>NW_027187372.1:24832063-24899476 GCF_028583685.1 Petaurus breviceps papuanus
AGGAGGAGGAAGGAAGGAAGGAAGGAAGGAAGGAAGGAAGGAAGGAAGGAAGGAAGGAAGGAAGGAAGGAGGGAGGGAGGGAAGGAGAGGAAGGAAGGGAGGTAGAGGGGGAGGGAGGGAGGGAGGTAGAGGGGGAGGGAGGGAGGAAGGAAAAGAAAGAAAAGAAAGAACAAGCTAAGCATTGGGAATACAAATACAAGGTAGCAAAAGGATCTCTGCCCTTAAGGAACTGACATTTAGCAACTAACAAGAACCTGAAAAGGAGTGAGTGAGTGGTCCTTGTAGGATATGGATTGACTTGGAGCTGGTGTCCAGAAAGTGAGTTACAAGCTAGACTCTTGGCAAGATAAAGTGAAAGGTCCCCCTATCTAGTTCCTGGGGTAGAGTCAGAGTCAGAAAGATGGTTAAAGCCAAAATTAAAAGTGAACTCTAGGACTGTGCTTCTGAGTCTCAGAGTGGACTTGCATTCTTGCTTGTTACAGCCTTAGGACCCAGTAAGTACAGAAAAGCTTGCAGAAATCTTCCTCTTTGAGGCCTCACTTTTGCAAGAAGAATGTTCTTGGGGTGGTTAGGTGGTGCAGTGAATAGAGCACCGGCCCTGGAGTCAGGAGGACCTGAGTTCAAATCTGGCCTCAGACGCTTAACACAAAAACTAGCCATGTGACCTTGGACAAGTCACTTAACCCCAAATGCCCTCCAAAAAGCAAAAAACAAAGAAGAATGT
This sequence comes from Petaurus breviceps papuanus, assembly GCF_028583685.1. Lineage (NCBI taxonomy): Eukaryota > Metazoa > Chordata > Mammalia > Diprotodontia > Petauridae > Petaurus > Petaurus breviceps. The sequence goes on from NW_027187372.1 coordinate 24,832,788, forward strand.
TCTTGTGCCAGCTTGTGACCACATTGTGCCAATGGGTCAGGACGCTTCCCAGCATGCCATTTAGGAAAGCATGGTTGATAGCCATAGCAGGAAAGTGGAGAGGGTCCTATTGCTAGTTCTCAAGATCCAGATTAATTCGGCATATATTTATTAAGCACCAGGAAAAAAATTGCTGAATTTAGGCCGAGGACCTGAATTTGAAACTGCCATTTACTGCCTCTGAGCTAAGCATTTCACCTCTGAGTCTCAGGTTTTTTTTTTTTAACTGCAAAATGTAGAGGTTGGACAAAATGACGTCCAAGGTCTTTTGCAGCTCTCAATCTATTATCTGATATACATAGAAATCTATATAATACACCACAATCTCAAAAGGAAACAAGCACTAGCAGTTGGGGGAATCAGGAAAAGCTTCATGGGACAGATGGCACCTGAGATAAGCCTTAAAGGAAGAGGAGACTTCCTAAAGGTACGAATGAAGAACACATACACTCCAGCTGTGGTGGATGGCTTGTGTAAATACACAATGGTCAAAGTTGGAGTACTAAGTTAAAGCAAATGCTAGTAACACAGAATTACTAATGAGTACATGAAGGGGAATGAAATGCAATAAGGGTATAAAAGCAGGACTTCCTAGCCAGAGCCTGCTAGATTGCTTTTTTTTGCCTTTTGGAAGGCAATTGGGGTTAAGTAACTTGCCCAAGGTTACACAGCTAGTTTTTTTGTGTGGGTGCTTAGTGTCTGAGGATGGAACCAAACTCGGGTCCTCCTGACTCCAGGGCTGGCGCTTTACTCACTGAGCCACCTAGCCGCCCCTAAATTGCTTTTTTAAAATATTTTGATAAATATATTTCAATATAATTGGTTTCCTTTGTAATCCTATGTATTTTATTTTATACATTTAAAAACATTACTTTGAAAAGGCGTTCATAGACTGACTGCCAAAAGGCAGTCACATACACACAAGGTTATGGAAGAAAAAAAGGAAATTTAGATAATTTTATTATATATCCAAAAGGATTAGCAACTTGTACATAATAGATTTGCAGTTTTATATGCAATCATCTTTTTTATTATACCATGTTATGGAAAATTTGTTTTATCCCATAAATTAAAATTTTAATAAATTTTTTAAAATGTTTAAAAGAACCCTGCTATGAAGGTAGGTAGGAGTCAGATCATGGATGGCCTTGAATGCCATGCTAAGGAATTTGCATTCCATCCTAAAAGCAATAGGAAACAACTAAAAGTTTTGGAGTAGGGGGAATATCTTAGAAACTGCAAGGAAATGATAGAGGAAGAATCATAATTCAGAAACCAACATTTAAGTAAAGCAGATATGTGATTATTAAAATAGTTCTTTTTTCACTTCAGATAGACATAAACTTAGATACATGGGTTTCCTCAATTTTAAACAGTCTTTTCAATATAATTAAGTTTCTTTAATAATAATACTAACAATAATAATTCCCATTTGCATAGCACTTTGAGCTTTGCAATGCAAGTATTATGAATCATAGATCAGAAGAAAGGGGACAGTAAATATTAATCAAATGAGGGAGAGAATGAATGAGGAAAATTGAGGCCAATTCTCAGAAAAGGTGTCATGATAAGCCAGCAGTGCTTAGGTCAAGTAACATAGTCCCTTTGGAACACTTTCCAGAAAGGAGCAAATTAAGTATATGCAGGGGTAGCCAGGTGCCCTATATTTAAACCATTCCTGGCTGTATTTATGTGGAGATGGATTGTCTTTCTCTTCATACATCCAGATGTATTTCAGGTTCACTGTAATGGAAGGGAGTGTAAACCAAAGGGGCTGCTAGGTGGTGCAGCAGATGTGGTGCTGGGCCTGGAGTCAAGAAGACTCATCTTCCTGAGTTCAAATCCAGCCTCAGACACTTACCAACTGTGTGACCCTGGGCAAGTCACTTAACCCTGTTTGCCTCAGCTTCCTCATCTGTCAAATGATCTAGAGAAGGAAATGGCAAACCACTCCAGTATCTGTGCCAAGAAAACCCCAAATGGGGTCATGGAAAGTCAGACACAATTGAAAAAATGACTCAGCCACAACAGCAATAACCCAAAGAGAGGAGAAGGGGAAAATCAAATAATATTCTTATTGAGCAATTCTTTAAGGTTATCTTTCTCGTAGGAAACTCTGGCCCTTAAAATTGTGTGCAGCTGGTCCCTTTCCCATCCACCACATGGAACATACCAAAGGTTCTCTGATGCAATCTAGCAGAAATCTGAAAAAGGGAAATGAGCCAAGTGTAGGTACCAGATACGCCGGTGACTCTTACCTTGTGGAACAGCTTCCCAATTGAAGGAAGGAAACCGATCTATCAACATATATTTGTTGAGCACTTATTGTGAGCCCTGCCCTATGGGAGATGCTTTGGGAGAAACAGAAAAATGTGATGTGATGGTCCCTGGTGTTGGGAAAATAACAGTCTCACTGTAGAAACAATATTTAAATGGATCTGGGATCTGGGATCTCACTGGTGTGGGCATTCCTCCCAGTAATATAGATTGAGACTCATCTTTTCCTTCCCATCCTGGGCACCTTTTGTCCATGTCCTCTCAAAACTTCACCACAAAGAGTTCTCCCAATGTGCTGGGGACCCCCTCGAGTGCTTTGGCCATTCTGAGGAGATAAGTGAGACACATTGCTTAGCCCTTACTCCTGCCACCTGAGCAGTCAGTTTTCCTTCTTGAGCATGCAGTATTTCTTTGATGGTGCTCTTAACTATACTTTTCCTTCATCATTCAATTAAAAAGTGCAAAATTATGAGAATTTGGTTATAAATAGAAATGGAATTGAGAGGAGAGAGGTCATCTGGAGCCACTGTTCAGGGAAGACTCTAGGGGGAAGGTCAGCCTCGAAGTGGTCCCTGAAAAAAATGGATATTGGAAAGGCAGGGGAGAACAGGAAGGGCAATCTAGATAGAAAGAATGGTGGCAGATGGGCAGATAGGCATGGCCATGAAGCCAGAAGACTGACCTGACCAGTGCTCAAGGTTCAAGTTAGGAATTAGTAGTAAATAAGATTGAAAGCCTTTCATACTTCTTGATCTATTTGAAATGGAACTAACAATAAAATTCTTAGAATAAAATTTATATACTTCCTATGCTGACAAGCTAATTCATACTTATCGCTTATTTAACACTTTAAGGTTTACAAAATACCTTACAAATGTCTCATTTTAACTTCACAACAATGCTGGGAAGTAGGTGCTATTATTATCCCCATATTACAAAGGAGGGGAACTGAGGCAGTTGGTGATTAAGTGACTTGTTCAGGGTCACATAGCTAGTAAGTGTTGAAGGCCAGATTGGAACTCTAGTCTTTGTGACCCTACCCATTGCACCACCCAGCTGCCTGCAACTCCATGACTTTGTGAAATTATAATTTCATGTATGACTCAAGCTAGTAGATGCTATATTCTATTACTGGTTGGAGTATTGAAATGAAAGTGCAAAAGACTATTTATTTTATTCCAGTGTATCCCTTTTGATCTTGCACCTTTTTTAGTACATTGGCTTATTCTGTAGTTATATTCTCCCCTTAACCATTCTGATACAATGCTTCCAGATAACAAATGCTTATGTGCTGGTAACCAACACAGTATATTTTAGAACATAAGAGACAGTCCTCCATATTACCTGCATTATGATACAGAGATCAAAATTTTCCTGAATTAATAATTAGAGCACTAGACAATATTTGTTTTCCCTACACTAACAAATTTAATATCAGACAGTTTAAAAGGTATTCTTCAGGCCTTGTTTTAGCATCTTTCGTAAATCTGGTTGTCTGAATATTGTTTTAAATCCCCAGTGTATCTGACATGCTTTCTGAGTCTCTGTTTTGCACCTTCTCCTCCAAGAGCTTGCCTTTTCTACCATCTCCTCCCCACCCTCTCCAAGTCCATTCAAACTCCACATCCACTTTCTTATCTTCAATGTCTTATCTACTAGTCCTTCCTTTATGCCTACAAACATACTTAGATCTGCCCCATTTTTAAAAGGCACTGGATCATGCCAATTACTGCATTATTTTTCCTCCCTTTCTGAGCCAAACTCGTAGAAAAATAAATCTAGACATATTGCTTCCACTTTCTCACCTCATAATCATATTTCAGTCACATGTAATCTAGCTTCCAACTCTACGGTTTGGCTACAAATGCTCTCTCTAAAGTTACCAACCATGTCTTAATTACTAACTCCAATGACCTTTTCTCAGATCAAATGAAATATTTGTAAAGTGCTAAGCACAGTGCTTAGCAGGTTCTTAATTAAAGATTATTCCTTCCCTCAATCCTGAATTGACCTCTTTGCAGCTTTTGACACTACTGACCACCCATTCCTCCTCAACATTCAACTCAAGATATATCTTCTTCAAATTCAGCTTTCATGCTAATACTCTCTCCTGGCTCCCCCCAACCCTGCCATCTGTCATCTAGTTTCTTTTGTCTCTTTTGCTATATCATCATCCATCCACCATCCCCTAATCAATCAGTCAACAAGTCTCAATTCACAGACTTTGTCTTGGGCCCTTTTCTTTTCTCTCTCTTCCTCCTGAGTTCCCAAATCTATATATCCAGCCCTATTTTCTCTCCTGATCACCAGTCCTATAAAACTAGCTACCTCCTAGAAACCTCTGCCTGAATGTGGCATTGACATCCCAAAGTCAGCAAAACTTAAACAGAACTCGTTATCTTCTTTCCTTTCAAATATCCCAACCAGCTCCTCACCCAGATCTCTCTACTTCTTTTGGTGCATCACCATCCTTCCAGTTATCTAGATTTGCACTCTGGGTGGTCCTTAGCTATTTCCTTTCATTCACCTCACCAGCATAGTCAATCAGTTCAACTCCCAATACCCATATCCACCAGTTCAACCAGTACTGTCAAGTCAATCTCCACTCTGTCAGTTTTCTATATCCATCCCCTTCTCTTCATTCACAACATCATAGACTAGTTCAGGCTCTTGTCACCTCCCATCTATACTAATAACCACTTAATTAAGCTCTCTGCCTCAAATATTTTCTCTCCATTCCATCCTCTAACCAACTACGAAAATAATCTCAAAGTCGAAATCTATAGCTCAAGAAGTTTCAATGACTCCCTCTTACCTCTGCAATTAAATACAAAATTCTCAGCTTGGCATTTAGAGCCTTTTGGAATCTGGCTCTAATCTCTGCCTTGGAAGGCTTATTTTCTAATGTTCCCCTCACATAATCTATAATTTAGCCAAACTGGTCCACTTAGTGTTCCCTGAACCAGGCATCCCCAACTCCACTCCATTTTATAGAAACCTCTGCTTTCTTCAAGGACATCTCCTCCATGAAATCTTTCCTGCTCTTCCTAATTGTTAGTGTTTTCTCCTTCCTCAAATTTCTTGTATTCACTTATCGCCTTACATGTGGCATCCCACAGTAGAATGTAACCTCCATGAGGGCAGGAAATTTGTTTATTCTTTTGTGTGTTTGTATCCCTGGAATCTAACACCTGTACTCAATAGGGCACTGGTTAAAGGCTTGTTGAACTGAAAGAAATTGCATTGAGTTCCAGGATTCAATTCTTTGGCAAAAGGTCCCCAACCTAAGAGTCTAATTACTGCACATAGGACCATCTAAACCGGAAGCAGCACTAGGAGAGCAAACTCAGCAAACAAATTAATTTGATTTCATTCCAGTTTGAATTTCAGAAATAAAAATGGACTTCTTATCAATCTCTCTTAAAGCACTCCCATTCCCATTCTTTAGAAATATTCTGTTTTTCTCATTTTATTTCAGCACTAAGTGCTGCTCCTCAGCAAAGGAAATTACCATTTGGAAAGAAAATAAAGTTGCATGAGTGCACTTTTCATCTGTCTAAATTTCAAAACCAAGAGTAAAGAATGGATTTCACTCTGTTACTTAAACCTTAAAGTGCTATATAAATGTTAGCAATTAATTGTAAATTATTTCAGGTTCCCATATTGTCTAGTTATGGAATCAAACCATACCATAGGCTACACTCAGTTCTCAAACTCAAAACAAAACTTCAGTGATTTCCCATTGGGCTACCAGATTTTTTTTATTCCACTGCTAAGTCAGCCCAGCTACCCTGATACTTTGTCCTTAAAAGAAGATAATAAGCAATTTTCACATATTTTTCTGGGGTAAATAACACCACCAAATAGTTAGATCATACACTAGGTAAGGACATATTTGCCCAACAAAACTTCTTACTTCTTGTTGTTAACTGAGTGTCCAATGGCATCACAGTGATAACTAATTGAGATTAGACACTATTTAGGTTACTTAGGGAAATTATTAAATAGATTACTCATTTTCCTGGGTGAACTGTGTTGGGTAAAATAATTTGACCCAAACCTTTCTTCTCTGCCTCTGTATCTACTCTTTCCCCAAGTACTAAAGGCAAAAGTGCCAAAAATAAAACTATCATGAACATCAATTCCCTTTCTTGCCTAAAATCAGAGTTATTTCAAGTCGTGGATGTATGTTCTATCTCCCCTGTATGCCCCTGATACAATGTTGAATATATTTTACATAGAATCAGTGAATATGAGAATCAGAAGAGTCCTCAGTGTCTATCTGGTCCAACCCACACTCAAATAAGAGTCCACATTACAATATGCTTTGACAAATGATCATCTAACCTCTACTTGCCAAAGAAGCCCATTCCCCTTGGGGGCAGACCTAATTGTTATAGGAAATTTATCATTATGCCACACCTGTTTACCTCATTGTGACTTCCACACATTGGGCCAAGTTTATCCCCCTTGGATCAAGTCAGTTCACACCATACTAGGTGCTGAAAAAATATTGTGTTGAATTGATTTGGGAAAATTTCCATCTCGGATATTTCAATTTCAGCTGAAGTAGCTTGTTGTTAACTCAAAATAACAAGTTTGCCTTTACATCATGTTTTCTAGTTACCAAACATTTTGTTATATCACCTCATTTGGGCCTCAGTCTTTATCTGTGAGGGAGATCATACAAGCACTATTTTACAAATGATGCAATAGTCTTGTTGTTTTCAGTTGTGACCAATTCTTCATGATCCCATTTGGGATTTTCTTGGCAAAGACGCTGGAGTCACTCACCATTTCCTTCTCCAGCTCATTTCACAGATGAGGAAACTGAAGCAAACAGAATGAAGTGACTTGCCCAGGGACACACAGCTAATAAGTATCTGAGGTCAGATTTGAACTCAGGAAAATGAATCTTCCTGACTCCTGGTCCAGCACTATATACCACTGTGCCACCCAGCTGCCCAATGCAATAGTCTTAGGTCAAATGATTTGAGCATAGAATCATAGAACTGGAACTCAAAGGAATTTCTGAGGCTGTCTGGTCTAATTTCATCATTTTTTAGATGAGGAAACTGAGGCCAAACCAGCTGAAGTGATTTGTTCCAGCTCAAGCAGGTAATAAGCATTAGAGACAGGCTTTGAGACCAAGTGCTCTGACTCCAAGTCATACAACTAATGACTCACAAAGACAGGGCTTAATCCTAGGTCTGCTGACATTGAACCCAATCATCTCTAATCATGTCTCCAAATCATCCCGTAATTTTCTAGAAACTGATATATTTGTATTGTGAAACTGGGACAGCAAAGGTGTTCTTATATTTAACCATTGGGAAAACCTTAGAATGCTTTACAGATCTGAGCTGATACTAGTATTATTATTGAATAGGCAGTGAGGTGGTACCATGGAAAAAAATGCTGAACTTGGAGCCTGGAAGACCAGATCCGAGTTCAAATTCTGCCTCAGACATTTACTAGATGTGGGCAAATAACTTAGCTTATTTGCCTCAGTTTCCTCAACTGTAAAATGGAGATAATAATAGCACCTACCTCGCAGCGAGCATCTGATGAACTCATATGCAAAAGTGCTTTGCAAACCTTAAAGTCCTATGAAAATAGCAGCTATTGTTATGATTAAGCAAAATAAGAAAAAGAGAGACCAGATTAGTTACCTTCTATAAGGATGTACTTTTACTCACAAACAGAACACTGTACATCTATTCTCAGCAGAGAACTAGACCTGTGTAATACTAATGGGAATTTTGAGATCTTCTCTGCCCCTTAATAGGCCATATTTAATCACATGGAGCCTATTGTGGGAGGAGTTTGCTAAAGGGTAGAGCAGAGCACACAGGAAGCTGGGAGTCAAAGCAGTTAGTACAGTGGGAGAGAGAGGATGCAGGCAAGGAGATAGCTAGTCTTGTAAGTGTTTGTGGGAACTCTTTGGGATGGTGTTGCTCTCTCAAGTGTTATTGTGTATAGATTTCTTTGTTGCTGTGATGAATTCGGTTTCCTGGTGTTGGGATCTGGCTTTCTGGTGTCTGAATAAAAGTTTTGCTTCTGTCTTATATTTGGAGAGTCTGTTATATTTTGTAGTTGAGAATTACACCAGCATATTCATAGTTGCCGTCAGTGCTGTGAATATCACCTTGGTGATACAGCCTGACACTGTGTATGCCTGGAAATCTTCAGTGATTACACATTTTGACTTAGGGCATCTCAGGCAATCATTGCCCACCTCACTCCTTTTCTTGGATAAAATCACTTTACCTACATCTTCCTTTATACTGCAATAATGTTAAAAAAAAAAAAAAAGAAAGACTATTTTCCATCTACATCGCTTTCCACACCAGAATCAGAGAGAGATTTCAGGGAAGTTTTGTGTATCCTTCATAGAGCAATATTAAGTAACATTCTGTTTGTTCTTCTCTTTAAGACAGAGAAAAAATATTAATGAAATCCAGCTCTTTATATCAGCCTATATTAAAATGAATAGACAGTAAGCTATACATTTCTGTGTATCAAGTTTTTTATAATACTTTTCCACATGATCTCTAATAACTTCTAGAATAAGGGGGAAGTTCTTTTTAACTTTCTTGAGAACATGAACTTCATATTAATTACTAGTGATGACATGAATTTACAATTCTGGATGCTTCCTCAGTCAATCAACAAGCATCTTTCTTGAGTACTTACTATGTCCCTAGGCACTGTGCTAGATCCTGGGGATAGAAAGATGAAAAAAGAACCAGTCCTTGTCCTCAAGGAGCTTGCATTCTATAGGGCAGGAGTTCTTCCCCTTTCTTGAAGCCTACAGGGACCCTTTCTCAGAAAACTTTTTTTTAATCCATCCATAGTTCACAGATCCCAAGCTGAGAACTCTTACTATAGAGGGAGACAATAGGTACATATTTAAGTATATTAAATATAGATACAAATAAATGCATAAGTACAGAATACTTTTTTGAGGGAAGACATTAGCAGCTGGGAGAATCAGGAGAGGCCTCATGTATAAATCTTTCAGACAGTTAGGAGATACAATAGATTGAGCACTGGACCTGAAGCCCAGAAAAACCTGAAGTCAAATCTAGCCCCACATGCTTACTAGCTATATAACTCTAGGCAAGTCACTTAACCTCTATTTGCTTCAGTTTCCTCATCTGTAAAATGGGATTAATGATAACACCTACCTCCTAGGGTCATTGTTAGGATAAAATAACATGTACAGTACTTTGTGAACCTTAAAAGGCTATATAAATGTTAGCTGTGATTATTTTTAAAAAATCATCAGTCAGTGGCCAACTTTCTAGAGAAGAGCCTCTCTGCATTTAGCTGACTAGCTCTTAGTAAGTAATCAGTCTATCACAAGTATTCCCCAAAGTTTTCTAGCTTGATAAGACCTTCCAGAGCCTTAGCTATGGACTCAAAGGCATGTGCTACCATGAAGAAGAACCAGTCATAACTTGTGCTTCACTTCCATGACCTTGGAGAATTATGGGTACCCAGAATCATCACTGCACCACAATGAGCCATCCCAGGAAGATCTTAGTGGAGAGACATGTACTAAGAACAAAGGCTCTTTTTTTTCCAAGGCTCTTTAAACATTTCTAGGCACATCCAAGGGATCCTAAATTTGTCTTTTGATACTTAGCAATTCTTTTTTTCTTTTATCTTTTTTCTTTTCGGAGAGCAATTGGGGTTAAGTGACTTGCCCAAGGTCACATGGCTATTTTTTGTGTTAAGTGTCTTAGGCTGGATCCAAACCCAGGTCCTCCTGACTTCAAAGTTGGTGCTTTATTCACTGCGTCACCTAGCTTCCCCCTTAGCAATTCTTAATGTATTCTTCAGCTCGAACACAATTCATGTAGTCTTGGTAAGAAAATAAAGTCAAGATAAACCATAAGGTCAGGTTCTCATTTGATATGTAATTCAAAAAGAAATACCAACTTCAGGCTTCACAAGATGAGATTCTGGCTTCCCATTCCTTTTACAGAATGTTCTAATGCTAATATGAAACCAGATCTTTGTTCCCTTCCTATGAGCTGCTCCAAGGTCATTCCTCGATAAATAAAATTGTTGTGTCTTAACCAAAGTAGAAAGGCATATATTATCCCCATTTGAGGCTGAGGAAAGCTACCAACTATGAAGACCATATGCAATAAATCAGCCTTATAAAAAGTCATCTTCTTTTGCCATGATCTAAACAAAAATGTGTTTTTACTGTGTATGCCTGAGGCTAATATTTTATGGGTTAGCCAAGCTAGAACAGTAACAGTGAATCTTTGCACCATTGTTAATGAATTGGGTCACATAAAAGGCATTGTCACAGAGGGAACCTCCAATGCTATCTGCCGCTAAAGACCTGTCTGACCCAGGGCAAATCATTAAACCCCTCTGGGCCTCAGGTGCCTCACCTGTAAAATAAAGACATTGGACTAAATGACTTCTAGAGTCTCCTCCATCTCTAAACCCATGATCTTGTGATCCCAGGACTTGAGGCAGCATCAAAGATGATTACCTTAAACAACTATGCCCACAACCCTTATGGTTGAGATGAGAAGTGAAACTGGAATACTATAGAGAAAATGTTCAGCCTTTCACCTAGTGACTTAAAGTTACCACACCCTGTGCTGGACTAGGTATCAGAGAACTCCAAGTTGGGAAGGACCATATGGTTCATCCAGCTCAATCCCATCATTTCAGAGATGCGGAAATCAGAGTTTAAACCTGTTAAGTGCCTGCCCCCAAAGTGACTGATAGCCAGTTTTTACAGAAGACTTCTGACTCTAAAAATTAAACAATGCTGCTTCTTCCATGGGATAAAGATGTAGAATGTACCTGGAGTCAAAGGAGCTACTGTAAGTTCAAATCCCACCTCTAACATTTAATATCTGTGTGACCTTGGGCAGATCCCTTACCACCTCTGAGCCTCAGTTTTCTCATTTGAGAAGTGAAAGGGTAACACTAAGTCATCTTTAAAAATCACTTTAGAGTTATTAGAATATCATAAGTACTTAATAAACATTTTCTTTTTTGTTCATCCTTGCTCTAAACCTAAATGCTGTAATTCCATGACTTCCTAGAGAAGTGGGAAATTCTTACAGTCCAAAAGTTTGGAACTTGTAGAAAGCAAAGTTAAATGAATTGACTTTATGGTTTTTTCTCTTTAAATTCTCTAAATAGTCAGATTTAAAGTACTTTATTTAAAAATTGTCATGTTGATGTTATCCCAGTATATTTTCCCTAGGATACTATCAGAGCTATACAATATAATAATTTGAAGATATATTTATCTCCTTTTGACCTAAAGTTAGAAACAAAATTGTAAGGGAACCACTCTCCCTGTCTTCTCATCCTCTTGGCCCTGAAAGGAATTGTTCATCAACGTCCTGTCCTACTTTCATGGGTCTTCACCTCTCTCTACCTCTTCCACTTGAAGGGCTGGGAGGGCTGTTGCCACCATAGTTGGACCTTGAACACCAAAATTATATTCTAGTTATAGATCATTTCCCTTTTTCGTATCTCAGCTAAAACAAATTTGGAATCTTTGAAAAGGAACTTACTAGGGAAAAACAAAATGCAAGATATAAAAGCATAGAAAAGAAGAATTTACAGAGCACAAGATTTCTTTTCCTATTGAAAGTCTACCCAAAGAATGGTTTGGATAATGTACAGTTCCTCTTCCCATTCCTTATCCCAGTCCTGGCTGGTTTGGCTGTTAGTCCAATAGCTCTATCCAAGATCCCAGTCTGGGATTATTCAGGTTGACACCACAGCTAAGTATGGTGGATGCATTGTTTTTTCCAGGAACAAACTCATTATGTTTAAAACAGAACTCATTATCTTGAATTCCCCAAACCCACTCTTCTTCCCAACTTTCCTATTTCTGTCAAGTGTACCACCACCAAACTTTGCAGTTTCAGCATTATCCTTGGCTCCTCAACCTCCCTCAATCTCATATATCCATTTGATTGTCAAATTTTGTCATTTCTACCTCGATTATCTTTCTTGCTTCTTTCCCCTTCCCTCACATGGCCACCAGCCCATTTTGAGCCCTTAGCACTTCTAGTCTAGACTACTGTAGTAGCCTCTTAATTGATCACACCACTTCCAATCTCTTCAAATCCTCCTCCTCATAGTTGATAAAATGGTTTTCCTAAAACAAAAGTCTGACTGTGTTATTCTCTACTCAAACCAGAATTGATAATCAGATTACACCCAAATAATTTCTTTCTCTCCAAATGAAGTGACTTCCTTTTCTTTTTGAAAAATATTAGTAATTTTATTCTGAACTTAAGAAATAAACCAAGCATTTTCATAACATAGTAGAATAGGGGGGGAAATAGGTGATTGTACATGAAACTGTAAATCTATTCTATATTTCACTATTCCTTTTAAATATATAATAAAGTTATCATGTAATTTTCTTTTTTCTTCCCTCCCACTGAACTCCCATCCTAGAGATGACTTCTTCTTCAAAATAATTATTACTGTTAATAAAAATGACAATAATTGAATAGTTCCCCAGTATACCTTTAAACTAATCAAACAACTCGTATTCTGGCCCCAAACTACTTTTCCAACCTTGTTAAATATTACTCCCTTTCCCACGCTCTATAGTCCAGCCAAACTGTCCTTGCTACTCCTCACATATCATACTCCATCTCTCGGCCTTTGTTTGCTTAGACATTTCCCTATGAGTGGAATTTGCTTCCTCCTCACTTCCACCTCTTATAAGCCCTCGTTGGTTCCAAAACAGTCCAAGCACCATCTTCTTCATGAAGTCTTTCTTGAAGTCCTTCCAATTTCTAACATTCTTCTCTTCTCTTCCCTTTTAATTCATTTCTGTAGAAATTTGTACACATTTATCTTTGTTTTGTCTCCCTAGTAGAATATAAGCTAAATGGGGGCAGGAACTCTTCTATTTTTGTCTTAGCATATCCAGTGCCTATGACAGTGTCTGGCACATAGTAGGTGTTTAATAACTATTGATTGGTTGATTGAGTGTCCTGCCCCCAGGGTTGTCAAAACATGATGCTTCTTGGTAACCTTCACCATTCCTAGAGTCTTGTCTCTATTACTTCATCTCTTCTAATAGACAAGATAAGGCTACCTTCTTTCCCTCATTCAAAGCTCACTTTTTGGACCTCCCACTACATTCCTCCTTGTTCAAAGGACAGCTCCTGAACTCAGCTCAGTTCCAGAGCAGTTTGTGTTGAGCTTAAGCAGTGAACAACTTCCAACTCCCCCCCCCCCCGCCCAGCTCCAATTCTTTTTGATGGCACATTTGGTGATGGCACCTTCACCACTAGATGAATGGTTGTCCAAAAATCTATCACTGAACTTTTATAATGGAAAGATGTTCTAACAGAATGCGATCTCCATGATGACAGAGACTTGCTTTTTCTTTCTTTCTTTTTTGGTCTTTGCAACCTCATGACCTTTTTGACTCATAGTAGGTACTGAATAAAACCTTAAAGAGTGAATGAATGAAAAATACACATCTAGTGAAAAAACACACATTTCCAACAACAGTAAGAGAACGATCTTTTTCCTCACAGAATTTTCTGTTAAAGTAACCATAGCAGAGGATCAAACACATAAAATGTCTTAAATTATGATAATCTAAATTCCCTTATGATAATCTAAAGTCCCTTCCTGAAAAAAAATTTATGACTTTTTTTTTCTTTTGCTTTTTGGAGGGCAATTGGGGTTAAGTGACTTGCCCAAGGTCACATGGCTAGTTTGTGTGTGTGTGTTAAGTGTATGAGGCCAGATTTGAACTCAGGTCCTCCTGACTCCCCGGCCAGCTCTCTACTCATTGTGCCACCTAGCCGCCCCTAAATTTTATGAATTCTACAATAGTGAACATGATATAATCAGAATCAATATATCGAGGTTCCTCAAATAATAATTCCTTTCTCTCCAGATGGGGTGGCTTCTTTTCCTAAATAACTATTATTGTTAATGATCATGATAACAATAGCAGGAGAGCTGCTTGAACTTGGATCATTTCTATCTAAACTCCATCAAAAAGATTGTATAATAATAATAATAGTAACCTAAACATGTATAGGCATTAAGCTTTACAAATGTTTAACAAAATACATTATCTCAGCTACAATGCAAATACTGTATAGTACTTTGTTATCAGTTTTAATGTTTGAATATTTTAGCTAATTAACAACTTACATCCATCCTAAGGGAAAGATTTACTGACAACTTATTCATTATTTTCTATTATTGTGTATCATGTTGAAGTGATGGACATTGGAGAATGTACAAGTCATCAAAATTTCACTCCTCAGAATAAAAGATGATTTAGCTAAAGTGACTTTCTTATTCCCAATGATGGAAATTTATTTGAAAGGGACAGCAATTTAAAATGTTTCTTCAATATCTTTCTACACTGCCGTGACAAAAAGAGCATTTCTAAGCAATCAATTAATTTTACTAAGTACATGAAAGACAAGGCCAACTGCCCTGGAAATGAGCAAAAACTCTCAGAGTCCAAACAAAGAAAATTTAATTATGTTTGTAATTTTTTAAAAAATCTGTGTCTCAGATATACTGAGAAGTTTGTGAATAGACATGTTTTCTTTGTATCTATAACTTTTTTTAATTACAACTAAATTGGACGAGATGGCCATTGAGAGTTTTACCAAGCCTCAAATTCTATGATTTTGTGTTATCACAGCCATTTCGAAAGTACATTGTTATTGTTCAGTTATTTTAGTTCTGCCCATCTCTTTGTGACTCCATTTGAGGTTTTCTTGGCAAAGATGCTGGAGTGGTTTGCCATTTCCTTCTCCAGCTCATTTTATAGATGAGGAAACTGAGGCAAACAGGGTTAAGTGACTTGCCCAGGGTGACACTGCTAGTAGGTGTCTAAGGCCAGATTTGAACTCAGGAAGATGAGTCTTCCTACCTCCAGGCTGGGAACTCTATCCACTATGCCACCACTCTTCCAAATAAGCATCAAATACATACATATGTGTGTGTGGTATATGTATGTATATGTATATATGGAGAGAGATTGTTATTGATTTATTGATTGATTTCTTGAGATACATTTTACTAATTACCATTCTCCTATCTTCATACCTTTTCATACGCTATTCCCCAGACCTTGGAATGCACAGCTTCTTCACCTTCAGTCTCCCAGAAAATCTAGTTTCTTTCAAAGCTTGACTCAAACACCATCTCCTATGTAAGGCTTTTTCCTGATTTCCTGTAGCTGATGATGCCTTCACCACCACCCCCCAAAAAATGACCTAACATTGACTTTACATAAATTCTATACTTCCTGATAGGCATGCATGCTATTTCCTCCTATAGAATATAATGTCTTTGAGGGCAGGTACTATTACATTCTTATGTTTCTATCCCCAGTGCCTTGCACAATATTTGGCACATAGTAGGCAGTTAATAAGTACTGCTTGATTGACTGATTACACCTGTTTAAACCCTAGAAAACATTTGAAAATATTTTTCAGCTATATTATTTTGAGATTTCTTGTGTTTTAAAGTTCAATTATTTGGATTCACCATTGTATAGAATCTCACACAATTCCTTTTAAAAACATAAGGCTCAAAACAATAGCCAAAATAACTAACATTTATATGAGAAACAGCCTTGGAGCCACCAAGTCCTGGGTTTATGTCTGTCCTAATCACTTAAACTCTGAGTTTTCTAGGTAACAGTCTTAGAGGTTATTCATCTGGGGGTCCATAAACTTGTTTTTTTTATATTTTAATAACTATATTACGATATAATTGTTTTTATAATCCTACATATTTTATTTTATGTGCTTAAAAATATTATTCTGAGAAGAGGTTCATAGACTTCACCAGATTTCCAAAGGGGTTCATGGTCCAAAAAATAACACAAAATTAAGGATCAAAAAATACAGGTCAAGAACCCTATTCTAAGACTCTATTGATAAAGAGAGTGCCCTCATCCTGGAGTATGCTATATCAATGAAATCAGTTCCAGTGCCTATCCCTAATATTTACATAGCTCTTTGAGTTTTGCAAAGCATTTTACATATATTATGTCTATTGATTCTCATAACAACCCTATGAAGTAGCTTGTTTTATCCTCATTTTACATATGAGGAAACAGGCTAAAAAATGTTAAATGACTTACCCAGGATCACACAACCCATGCCTAAGGTATAATTCAAACTCAGGTCTTCCTGACTCCAAGTCCAGCACTCTATCACTGTTCCCTCACTGCCGGAAAGCATTACTTTATAATACTTTAGAATGCATTTTAAAGTATCATATCTATGCATTTCCATGCTTATTAAGAAGAGCTAATATGCTTTCCAAATGACAGTGATGATAACATTTAATTTTGTGTTATTTTTTTAAATTCATAATGATGAGGAAAGCAAGACCATTCTCATGCTTCAGAATTAATTAGATTAATGTCTTCAAGACACAGCTGTAGTTTTCATAAGTTATAAGCTGTAATATATAGTAATACTAATGTGTATACTCTTTCATTTTAAGTTAAAACTGACAGTAGAGGTCCAACAACTGTCCTCATTTCTAGCTAATCCTGTGTTCCATCTACCATAATGGGAAAGTCCAGTTGATAGAGGAATCTCCTATATTCTTCCGAGAAAGCTCTCAGACAGCAGTGTTAGTCAATAATAATTTGTTTGGGAAGTGTTTCCAGGGAAATCTCTTTTACTCTGGTCTCTCTTTATGCAGAACAAGTTGGCCCATGTACTTTTTGGAATAGAATTTAAAGCCCAGAGTACAGGCATGTCTTGGGGTTCCTCTCCCCTCCCCCATCCCTTGCCACTCCCACCCCATGTTAGTGAAAGGTTCACCTGGGTATGAACTATGATGACCAGATCCCTAACTGCCATTTAAGGACAGGCAGAGATCTGACCTTCCTGGTTGGTGCAGCCCTGTAGGTGCCTCAAACACTGGAATAATAATAATAATAACAAAAACAGTAATAGCAACACACATATTACATCCTGACTGCTTGTCCACTCTGTTTCCAGCTTGGTGTCCAAGTCACAAGTGTTCTGACCCTTTTCCAGTCCCATATTCTAAAACAGAGGTTATAGTACCTCTGAGGGCTTTGAAGATTTGAATTGTAGGGACAACTATCAGCCCACCTACAAGTAGAAAGTAGAAAGGACAGCAACGTGCTTAATGGGAAAGCCTTGCCAGAGTCGACATTAACTGAGGCTTTTTCATGCACAGTTGACTTTATATAAACTGATTGACACCTTTGGGGGTCATCTTTCCACTGACTCATAATTTTTCTCACTCTTGAAAAAGGTTTCTTGTACACTCGGTATTCTCTAGTTAAAGCTGAAAATTCAACTCATCATATTTACACAATAAAAAAAAATCCATTCTGCCTTGTTTTTAATTGCAAATCCTACTCAAGGGACCAGTTCTCCTGCTTAGGAGGCAGCCCTGTGCCTTCTACAAGAGAACCAAGAGCAGTCAATTATGGTAATGAAATGTCAATAAATATAAAAATTTAATACAGTCTGCTCTTGGTGAGTGGCAGATGAGGACTTGCCTCCCAGACAAATTTGCTGCTGCTGCAAATATTAAATGCACCTGAAAGAGTAGCCCGTTGCCTGAGAGCTCTCCAAGAGGAGGAGGATGGGAGATTCAGGTACCAACTGGGCTTTCCCATTATGGTATAATCGAGCAGTAAGGCCAATACTGTTCTTGACATCCATCCAAACATCTTAACTTATTATTATAAATTGAAGCTCCAATGTTCCCATGAATAATATAAAATTGGTGCCTCACAGATTTTTTTTCTTTTCTAATGAATCGAGGAAGCTTTTTCAAGGCACAGAAAAACATTTCTTAAAAGTAAGGTCATTACTATCTTGGGAGAAAACTACAAAAGCATCACCCTGCAAAAATATCACTTTGATTGTTTTACACAATTTTATGGATTTTGTTCTTTTTTTCATAATAAACATGGAATATCTCCAAAAAATTACATTAAAAATATTTTCTCTCCTTGTTTGACAATAATATTTAACCATTGTTTCTAAGAATTTTTGGATGGATAGTACAAATATACATACTTGTATATAGGTATACATCTATATAGATAGATGTCTATGTAGACACATATCTATATGTGTATAAATATATAGATATATGTATATGTAGATCTATGTCTATATAGAAACATCTATATCTTTACATGCATAAATATGTATCTATATGTATATAGAAATATGTCTATATACACATATATTTATATAATTGCTTGCCGTTTCTAGAATAAAATTGATACTTCAGAAGGGCCAGGTACAATGTATAATTGTAGTCCATGGAATCAAACTCATTCTATGGAAAAACATTGGTGTTTTTGCTTCCATTTGCTGAAATTGTTTTCTTTGGCACTTAGTTTGTCCCTTTCTGATTCTCATAACATTCCAATGTGATCCCCTTTTGCAGGTGGATTATTCCGTAATTGCATCGCAAGCTGGAGCCACCCTCAACAACCTGATGAGCCATGCCCAGGAACTGGTGGCCAAGCTCCGTTCTCTGCAGTTTGATCTACGAGAGTTTGTGTGTCTGAAATTCTTGGTGCTCTTTAGTTTAGGTAAGGAATCTCATTGCATGTATTTTGAACTGGAAGTGCAGTGTTTTCCTGCTTTTGAAAAACTTGGGGGAAGAGATTATGATTTTTTTTAAGTTTTTCCTTTACTTCTTCAAATGTTGATATACATTGATATTTGCATGTGATCAATAATCATCCTGAATATAAATTCAATTCAATTTACTAAGCACCTACCATATAAAAGGTACTATGTTAGGATGGGGCAAGGGGGGGGGAGGGTTTACAAAGACAAAACCACAAGTTCCCACCCTCAGGGAGCTTGCATTCACATAGCTTCAGTAGATATATTGTCAGGATATGGATAAAGAGATATTAAGATAGAGTCCTGGATTTTTTTCCCCACAAGTAGAAATGGTACTCATAAAGATCATTGAGGGATATGGGTGAAAATCTCTAAGGAAAGAAGCATGGTCTTCAGTAAGAGTTAGGAGTCCTGAGTTTCAAGTACCCCTCCAGAAGAGGAAGGCTTCTGTGGACATCTTCATTTAGTACTTTGCTTCTGGTTTGGATTCAAGCATAGATCTGTGATTTGGAGAGGGAAGAGCAGGGGAAAGGGGCAAAATGTGACATTGTTACCGACATAGAAAACTCCCAGTATGGCAGCTCCCTTCTCTTCTGCAGATTAAATTGGTAACTCATATGTAATTTAGAGAGTTGCCTGAGGCAATGAGAAGTCAAGTGGCTGCCCTTCGTCCCACAGTTAGCATGTATCAGCAGCAAGTCTTGACTCCAAGGCCAGACCAATATCTACTACACCATGCTGCCTCTCTAAGAAGTAGATAGAAATGAAAAACCTGTTTTACAAAGCTGTATCAATGTTGATAGAGCTAACTAGTTAGCTATAGACAACATTCATAAAGAGATGTGAACACTTGCACACATATGAACTTTTGTCATGAAACTAGCAAAGAAAGAACCACATTTCTGTGTAATGTTGTTGTTGTCATTGTTGTTAATATTATAGGAAGGGCTTTGGCAAGGAAAGATACCTATACAATTCAAATTGCTTAATTCAAGGTCCTCAGTAAATCAATCAAGAAAAATCACCATTGTCAGGATTTTTTTTTTAAATAAAGGATTAAGGAGATGGATTTTTATTGACTTCAAAGGAACACATTTTTCTGCCTGTCCCTTTCTTGATTTTTGCATTTTGTTAGCTTAATAAAGCCAACTTAAATAAACTTTTTGCCAAATGCATTTATTACTTATTGGCAGACAGCTGAGGGAGGAGACTTCCCTTGAAAGAAAAAATATGCAGAAATCAGATTTACCAACATGTGTTTTTTCTTTAGTTTTCAGTTAGAGGATAGTTGTGAATTCATATACGGCGAAATAAAACAATAATGAAATGTTTAAACTGCAAAGTAAAACAGATGTGCCTGCTTCCCAAATTGGGTCCTTTAATTTCTTAAATTCTCCTTGACAGTACTACACAACTGTTGCTAATAAAAGGAATAGTTTGAAATAATACAACCAGAGTTAATTTTTCACATGTAGTCAGTGTTAAAAAAAAAAAGTGGTAGAGTTTCATAGTTTGGAAACTATGATAAAGCACAGCAAATAGAAATGTTTAAAAAAATAGAAAGCACTTTACTGATCAAATGTTTTGTTCAAAGATTTTAGACAATTCCATTTAATGAATTTGAACACAAAATGTCAAGAAATCACAGCTTTCATGACTATATAATCTCTCCAGACACAGAGGTTTTAGAAAATTTTCTCAAGTAGCATGATGTTATCTCACAAATTAACCCAAGTTTGTATATGGTAAGATTTCTGGGTTGCTAGGTTTTCTTTTAATTCTGGTATATTTTATCAGTAATTAGATGGTGATGTAGTAATATCTGTAGAAGGAACGCTATAATAACTCAGTGATAAAATATTTAAAAAGATTCATCTCACTTCAATGGTATTTTAAATTAGCCGAATAACTGAATTTCATTTGAAAATGTTCACATTTATTATGAGCCGGCTTTGGTTTGTATCACTTTAATCTTTCCACCGAGTGGTCTGATTTACGTTACATAATAATTTCATTCTCTTTTATTATTTGGAAACGGGGATGGGAAGTGGACCTTTTGTAAACTCACACGTCGTCCTGTTGAAAATGTTGAGCCAGATTTTCCCCAATGCCTAAGTTACTCTCTGGTATTTTCTTACATGTATATAGATACATTAAATGTTTTAAGTCACCAGGCTGCCAGTGAAGATAAAGCCTAATCATCCTTTTTTGTTTAAGCATAGACCCCCTCCTTTCCCACCCCTGCCCCCCATAAACACACAGAGCTTTTAGAGCAAAAGCAAGCAGAGGTTTCGGCCAAAATTTGCTTTTCAAAGAAGCAAAGCATTGGCAACCTAATGGTAAAATATTCCAAATAATTTTGCAATAAAAATGCTTTTGATTCATTTTAGAGGAAAATGAAAGGCAAGGGAAGCTAACTAAAAACAGTCACGAGCTAAGATACTGTTGAACAGAAATTACAAGAGATTGGTAAGAAGAACAAGAGGGCTTTTAAAAAAATTCTCTATTTTTAAATCAATGAAAAACTTTATAGGAAGCTTCTGTGTAGTCTACAACGTTGGTTCCCTGATGTACTAGAGAAATGAAAAAACCCTGTTCTCTGCTGAAAGAGGCTATAGCAAGGAATTAGAATACGGGTAACATCCACATGTGGGGAACTGCTGAGTTCAGCTCTCCTGACTCCTGAAGAGATACTCATAGTTTCTGTCTTGCAGGTGTTGGACTCTTCAAATTAGAATATTAGCAAATGAACTATTTAATTATCACAACATGTTTCTGAGAGCAAAGGAGGGAAAATGCATACCCAGAAATTCATCAGTAGGACAGCACCATCATGACCACAATAGTGAAGTGGAAATTAACCAAATGGCAAGTTCCCACCAAGAAAACACTGATTTTCCTGTGTCTGAATGAGGAAAGACAGATTTTAAGTGATGTGGGCTTCTTTGAACTGAATCTAAAAATGAAATTAAATTCTCAGGTCATAATTAAAAAGCAAGGAAAGAATAGATATCTTAAGCTATGTTTTGCATTTAAATTTGCAGAACTTTTAAAATCCCAAATAGGATGATGTCCTTGGAAACCTTAAAGTTAACTCAGTAAAAATGGATCGGGTTCTGCATCCCAAGATATGTGGCAATTTGCTTGGCTGGCGCAAGAACAACTCCTTCGTCATAAACCATACAGCTTCTCAAGACAGTGCTAGGGAATGCAATACTGCACAGAGGCATAAGCTATATACTTGATAGGGTTTTTATTTCAAATTAAACTGCCTATAGACTGTGCCTAAATATTTAATAACCCAACTGAAGTAACCCCATTGATAACTTAGGAAATTAAAAGATTTTCTAAGTAGGGAGATGTATTGGCTCCCTAAAATCAATGGCCCCAGAACAGGTTAAAACATTATGGTGAATCTGCTATGTTGTCTACCACCAACAAAAGCCAAAATGAATAGCAAGGCTAGAGATAACTGTGGTTGGACAAAGAAGGAAATAATATCATTATCCCCAATGACATCTCCACGGTCATTCCAGAGAGAGGGTGAATTCCTGTCAACAGGAGCATCTATAGAGCAAATGCAGAAGAGGAGACAGCTTGCCCAGCTTAGAACCACAATATCCCAAATGATGCCATTATGTGGTCAAGCCTGCACCATAAGGAAAATTAATGTAGCCTAAGTATTCAAAGTACCAAGTGTTTAAAATGTGCCAACTAAGAAATCACTCTACCTGAAGACACAATGGCTAAGTCAACTCCACTCAGCTGCCAAATTGATCAAGCACAAGTGAATCATATCACCACCCTACTTCAATGGTCCCTGATTTCCTCCAGGATCAAATATAAACTTTTCTAAAGCCCTTCATGACCTGACCCTTTCCTACTCTTCCATTAGTCTTATACCTTACACCTATTTGCTTATAGTCCTGTGGCACTGGTCTCTGCTGTTCTTCAAATGGGATACTGTACATTTACTGGCTTGGAATTCTCTCCTTCCTTATTGCCATGTCCTGTCTTCCTTGACTTCCTTCAAATCCCAGCTAAAATCTTACCTTCTACTAGGAGCCTTTTCTGATCCCCCTTAATGCTAGTGCCTACCCACTATGATTATCTCCATTTTCTCCTGTTTATATCATTTGTACGTAGTTATTTTTCACTTGGCCTCCCCCCACTATCTAATGACTATAAGCAACTACTTGGAAAGCAGGGGCATATTTGTTTTTTCTCTACGCCCCAACACTTACCACAGTATATCTACATAGTAGGCACTTAATGCTTGTTGACTTGTTCAATCTTTCAAGTGCCTGGCTAAAATAAAAATAAACCCCTGGCTTTAAATCTAATTTAATTCAACAAATATTTATTAGACTTGCTATGTCTAGAGCACTGTATTAGGTATAAAGGAAACATAAAAACCAATAAGAAACTGCCCCTGAGCTCAATGAATTTACAATCAAATGTAAAATAGATGATGAATTCCCAATTAACTGTAATTATAGGATCACCAATTCAAATCCAGAAGAGGACTTTGACACCATCAATTCCAACATCCATTCTATAGATAGGAAAACCAGCTAAGTAGTTTGCCCAGGGTGACCCAACCAAATTGACTCAGAATATGAATCCATCTATTCTTTACCCTAAGCCCAATAACCTATCTATTGTTCCATGTTGCTCCTAATTAAAAAAAAAAAGAATCTGAAAGGTACATATAGGAAGTACACAGTACTACCTTGACTACTGAGTTGTTTCAAATGAAGAAGGCTTGTTTCAGACTGAGTTGAAAGTTGAAATGGATCATGAATGACTAGTAGGATAATTGGAAGGTAAAGTTTGGGGAGAAAGCATCCAAGAACTAGGAAATGGCATGAGATGAGGCATGGAGTTGGGAAAGGCTAAGTAGTGTGTGTTGGACAGGAAGTAGTCTAGTTTCAAGGAACCACAGAATAACTGGAGTTGAGAGAAGAATCTGAGATAAGATTAAAAAATCTTAGAATAGGAGAAGACCTCAAAGGCCATCTAGAGGCAATGTTCCACATCTCTACCAACATCTCTGACAAGTGGTTTGCCTTCATCTGAAGACATTCCATGATAGGGATTCTACTACCTCTCAAGGAAGCCCAATTCCATCTTGGATAGTGCTAATTATTATGAATTTTTCCCATAGATTGAGCCCAAATCTGTCTCTCTGAACCTTCCACCTTATCATTCCTAATTCTACTCTCTGAAATCAGACAGTTCAGTTCTAATCCCTCTTCCGTATATGGACCCTTCAGACTCTTGAAGACTACTTTTATTTAACCCAAGATGGCTACCATAGGATAGTAGAATTTTGGGGGACTTTGAATGACAGACTCCGGAATCTGGGCTAAATTTGGAGAGGAGGAAGCCCCTTTCTTTATACTGAGGAGAAAGCAGGTTAAGGGTTTCCAACAATAGACTGACAGGATCAGATTTGTATAAAGGAAAGATTAACCTTGAAGTGGTGTGAAGAGTGGATTAGGAGAATGGATTGGCGGTGAGAGTTAGGATACTATTGCCTTTGTAGAGTTCAGAAGGGATTTGATTATTCACATAGCAGCTGTGGAGTGCAAAAACAGAAACAATGAGGCTTATCAGCTGTTTGAATGTGAGGGTAGAAGATGGAATGAAGAAGGCAATGATGATGCATAGGTTTTGAGCATGGGGGCCTAGAAACCTGAAGTCAAGCTGAAACCAAACCAGATATAATAAGGGAACAGATTTCTGCCAAAAAAAAGAGAAATTATCAAATGCCAGAGGCCAGGGATCAAGAAGACAGTTAAAAATAATTTCTATCCCAGATAAAAATAGAGGAGTTGGGGGTCATTTTGTTCCACCAAAGAAATGAGCCAAAGATTTAGAGCTGGGAGAGACCTTAGTGGTCATTGAGGCCAACTCCCTCAATTTATAGATGAGGAAAATAAAATGCAGAGAGGGAGGATGCTTTGGTCCAAGGTCATACAGGCAATAGAAGCAGCATCAAATCTAGGACTGCTGACTCCAAATTCCATATGACCACAATGACTCTGGGACAGGTGCTCTTTTTTTTTTTTGCTTTTTTAGAGGGCAGTTGGGGTTAAGCAACTTGCCCAAGGTCACACGGCTAGTAAGTGTTAAGTGTCAGAGGACGGATTTGAACTAAGGTCCTCCTGATTTCAGGGCCAGTGTTCTATTCACTGCGCCACCTAGCCACCCCTGGGACAAGTGCTCTTAACCCCTTGTGTTTCTTGGAGTCCATTGGCAGTGTGGTGAAACCTATATGCCTCCTTTTAGGACAATATTATAAATAAGTGAAGGAAATGCTGTATTTTAGTTAGAGGGTAGTGAAAATTAAAATGTTAAAAAAAAATTCCCATCCAAATGCATAGACTCCCTAAAATGTATCTAGTGGATCCCTGGTTAAATACCTTTACTCCAAATCTCAAACACCTAGAAAAATTAATTGTTAAACAAGCTGAACTAACTCTATTTAGACTCAATTTGTACAACTGAGAAAAATGGGGAAATGTTAACCAATATTGGTTGACAGGCATCTATTAAGCACCTACTATGTGTCGAACATTAGGCTAAGTACTAGGAGTACAAATACAAAGAACAGAAAAAAACCTCTATTTGCAAAGAGTTTAAATTCTCTCAAGGAGGCTAAGGAGTTCATATTTAAGATATAGAAAATAAATCCAAAGTACTTTAATAATTCAAAGCAGTTTGGAGGGAGGGGATCATCAATTGATGGGACTAGGAAAGGTTTCACGTAGAAGGTGATGATTTCAGAGATGGGTTCTTTGAGGCAAAGGTGGGGGAAAAGCACGTTCTGGGCACGGGGACCAGCTCTGCAAACAGAAGAGTGAAATGTGGGAAGAACAGAGGGAAAGCCAGTTTGGTTGGCCCAAGGAGTGTGAGAAAGGGGAGCAATGTCTGATGAGGCTGGAAAGATAGTTTGGACCCAGATTGTGAAGGGCTTTAAAAGCTAAACAGAGGAGATTATATTTTGTCTTATGCTTTAACTTGAAGAGTTGATTTTGTTAGGAATTTCCTTTCAAAAACTGATCCCAGGAAATGAATCGGCAAAAGTACTAAAGAATTATGAATGGTTAAAACCAAGTGATGGACACCATAGTGTCTACAGTGCTGAACTCATTCAGTTGCAGTCTCTAATGCTGACAAGCTGTGGGGCCATGAGTGAGTCACATGACCTTTCTGAGCCTCAGGTTCCTCATTTCCATTATGAGGATAATAATGGTTTGTACCTAACAAGGTTATTGGAAGGAACAAATGAGATACCTAGTGTATTTTGGCAACCTTAAAGCATTACATAAATGCCAGCTATTATTATTATGTTAATTTACAGCAAATTTAAATCTTATGTGTTATATAATTCCTTCTTAGTTAATGATAGTAACATTAATAATAATAGCTGACACATATATAACACTTTAAGGATCACAAAGCACTTTTAAACCTCACAACTTGTTAGATGCTATAATTGTCTCTATTTTACAGATGATGAAATTGACAGGTTATTATATTATATTAATATAATAACAATAACAATAATGATGATGATGATGATAATAACAGAGTACCTACTATGTGGGACTAGCTAGTTGGTGCAGTGGATAAAGCATCTGGCCTGGAGTCAGGAAACCTGAGTTCAAATCCAGCCTCAGACACTTCCTAGCTGTGTGACCCTGGGTAAGTCACTTAACCCTGTTTGCCTCAGTTTCCTCATCTGTAAAATGAGCTGGAGAAGACAATAGCAAACCACTATAGGAGTCGTGAAGAGTCAGACACGACTGAAACAACTGAACAATAAACCAGGCATTATACTAAGTGCTTTGCAAATATATCATTTGTTCCTCACAACAACCCTGTGAAGTAGGTGTCATTATTATACCCATTTTATAGATGAGAAACTGAAGGTAAATGGTAGTTAAGTGAGTTGCCCAGGGTCACACAGCTAGACAGTATCTGAGATGGGTTTCCATTTAGCATGTAGGATAGCTAACAGTCCAGAACATAACTGGTTAAGAGCTAGAAGGGACCTGCCATCACCTGCAGGCTCCTCCTTTTACAGAGGAAGATCAAAACAACTAAGATCTAAAAGATGTGATTTGCTCAAGTTTATACAAACAGTGGGTGGAGCAGCTAGGATTTTAACCCAGATCCTCTCACTCCTATTTACATTATAATGAATGGTTAGACTGGAGCACTACCAGAAAGTCATAATTAACTTTAGAGGGCAATCCATATCCTCCTCTAGTAACTCTCTGTGCTAAGAAGTGAAGACCCTCAGCTCAGGCTATGGATTCAGCCCAGGCCCAAAGAAATCATTTTTAATGGAGGCAAAACCATGAATAAAAGTAGCTGGTGACTCCCTGAGAGTGTTCATAAATTTTCAAAAGAGTAATTATTGGAAAAGAGAAGTGAAGAGAACAATTAGCCCGAGTGTTGGGAAAGGGAGAGAAGAGGCTTTTTAACAAGTTACTGAGGAGAAAGAATACGTGTCACAGTGACTTTCCAATCCTCCAGTAGGTCTCTGATCTCACAGGTACAAGTATTTTCTCCAACAGTGCAGATTGCTACTCACCTGTGCCTGTCCATCCTCTAGTCCATGAGAGGCAATAATGTGTAGTGGAGAGGGCAGTGAAAGATCTCAGTTCAATTTCCACATTTTCATCTGCTTTGTGTCACCCTGGTCAAGTCCCTTAAACTCTGTGCCTCAGGTTTTCTCGAGTTGGACCCAATCAGTCCAGGCATTATGATCTTTCCACTGGTTTGCTGCAGGGGCTTCACTCGTGCCTTCCATTCTTTTGACATTGCAAGTATATCATTGGAGTAACCGGGCTGTCCATTGGTTGTCTTGTGTTGATGTGATCAGTGCATCTTTTTTCCCATCATACCTTTCTTCAATGACATCCTCATACTACTTAAGTTAATTTTGTAACTAAAGCTTTAAAATAATAGAACTCTCTGGGACAGGGAGGAGTAGATGTGTATGTGTGTGAGGATGTACACAGACATGAATAATGAACAACGGAATAATGAGTAGAGTATGAGACTCACGGGTTAGGGTTTTCATTATGTTTCTATGGGAGCCTAAGCAAGTCATTTCTATGTGCCTTATCAATTCCCTAGGATTACTTAGATTTAGAGCCTCCAGGTACCTTGCTGTTGTTCAGTCATTCAGTCATGTCCAACTCTACTCAGACTTTTGTACATAGGGTTTTCTTGGCAAGATACTAGAGTGGTTTGCCATTTTCTTCCCCATTTTACATATGCGTGTCCCCATTTTACAGATGATGAACTGAGTCAAATGGAGTTCAGTGACTTGCCTACAGTCACACAGCAAGTAAATGTCTGACACTGTTTGAGCTCAGATCTTGACTCTAGACCCAGTGCTATATCCTCTGTGCCTCCCACCTGCCCCTATTTATTGAGAGGTACCTCAATGGAGGCTGACTATTCCACTCCCTTCATTTTACAGGTGAGGAAACAAAGGTCCAAAATGGCTAAATGTGCCTTGGTCAAAGTTACATAGTGACTCATGGCAAGAAAGAGTCAGGATTTGAACTCAGGTCCTCTGACTCCAATGCCCGTTGACTCACCCTACAATTCACCATGATAATGAAATTACAGAATCCTTACTACATTCCTATATGTATATGTTGAGATGTGTATGTCTTTTGTTATTAAGTCATTTCAGCCTTGTCTTTGTAACCCCATTTGGAGTTTTCTTGGCAGAGATATTGGAGTGACTTGCTATTTCCTTTCCAGCTCATTTTACAGATGAGGAAACTGAGGCAAACAGGTTAGGTGACTTTCTCTCACACAGATAGTAAGTGTCTGAATTCAGATTTGAAATCGGGTCTTCCTTGCTTCTATCCACTGAGTCACCTACCAGCCCTATGCGTATGTGATATATGTGTAAATAAAATGAAATGTACTTATATGGCAGCAAAA
This sequence comes from Petaurus breviceps papuanus, assembly GCF_028583685.1. Classification (NCBI taxonomy): domain Eukaryota; kingdom Metazoa; phylum Chordata; class Mammalia; order Diprotodontia; family Petauridae; genus Petaurus; species Petaurus breviceps. The sequence goes on from NW_027187372.1 coordinate 24,861,734, forward strand.
TCAAATCAAAGGCTTAAATATGTCCTATTAATCTCAGACTTACCTTACTTTTTAACACATTCAATCCTACCAAGTAAAATCTGAACAGAATCCAAAACAAAGAAAGTTTTCAAATTACAGTATAATTTTTTCCTGCTGTGAACAAACTTTAAAATTATAGTCAAAAAGTTATAGAACTGAAGTTGACACATTCTTACCCATACCTTCCATTCCAGAAACTTCCCCATGAATCTTTTTTCCCCTAAATTTTTGAACAACGTAACTGGAAAATCTCTCAGCATAAAGTCTGTGTGAATGCGAACATGCAGTTTAATTGAAGTTGGTGATTAGAAAACAGAGCTAAATTAGACTGAGTGATTGTCAACAAATTCCAAAGCAATCCATTATATAGTCAAACATGAGTATGAGTGTTTTAAGGTAGTATCATCTTCCAGAAAATGGGCATAACGGCATAAAATTTTCTTTTTTGAAGCCACAATTCCAGAAATTTCCCCAAATATCTTATAAATATAAGGCAGTCAACTAGAGGTATGTGCACCTAACTGTGAGGCAGTGCTACAGAATGGATGGTGAGCCTCAAAGCCAAGAAAACCTGAATTCCAGGCCTGCCTCTTACAACATACTCATTCCAGAACCCTAAGCTCTCAATGCTGCTGGGCAGATCTCCAAGACTGCAATCTGAAAAACAGGGCAGGAGTTTCTAGACCTAGTAGCTGCCTACACAAATAAAATCACATGTGTGTCTTTACAAAGATTTGGGGTAAATAATTAATTACTTGGGGCAGCTAGGTGGCACAGTGAATAGAGTACCAGACCTGCAATCAGGAAGATCTGGGTTAAAATCCAGTATCAGATACTTGATAGCTGTGTGACTCTGGGCAAGTCACTTAACCTTGTTTGCCTCAGTTTCCTTATCTGAAAAATGAGCTGGAGAAGGAAATGGTCAAGCACTCCAGTACCTCTGCCACAAAAACCTCAAATGGGGTCACGAAGAGTCAGGCAAGACTGAAACTAAATCAAAACTAATGACTTAGCTTATTTCTAAGGCCCTTCTCTGCTCCAGATTCTATCATCATTCCACCCTGACAATGTACAAACTCAGGGAGGTCATTTTACTTTGTCTTTTGATTTCTTCTCAGAATCACAGGATGCCAGAACTAGAAGGACCTTAGATAATCTCATTTGGTCATTTCTCCTCATTTTACAGATGGGGATACTGAAGCTTAGAGAGGTGAAAGGACATGCCCCAGGGTCACACTGGAAAGTAGACACAGGCAGGACAAAAACTGGCTTCCAAGCCAATGGCCTTTCCCCTTCATAATAGCTGCCTTTTTTCCATTTCTTTCCCTGTTTTATTTTGTGAGGGAAAAAAAAAGAGAGACAGACATAGAGACAAATATAGAGGAAAAAACAAAGTGAAAATCTATAAGGCATAATGAAAGTGCTAAGTCTAGAAAATGGAAAATTCCAATTTAAGTAACTGTCATTATTTTACCATATAAAGTATGGGCTACTTGTCCAGACCATGAAAGGGCTTGTTATATAAGAGAATAGCCACTTGCTAGTTTCCTTTTTTCCTTAAGGAAAGAAATGAAATTTTCCTGGAAGGATTTAGGTTACATTTAGAATTTCAACAGAGGGGTGGCTAGGTGGCACAGGGAATAGATCACCAGCCCTGGAGTCAGGAGGACCTGAGTCCAAATTCGGCCTCAGACACTTAACACAAAAACTAGCCATGTGACCTTGGGCAAGTCACTTAACCCCAATTGCCCTCCAAAAAGAAAAAAAAGAATTTCAACAGAAATGCCTTAAGTCAAATATTGCTTGGCAGCACAATGATGGATGAGATTATTCCACGAGGCTTTAAGATTATTGGATGAAGCCACAGATGCCAACATTGCGTTTTTGGGTGACAGAGCCAGGAAGAATATGTTGGGTGACATACTAAGTGCCAAGAAAAGATTTCAGCTGGATGGAATAGTAAGCCAAATTGAATTAGATGGAATGTAATAAGGATAAACATAAAAGTTTTTCATGGATTCAAAAAGTCAACTACCAAAGTCCAGCATGAAGGAAGCACAGCTAGACAACAGTTCCCATGAAATATATCTGAAGGATTTCATGGAATTGAAAAGTATAGAAACGAGACACTGAAGTGACAAACGCTAACCTAGCTTTAGGCAAAATTTAGAGGTAGGTCCAGAGACAGGGCTGGACAGTGCCCTGGTCATGTCACATCTGGACATGTTCAATTATGGAGGCCATGTTTTAGGAAGGGCATCGACAAGAGAAAGAGGATCCTGAGGAGGGCAACCAGGATAATGAGGGGACTGGAGACCATGCCATTTTGAGGATCAACGGAAGAAACGAGATAAGTTTGACCTGAAGAAGGTAAGACTTAGAGGAGGCATGGTAGCTGTCTTAGAGTTTGCCCCAAAAAAGGAGGGGGGGAGCTGTTAATATAGAAAAGAGATGGGCTTTATTCTACTTGACCTAGAAGACAACACTTGGAATAACAGATAGCAGCTGTAGAGGCAGATTTCAGCTGGACCCAGGGGGAAATCTTTCTAATAATTAGGGCTTCTCCAAGAATGTAATGGAGGTGATGGGTTTCTCAGCACTAGAGGTCTTTGAACAGAGGCTGGATGGATGATCACTTTTCAGGAAAGTTGTAGAGGATGTTTATATTCTCATGAGGACTGAACCAGTTTAAGTTGGAGGTACCTTTCAACTCAGAGACCCCGTGTTCTATAGATGACATAGGAAATTATGATATAGTCTGGCTCCTTGGTCTCATGTTTTGAACCCCTGAGTAGTCTTTCCCCTTCCTGCCTTGGGAATACATTGCTATCACACGGAGGGTAATGTGAGCCAAGTACCTAATCCTCCTTCAATCAACCAATAAATAAGCATGTACTGAACACTTGCTATGGGCCAGGCATACAAAATGGCGATCATCATCATTCTGACTTGCCTGTCTGCTGCGAACATTTGACAAAACATAAAAGCTAGGTGATTTGTTGGATAGAACACCAGGCCTGGAATCAGGAAGAAACAAATCCAACCTTCCAGATGCTTAATAGCTGTTTGCCTTAATTTTCTCATATGTAAAATGGGAATAACCATAGCCCCTACCTCACAGAATTGTTGTGAGGATCAAAAGAGATAATAATTATAAAGCACTTAGCACAATGCCTAGCACGTAGTAGGTGCTATACAAATGTCAGTTATTGTTGTTGCAATTGTTATTGCATTAGACCAATGATAAGGTATGCCCCCTAAACATGCCCCTCATTAATAACCCATCACACCTTCCCAGAACTGCTGACTTTTTGAGCTAGAAAGAAGGTTAGAGTTCACCTAGCCTGAGTCCCTCATTTTGCAGAGAAGAAAACTCAAGCATCAGAGAATGAAGGAATCTGTACCAGGTCTCACAGCTAGCTAGTGAGAGAGATAGAAATAAAACCTGGGCATGCTGACTCTCAGAGTAATGGCCTTTCAATTAGACCACACCATGCTGTCCTCTTCAGAATGCTGTCTGAATCACTAACGAATGTCTGACAATTAGTGCATAAACACTACGGCTACTTTTGTAGAAGCAAAATGAACCAAGTTCAACTACTCAAAACTTTAGGGTAAAAAAAGAACAAACCTACCTTCAGGAAACATTTCAAGGATGAATTTACATTAGTTTCCAGTCTTCACGAATTTAATGCACTGAATCGTTGCCTAATTGTCTATTCCTCTTGACTTTTGTAGATATTTCCAAAGTCGTGCTATCTGAATTTAGAGTCACAGAATGTTAGAATTGCAAAGGGCTACCGAGATCCTTTAGAGCTAGACCAACCCTTAATTTAGCAGATAAGGAAACTGAGGCCCAGAGAATGGAAACGGCTAAAAGAACCCTAGACATAGATCCAGAAGACAGGATTATTGCTCTGACTCCACCACCTACTAATTTTGTCACTCTAGGAAAGCCTTGTCTGAGTATCAGTTTCCTTATGAATAAAAAGGGAATTATACCACTACTACGACTATTGCTGCTGCTGCTGCTACTACTACTACTACTACTACCACCACCACTATCAGAACAGTTAAGTGCCACAGTGGATAGTGTACTGAGCCTGGGGTCAGGAAGACTCATCTTCCTGAGTTCAAATTCAGCATCAGTCACTTACTAGCTGTGTGACCCTGAGCAAGTCACTTAACCTGTTTTCCTCAGTTTCCCCATTTGTAAAATGAACTGGAGGAGGAAATGGTAAACCACTCCAGTATCTCTGCCAAGAAAACCCCAAATGAGCTCATGAAGAGCCAAACATGACTAAAATGACTGAACAACAAAAACTACTAGCATCAATTAACCAATAAACATTTATTAAGTGAAGTGCCCATTATATGCCAGGCACTTTGCTAGGGACTAAGGATGGAAAGATAAAAACAAAATTATTCTTACCTTTAAGGAGCTTGCATTCTATCACAAGAAACAACATGTACATTTATAAGTTTAGGTAAAAAATACACAAAATAAATATTACTAATAAAAGTAATATCTGACCTTTACCAAGCCCTTCAAAACTGGCCAAGCACTTTTCATCCCTTATATGATTTGAGCCTTACAACAATTGTGAGACAGGCCCTACAGGCAGTATTATTATTCCTTTACAGATAAGGAAACTGAGGTTCAGAAAGGTTAAGAGAGCCCCCCTTAGTTACATGGTTAGAGAGTGTCAGAGATAAGATTTGAACCCAAGTGTTCCTGACTCCAAGACTAGCATTCTACTACTTTATTGAGTTGTTGTGAGGAAAACATTGGGGAAGTAGGTGGTACAGAGAATAGAAAGATGAGAGACCTGAGTTCCACCATAGCCTCAGACACCTAGCACCTGTGTGATCCTGGGCAAGTCACTCAACCTCTGTGTGCCTCATTTTCCTCATCTGTAAAATGGAGGTAATGATACCACCCACCTCCCAGGGCTATTGTGAGGATAAAATAGAAAATAATTGTAAAATGTGCCTGGCACATAGTAAGCTCTATATTTAGCTATCATTTGCAATGTGCCATATGAATGGGAGGGCAGCTAAGTGGGGCAATGGATAGAGCACTAGGTTTGGAATCAGGAAGACTCATCTTCCTGAGTTCAAATCCAGCCTCAGATATTTCCTAGCTATGTGACCCTGGGCAAGTCACTTAACCCCTGTTTGCCACACTTTCCTCATCTATAAAATGAGCTAGAGAAGGAAATGGCAAACCCCTCCAGTATCCTTGTCCAAAAAGCCCCAAATGGGGTCACAAAGAGTCAGACATTACTGAAAAACTATACTGAGCATCATCACTATGAAAGGGAGCTGTGAAGTGATTGCTCTTTCATTAGTATATAAAACATATAATTAAAAATTAAGTAAATAAATTTGCATTTTGCTTGCCAGGTAACTAACATGGGTTGAACAATCCTTTGAAAGAACTCATACGGCTGGACTTGATTTTTCTAAGAATTTTTGATTTCTGAACATGATTGATCTTTTCTTTATGTCAGCATTGCCCAGTAGCTCTCTGGCCTGCTTGTTTACCAGAAAACGCAGGCATTGCTCTCCCATCACCAGAGTGTTCCATTTGTCCTGTTCGCTCCCATTATTAGGACTCAGCAAGAATGCTTTATCAAGTTTCCATCAGAACAGTTTGTAAAGTGAAATGCCAATAGGAAGAAAGTTAGACATCACTTGACCCATGTCCAGGCACTCATGTGTCGGGGGAGCTTAACGCCTTAGCACAAGCAGCCTCTGACCGGTGCTCGTCTCTGATCAGCATCAGGACACAGATGAATGTATTTCATTTAAAAAATGAAGGCTTTATCAATGGGCAAATAATTGCAGAGCAACTATTGATCCCCCATCTCACTTAACATGAGACAACAGGGACTTGTCGAAATGGTAAACATTTAATCATTATGCACAGCAAACAGCAGCAGCCTCTTACTTAAACAAAGTAAAAAAGAAAACTGGCTTCTTCAAACAGACCATGGAGTCACCTGGTGAGACAAGTGGGATTCCTTCTGGCTTGTTTTTAACGTTAAGGAAAAGATGTGCTATCGTCTAATAGATAGCCAGGAAAGTTGTACTCAGCCTTCCATTTGGGTTTGTATAGTTTCTGCAGAAGACACTTAGTCTTATAAACCAGCTTCTTTCAGTTTCTTGTTTCATGATTCTGCTCCCTGTCCCTTTGAGAACTCATAGCTAATCACATTGAGAGGAGTGTGAGACCTGATCTTCCCTCAAGCAATCAGCCAATCAATCAATAAGCATTTGCTGAGTGCCTACTATGTGCTGGGCACATAGGTATTAGCGATGCTAAGACAAAAATGAGACAGTCTTTTCCCTCAGGGAGCTCACATCATATAGATGGAAACAATGTAAAGATGATAGATAGATAGATAGATAGATAGATAGATAGATAGATAGATAGATAGATAGATAGATAGATAGATAGATGATAGACAGACAGACAGACAGACGGATGGATGCATAGATACATAGAAAGTAGATGTAAAATAAGTATAAGGTAAAAAAAAATAAGGTCACGGGGGCACGGTTGAGAAGGGTTAGGGAAGGTGCTAGCAGCTTTTCAGAATCCTCTGATTCTAGTAGAATCCTAGCTTCCTCAGAATCAGGAAAAGAACTCACATACTTGAGCTGAGTTTTGAAGGAAACTCAAAATATTAAGAAGTGCATTTGAGAAAGGAGTTCCAGGCATGGTATACAGCCTATGCAAAGGCACAGAGGTGACGGATGTGAGAAACATCAAGTAGCCAACTTTAGCTGGACCATAGGATATGTGAAAGAGGAATGATGTACAATAAGACTGGAAAGATGGGTTGGAGCCAAATCATACAGGAATTGGAATAACAAGCAGAGGAGTTTACTTTGGATCTTTGAGGTAATTGACTGGGGAGTAACATGGTCAGACCTTTGCTTTAAGAATATCATTTTGGCAACAGTGTGGAAGATGGATCAGAGAGGGGAGTGACCGGAGGCAGAGAGATCACCTAGGAGTTATTGCAATAGCCAATTTGTTTTGTTCTGTTTTTTCCCATAATCAGATACCAACAGTACTCTGAAACAAAAATTACTAGGAGGCTTATTCTTCTGCTTCACCATCACACTATAGAAGGAGCAACTATATTCTGAGCTTCCTAGGCAAGGAAACTCTGGAAATGAGGCACAGTAGTTCATTGCACCCCAGCCACATACCACCTCTGTAATTATATAGGGAAGTTGATGTTTAATTAATTCAGATATTACCAACTCCTTAGGAGGAGCAATCCCCCCCCAGTTCACCCAGAGGAATCCCAGCATGGAAGAGGAATACAAGAGAGTCACAGATTTTAAGGTTTCTCATGGGGGTGTGTCATCCACTGTTTCCAAAATGGAGCTCAGTAAATTGTTGACCTTCTGTTTTCTCCATTGTTGTTGTTGAGTTATTTTCCAGTCATGTCAGACTCTGTGAACCAATTTGGGGTTTTCTTGGCAAAGATATTGGAATGGTTTAACATTTCCTTCTCCAGCTTATTTTTACAGATTAGGAAACTGAGGCAAACAGGGTTAAGTGACTTGTCCAGAGTCACACAGATAGTAAGTGTCCAATGCGGGATTTGAAATCAGGAAGATAAATCTTCCTGGTTTCAAGTCCAATGCTCTATTCACTGTGCCACCTAGTTGCCCCCATTTTCTCCATTAGTCTCGATAAATCGATACCTTTCCAACAATTTTTTTAAAAGACTTCCAGACAAAAAGGGATATGAGGACAGAAGCATGAGAGCCAAAATGGATCATAGACTGTTTTTGAAGGGTTTTATTTGTTTGGACAACAATGCAGCTATATGTGACAGATCAGAAAAATAAAATCCAAAGAGTCTGTGGTTTCCCACATTTAACAAGATAAGTCATTTCAGCCAGGGGATAATGAGTGCAGGATAGTGGATAGAGAGGTCTAGAGAATCTGGGTTGAAGTCCTGACTGATACATATTAACTGTATAATCATGAATACAAGTCATTTAAGGACTAAGTGTCCCATTAGCTCTTTAAAATTAATAATTTACAGAAAAGCTGTTGATATGCATAGGTGGAAGGAGTTTTTACAACAGAACTTCCTGACATAGATTATAGCACAGGTCTAGAAAAAAAAGAATGAGTGAATGAATAAGAGAATAAATAAATGAGAAAGTGAATGTATGAATAAATGGGTAAGTTAATGGCTAATTTAGCGATAGAAAACACAATTCCAATATCCAGATCTTGACTTTCTCTCAGAATGAATCCTTGAGTACAATGTAATCTTGTGAAAGATTTTTTTTTTAATTTATATAGTACAATATGGATTTTCTGGATACTAACTTCAATTTGAATCAAATTACTTTGTGGAATGGTATGATGTCAGAGTCTAAGTAGAACACTTCTTTCATTGTAGAATCAGAGGAGAATCTCCCAATTTCATATCAATTATCCCTTCTGACCTTAGCTTGGGTTAGGGTATCCAAGGAAGATTCAGAGATAATAAGAAAAGGCAAAAATTTATCTGGAGGGAAACTGGTGGGTTCAGATCTGAAAAATCAGTTGAGGAAAGGGGAGTAGAGAGAAGGTTGGATTTTAAGACAGAGAACCTGGGTTCAAATCCAAATTCTGCCACTTGGGCAAGTCACTTGAACCTTTACAGGTCCCAAGTTTCCTCAACTTAAAATTAAGTGGACAAACTATCGGAGGTTTCTAACTCCCAGCATACTACAAAATTCCCAAGTGCTGTCAGAACCAGATAGAATATAGATTGAAAAATGTTTAACACAATAAATTAAAAATACAATTCAACATTTTTGTTTAACTGTTTCAGTTGTGTCCAACTCTGCATGATCACATTTAGCAAAAATATTGGAGTGATTTGCCATTTCCTTCTTCAGTTCATTTTACAAATGAGGAAACTGAGGCAAACAGGGTGAAGTGACTTGCCCAGGATCACACAGCTAATAAGTGCCTGAGATGAGTCTTCCTGAATCTAGGCTTGGCACTCTATCCACTGAATCACCTAGCTGCCCATAACACAAAACAGATAATGTTAATTTGTGGTTTTCTTAGTCAGTATAGGCCTCCAGATCCATTTCTATTTAAGTTTGACTTGTCTGAATTAGTTGAGCACTAAGGGAGCTCCTAGTTCTAAATCTATGATACTATATGGTCTTTAATGATGCTTTACACATCATACACATTATATCTATCTGTCTGTCTGTCTCTATCGCTTCTATATTATATATATGTGCATATATATAATATGTATCTGTGTCTGTGTAACACTTATGTATATGTACTATGTGCATGTGTGGGATATAGATGAGTATGAGCATATATGTATATTTGTATGTTCTTATATATTTATGCATATATAGAAATAGAAATTATATATATATATATATAATCTCCAAAACTGTGATTTCATTGGTGTGGTAAATGGGTGCAGGTTGGGAACTTCTCTGTCATTTGTGACCTTAGACAGTTACCTGGACCATTGATAGGTTAAATAATTTACCTGGCCTCACAGAGTTGTAATGTGTCAGAGGAAAGATTAGAACTCAGGTCTTCCTGACTCCAAGACTGACTCTCTCTACTGTACCATGCTGCCTACATAAATATTACATATATACATGCCTGCATAACACACATATACACACATAGTTAAATCTTTGACTACATTAACATTGACATGCCTAGGGATAGCCCTTTGAAAATCTGGGTAATAATATAATATATTCACTTCACACTTCTACCCAGATGCCTTTGTTAAATTGCACCTGGTAAAGTTAGATAAGCAAAGGAAATAGCTTGGGGTTTTTAGTACCATCAACATTGTAGCGCAGCTTTTAACACCTCATATATGATTTTCTAATTTAGGAAAATACTTACCGTACACTTGTCAAATAAATGCACATATCTTTATATTAATGTCTAACTAATGTATGCAACTGAGAATAATGCTGGCAAATAAGTATTTCCTAAAATTTATGTAATCATTTGAAATTCAGAAAGGATTGATTAGCATTCAAGTGATGCCACTGCTCAATATTTACACCATAGAGATTTGGCAGAAGCGAGTAATGGCACATAAAGTTGATGCTTGTCTTAATTAAATGTGGTATAATAGGTGTTATATGGGCCTTGTTTTGTTGTGTTTTGTTTTCCAGTGAGCAAAGCAGTTTAACAATGACCACATATAATTCATTTTGAAGTTCTGAGTTTAAACTTAATCAATATGTATTTACAGCCAGGGAAGAAGTGAATATCGTTTGTTATCTGGTAGCGCTAGAATATAATTGCTTAAATAGCATTCATTTAAGCATATTTTACAATGATAGGTTATGTCAGATGTATTTATTCACATTATATTAATATTGTCATTTTCCTAAGGGCTGCTGGTTAAAAGAGGTGATTTTTTTTCAGGAATGATCTGAGACAAGGAAAAAGCAAAGTGAAATGGTTATATCAGGCTTCACCTGAGTAGAAATCTTTAACTGCATTGGGGGGTGGTCATATTGCTACGGTCTTAAGACCGTCTTAGCCCTGACTCGATGCAATGTGATTCAGGGTTTTATAGAAGTGGTTGCTTAGAGAATTTGGTCCACTCAGATCCCACCTCATTAGTGAGCTCCAGACTCGAAAGAAGCTAAAGAATCTCTCCCATAAGCCACCAAACCAACAATTCACCTCTGAGTCATCTCTGTCTGCTTTATTTAAAGTATAACATGCCCAATTTGGGGCCATGTCTGCTGTTTAAAGAAGATCTATAAGTCACTGCCCAGTTGATGCAGTCTGGGTTTATTTAGCTCTGGGCCTCAGGAATATGGGGCTTCCTGAGACAATTTTCAGAATGTCTAAGGTAAGAGCTGTTGTTGCTGTTATTGCTGAATCATTTCAGTCATGTCCAACTCTTTGTGACCCTGTTTGGGGTTTTCTTGGCAGAGATACTGGAGGATACTGGAGTGGTTTTCCATTTCCTTCTCCAGCTCATTTTACAGATGAGGAAACTGAGGCAAACAAGGTTAAGTGACTTAACCCTGTGTGTCCAGGGTCACATAGCTAGTAAAAGTCTGGGGCTGGATTTGAACTCTCAAAGAGGAGTCTTCCTGCCTCCAGGCCCAGAACTCCAGCCACTTCATTAAAATCATCTAACACAGTCCAGTTCATTTGACAGATTTTTTTAAATGGGGCTAGAGGGGAAGTGACTTGGCCAGGGTCATGTAACAAGTTAGTGACAGAGATAGAGCTAGAATCCTGGACTCTTGATTCCCCAAATACCAACCAATCAATAAAAAAACAATTATTAAACACCCACTATGTACCAGATGTTATGCTAGGTACCTGAGAATAAAAGTTAAAAACCAAATAGCCCTTGCCTCAAGGAGCTTATATCCTATCAGGAGAAATAACATCTACACATATAGGAAAATACTAAAAATATACAAAGTTAAATACAAGCTTTCCTTCCACTGTAACTCTCAGGTGAATGAAATATAGCAGAAAAGTTTAAAGACTACAATGTGATGTGCTATAACTTCAGGATTTAATTTTTATTCTTTTCCTGATTTTTCTCTTTCCCCTACTAATATCACACACACATGCACACACATGTACATGCACACACACATGCACATTCAATTTTTATCAATAAGGATGCTTCCTGTCCCCATTTCCACCATCATGTTCCATGACATATAAGTATGCAAGTGTAGGATAAAATAAAGAACAGCATGATGTACCAAAGGTAGCTGAGGGCTAACTTTGTTATCATCCCTGTGGTTCAATACACGACAGTCATATCATGTTTGAGTTTGATCTCAATAGCAACAGTCGAGAGCCCTAAGCTAACCAGACCAGTGAGAGCAGCTAACCTGTCACATGGCTAATTCCTTACAAAATCTACCCAGGATGCTTCACTTCCATGGCATTCCCATACTCCCTTACCTTGCCCTGGATGCAAATGAGCTGGACCCATGGCAATGCTTGGCTCTTACAGCAATGCCCAGAGAGGGAAAGTCCCCAAATCAAAGAAGCCCAGAATCTAAACGTCCTAAGGGATGGCAGAAGTCACCTAATCCTAACCAATAACCCCTTCTGTGATATCTCTGACAAGTTTCCATCAGCCTGCTTGAAGGCCTCTGGTAATAGAGACCCCACCACATCCTGGGACCTTCTGGACTACTTGGGGTTAACTCTCCTGGTTAGGAACCTCTGTTTCTGACCCCTCCATCCAGTGTTCTCAATATGTCCTCTGTGGCCAGTAAAGATAAATCCAATCCCTCTTTCACCTGACAGCTCTTAAATACCTGAACAGAATTAATATGTTCCCCCAAAATCTTTTTTCTACCACAATTCAAACATTTATAGCTCTTTCAACTGGTCTTCATACATGAATGTCTTCAGGCTGCTACTCCTTTTCTTCTTCAGTGAAATCACTTGTTTATCTCTAGAATTTCATTCTTGATGGTGGCAAAGAATTGGAAATTAAGGGGATGCCCATCAATTGGGGAATGGTGGAACAAGTTGTGGTATATGAATGTAATGGAATACTATTGTGCTATAAGAAACAAGGAGCAGATGGACTTCATATTTACCTGGAGAGGCTTATACAAACTGACACTGAGTGAGAAGAGCAGAACCAGGAGAAATTTGTACACAATTGCAGACACAACATATGTGTGACGACCAACCATAACAGACTAGACTCTTCTCAGCAATGCAGGTTATAGGACAACTCCAAAAGACTCGTGATGGAGAGAGACGTCTACATTCAAAGAAAGAACTAGAAAGAACAGAGTTTGAATGCAAATTGAAACAAACTACCTGCTCTATTTCTTTTTCTTGTTTGGTTTTGTTTCCTCTTTCCCAGTGTTCATTCCATCCATTACAATCCTTCTTTATAACCTGACTAATGTCTCATGTGAAAGTATTTGCAGATCCTATACTTGATTGCATGCCGCCTGGGGCGGGGGGAGAGGGAAGGGGAGAAAATTTGAAACTCAAGGGAATGTGGAAGTGAATTTTGTAAACTAAAAGGAAACAAACAAATTAATAAAGACCAAAAAAAAAAAAGAATTTCATTCTTGAGAGCTACCCATCCTTCTTGGACCTTGTCCTGAAAAATATTGGCCCATTGAACCCTACCTTCCCTTCCTCTAAATCCTGTAAAATCAACTCTCCTCAAATCTAGAATGTATGACAGTGTATACCTTACTTCAATCTCCTTATGATGGAATGTTCACTTCCTCCCAAGGTTCTCATCATTCTCTTTGATGGACTCTTCTCCTTGCCATTTTTTTCCCACTGTTTAAATTGTCTTGCTCAACATAGCACACATCTCATTAATGACAACTAAATCCTCTAACACTAAATTAAGAGCCCAAATGGATTTCCCTTACTCCAGTGATATGGATTAGTGTAATTGGATATCTCACCTTTCAGTTTAAATACCTTCAATTAAATATAAAAACCTTACAATCAAGAAATGTAAAAGACATTGCCACACACACAAAAGCCCTTCAAAGGAGGGGTTTTAAAAAAAACTTTCATTTCAAGGCTAATTTGACCATTTTATATAGACAGACGGACAGAGAGAATAAGAACTATAGCAAGCATTGAACCTGGAAAGAGAACATCACTGAATCAATTGCTCTACCATCCCAGCTCTGACTTCCTCACATCAACAGGTGGATTTGGTGTTTAGCCTCCCCTCTTTTCATCCTCCCCCCAAGACTCCCCTAGTAAACAAGGCCAGAGGCACTACTCAATTCACTCTGTGTTGTCCTAGCTAGGCTCTCATGGGCTCTAAACTTAGAACTAAGCAGAGGCAGACCAAATCAGCAGCAGCCTAGGGCACAACATGCAGGCAAAAAAAAAATGCCACAACTCATTATCAATGCCAGAAAATCTTGTTTTACATGGCTTGTAGGTATTTGTTCTGTGATAAAGCAAGCTGTAGGCTTAGAGTGAGACTGCAACACTGGAGAAGCCAAATTTTCAAGAATGTGGCCCAGAATGTTTAGGATCTCACCTCCACACCTGGGGTACATGAACAAATGCCTCATCCCAACTTTGCTAACAGCAACCCTGGTTATGAAAGATTATTACTGTCTCAGAATCCCCCAAATACATGTGATCTTCTAACCATCTGAGAAGATATCTTGCACTGAATGAACTCCTCTGTGGCTAGCAATATAATTTTCATAAAGAGGAAGCAACAGCAAATGAAACTTTAAGTGCTGAGACTGTAAAGAAAGGAAAGAAGAGAGGTAATGGCAGTCATTATTATGGCAGCTAGATAGAAGGCTGGAGGAGAGGATTCTGGAAAGATGGTGCAGTAGGTCAGAAAATTTCAAGCTCTTAAGATTTCCCCCCACAAAACAGTTAAGATAGCACCTTAAGGTGTGGATAAAAATATATAAGAATAGGGGGAAAACCAGGGTCTTCCTGGGACAATTTGAGATCAGAAGAAAAATCCTAGGATGAGGCTGAGGATATTGAAGTAAAGAAACCCCCAAAGAGTAATGTCAAATGGTCACTTGCCCAAAAAAGAATTCATAGAAGATCTTTAAAAAGACTTTAAAAAATCAAATTACAGAGATGGAGGGGGAAAAAAACAAAAAAAAATAAGAATAAGAATAATCCAAGAAAAACAAGAAGATTATGAAAGGAAAGTCAACCAATGAGAAAAGGAGATCCAGAATCTTAAGGAAGACAATATCACCTTGAAAATTGGAATTGGGCAAGGTGAAGCCAGTGAAATTATAAGAGATAAAGAAATGATTAAACAAAATTTGAGTAATGAAAAAATAGAAGAGCAAGTGAAACATCTTATAAGATGGACCTGGAGTCAGGAAGACCTGAGTTCAAAACCAGCCTCTGACCCTTAGCTGTGTGACCCTGGGCAAGTCACTTAACTTTTGTCTGCCTCAGTTTCTTCATCTCTAAAATGGGATAATAAAAATAATAGCACTTACCTCTCCCAAGATTGTTGTGACAATAAAATGAGATAATACTTGTAAAGTGCTTTGCAAATCTTAAAGTGCTGTGCAAATGCTAGTTACTATTATTTTCATACTCTTGGACTTAACCTTCCCCATTTGTGAAGTTAGAAAGCCAAAGACCTGTCTAGGATCAATTCAAGTCACCAAACATTCATAATTTGCCCTCTAGGTGGAAGACACTTCACTGTCCTTGACTTTTGTATTGTAAACCTGAACCTATCCCCAGAAGCCATAAAAATTAAGAAGCAGCTAGAGGAAAGTTGATGAAAGTTGCTTTTCTTTTAAAAGTAGAGTATTCAGCATAGAGAAAAAAAAGAAAGATAACACAAAGTACCTGCCCTCAAGGAAGTTACAGTCTAATAGGGAATAATGGTCAGACAATTCCTCTTTTGAGATATAATTCTATCCTATGGAACATGGAAAGAATGGCAGATTTCAGTTATGATGCAATTAGATTCAGCCAGATCAAAGGCTTCTTCACTTAAAGGTCAACTCTCTATCCACTATGCCATGCTTCCTCTTGTCTCTGCTGGAAACATAAGCATAGGCAGTTAAGCAACTAGGTTGGTTAGAGTGCTGGATCTGGAGCCAAGAAGCTCTGAGTTCAAATCCAACCTCAAATACATACTGGTTGCATGACCCTGAGCAAGTCACTTAACCTCTGTCTGTACATTAGATAAGATCCCCATTGTGCTTAAAAATCTATCCCCGGGGCAATGAATTGGTGTTCCACCCTGAATTTATCCAGAGTGGTCCACAGAGGATCTATATGGTTTATCTGAAGATGAGCCCCAATCATCCCTATTCCCATAATAGCTTGCTGCGATTGTATTCTTTCTCCTTTGCCTGTGCATTTTTGTGGTAATAGCTTAATTTTTGTAATCATTGGACCCATATTCTGAATCTTTCTAGCTAGGTGAGACCTGTCCAGATTTGTGCTCCCCAAAAAAGTCTTTGAGAATTTTGAAGTCACCTCCATCCTGAAATGAGGCATCAGATTAGGACTTGAGTGGATGGGGAGTGATAGATACAGGCTGTCCCAAAAGTCCTAGTGCAACATTAAGATGAAATAACCTTAAAGTAAAGAGCTAAGATTTGCTCTGTTGGCTTTAATAACTTAAAACTTCACTGAGATTTTGGAACACCATGTATATAACCTGAGAGAATATGACTCCCAGTCCTAACCTGTGCCCTGCTTTCAGAAAGGCAGAATTTTTTTTTAAAAAGCAAAGCACTGTCTCTCCCCCATGCCTGAAATGTTCTTTCTCCTCACCTCCAACTCAATTTCCCTGGCTTCCTTTAAAACTCAGCTCCAATCTCAACTTCTGTAAGAGGTGTCTCCTCATCCCCCTAGATGCTAGTGCCTTCCCCTCTCAAATTGCCTCTATCTATTCTGTATGGATCTCATACAGGTATAGTTATTTACATATTGTCTCCTTCAGTAGACTGGGAGCTTCTTGAAGGCCAGCCTTTATATCTCCAGCACTCAGCTTAGTGTATGACACATAGTGTGGACTGACTGAATGAAGCCTTTTAAACAAATGAATGAAAACAGGAATATAACTGTTCTTCAGCAAGATTCCTCTAGGGCTCCTTGCCATAGTGATCATTCGTCAAGCATCCAAGCCCTAATTGACCATATGTATATTCAACTTACCAACAGCTTCTCAGGAACACACTTCTTACATATGTATTCCACTTAAAACAAATGATTTTATTATTATTTTGCCAAAATGGAAAATGTAGGTCTAGCTGCTCATTTTACATAATGATCGACCATAGGATTCCTGTAGAAAATAAAATAAATTATTGGGGTCCAGTCTTATCTAGGTGACCTTGGGCAATTAACTTCTGGGAACTTTCCTTTCCTTGTGTATGGAATGAGAGGGTTAGACTACATGATCTCTAAGGCCTCTTCTTAGCTCTTCATCTATGACCCTATAAGATGACCTCTGAGCTTCCTTCTAACTGAAGGTTTAACTTCTTATCATTTGATTTCTCTGGAGAGAAATTGTGTGATAGAAAGAGCTCTTAATTTTTTAAATAATATTTTATTTTCCCCCTAATTATGTGTAAAAACAATTTTTAACATTCATTTGGGGTTTTTTTGTCTTGAGTTCCAAATTCTATCCCTCCCTCACTATTCTCCCCCTCTTCACTGAGGTGATAAACATTCTCACATAGGTTATACATGTGCAATCATGTAAACCATTTGCATATTAGTCATTTTGTTGGGGGGAGGAAGGAAGGAAGGAAGGAAGGAAGGAAGGAAGGGAGGGAAGGAGGAAGAGAAAAATTTTGGTCTGTATTCAGATGCCATCAATTTTTTTCTCTGAAGGTGGATAGCATTTTTTGTCCTGAGTCCTTAGGGATTATTTTAGATCAATGTATTGCTAAGAATAGCTAAGCCGTTCACAATGGATCATCTTACAATATTGCTGTTACTGTGTACAATGTCCTCCTAGTTCTGCTCACTTCACTTTGTATTAGTTCATGTAAGTCTGTACAGGTTTTTCTGAAATCATTCCAAAGAGCTCTGAATTTTGAGGTAGAGGCCATTAGTTTGAATCCTACCTTCTGTAACTTACTAGCTTAAACAAGTCACTTAAGTCTGTTTCCTCATCTGTAAAATGGGGGTTCTTCCAGCTTTGTCTCTAAGCCTGTAAACTTTTCAGGAATACATAATATCCTGTATACATCCGTGCACTTATTTGGAGTAAATTCTTGATTAGTTATGGTCCATCCACAGCAGAAATAAATGAATAAATAACTGCTTTAGAGATTGTGCACTTAAAATCTTGATCTTCTTCAATGGACACTCTTTCTCCAATTTGGATGGTTCATTCAGTGCCACAGAAAGTGTCTATGTGGGCAGGCACAAAGTAATGTTGCATTCACACAATACAGCTGTGATTTTACCAAGCTGAGTAAATGCTGTTTAGTGTCCAGCCCAGAGACTATCTGGCATTCCTTAGCTTTGTACTATTTATTTTCCCAGTTGATTTCTAGTGCATTAAAATCCCATTTTCTGATGGTGAGATCTTAAGTGGGTTTTTTTTAAGAAAGTCAAACTAACAAATATGCGTTGAATTCCTATTATAATAGCTTGCATTTGGGCTGTACTTTGTTGTTGTTCAGTCATGTCTGATTCTTCATGACTCCATGTACCATACTGTCCATGAAGTTCCCTTGGCAAAAGTACTAGAGTGCTTTGCCATTTTCTTCTCCAATGGATTAAGGCAAACAGAGGTTAAATGACTTGCCCAGGGTCACACAGCTAGTAAGTGTCTAAGGCTGGATTTGAACTTAGGTCTTCCTGATTCCAGGCCAACCTCTGTATCCATTGAGCCATTCAGCTGCCCCAATATACTGTACTTTACATACATTAAATCATTTGATCCACACAACAACCCCATAAGATCTACACCATTATTGTCCTCATTTTATATAGAGAATTGATGCTCATAGAGATTCAGTGACTAATATGGTCATGTAACTTAATAAGCATGTCAGTAGGATTTAGCCTCCAAGTCCAGCATTCTCTCTACAATACCATGCTTCCTTTAATGATAGATGCATAGATCTGGGATCTTGAGGCTGGTTCTATGCATTCTCTGTTATCATATGCAACACAAAGAAAAAAATATGAATGGAGAGCAAAGCAAGGGAATTTGGCTCACTGAAGCAGGATAAGGCTCTAATGAGAAACTACAAAGAAATGATGTAACAACAACTACCAGGCAGGTGTATGTGAAAGTCACATTATATGCCAAAAGTACTATCTAATCAATGAAAGAAAAACTGTCTTTTCAACTTATGGAAACTGGAAATGAATGTAAGTGGGGCCATTTTCTTACCTTTTTTCTGTTTGTTGTTCAGTCATTTTTCAGTCATGCCAAACTCTTCATGACCCCATTTGGGGTTTTCCTGGCAAAAACACTGGAGTGGTTTGCTATTTCTTTCTCCAGCTTATTTTACAGATGAGGAAACTGAGTTAATTGACTTGTCCAAGGTCACATAGCAAGTGTCTGAGGACTGATTTGAACTCAAGTTTTCCTGACACTAGGCCTGGTGTTCTATCTGCTATACCACCTAGCTGTCCCTTAATGCCTGATGGACACAGTAATTCATGCATTCATTCAATAGCCATTAATAAGTAACCAATACACACAACTAGAGATATTGTAGCAACCTACATACCTACAGGTTGTGTGACCCTGGGGAAGTCACTTAACCACTCGACAACTTTTCAACCAAACAGTTGCTGATCTGCATTGATGGAGTTTCTTCATAGAGAGTTTCTTCATAGAGAACACCTGACACCACTAAATGAATGATCTGAGGAAAAGATGTCTACCACAGAACCAGTTACATATTTATTATTACAGAACTTCCAAGTCATAATGGACCATAAGGCAATCTTGTCTAATCCATGCCGGAAAAAGGACCTTCTTAACAACGTATCCAATGAGCAGAAGTCAAGACCCTACTTGAAAACTTACAATGAAGAAGATTCCACTCCCTCTTGAAGGGTCCATTCCACTTCAGGATACTTCTAATTGTTAGGAAGCTTCTCCTGGCACAAGCCTAAATCTTCCTCAGCACTTTTTATATACTGATTTGACTTTTGCCCTCTAAAGAGAACAATCACTATCTTCCTCCAACTTGACAACCTTCTGACACTAGGAGACAGTTATCATGCCCAGCCTTAATCTCCTCTTCTTCAAGCTAAACATCTCCATTCCATTTAACTGACCCTCATTTGGCAAGAACTCAAGATTCTTCACCATCCTGGATGGAACTTCATCTATCCTTGCTCCTTAGAAGTCACTTCAAGGCAATTCTCCTTATCCAGACAACTCCAAATAAATCAAAGTATGTGTGTGTGTGTGTGTGTGTGCGTGTGTGTATGTGTGTGTGTGTGTGTTATATTTACAGAGCATATCACACTGGGTGTCTACCCCAACTCTGCCTCTCAAACTTGGTAATGTACATGATATCTAGGTAAAGGGGAGAGAGGAAATCTGGAATTATGTTCCTACATACAAGGAGTAAACAAGAAAGTCACATTTATGCTCATCACTAGTTTTATAGCAGGAGGAGGAGGAAGAAGAGAAGGGAGAGGAGGAGGAGAAGGGAGAAGGGGAGAAAGGGAAGGAACTCTGGCAACATCTTGCTCAAAGTTCCTATACTTTAAGTGATAAAATTCTATTATTCTCCACTGATTCTTCATACAACTTAAAAATATGCTTCCTTAATAAACAATCAATTTTGTGGGGAACGTACAATGATTTAAATCCCATTAATTAATGGACTATTTAGATGATGCTTATAAAATATTTTGAAGATTAAAAATGCTACATTGGTACAATTGTATAACATCCATGCCTCTATAAATGTTGAGCTAGGTGAGTAAATAGACACTCCAACATACAGACTTTGGGGGCATGGTGGTCTTGACCATTCAAATAACTATATAAAAACTAGTTAATGAGGAGAGGAATGAGACACTAAAATTATTTTTGGTAAAAGTCCATTCTTTTGACATGTGGGATGTAAATATTCCTACCACACAGACTATTTGGCAGGCACAGTCCTATTCATGTCAAACTATGACAGATATTTTCTTCCGTAGCAGACTGAAAGTTCCCTGAGGGCAGAAGTCACTTTAATTTGGGTTTGGGGTTTGTTTTTTTATCCCCAGCACTGAGCATAGTGACTGGCATATAGTAGGTGTTCAACAATTTTTCTTGAATGGAATTGAACCTAGAGGACTTCCAATCTCTTTTCAGTGTCATAAGATCCAGAATTGGCTATTGTGGGAAGAGAAAAAAAACATTCACTCTATTTGTTTTTTCCTACCTAAATAACTGAAATATTTTTATCAACATCATAATAACTCAGTCCCTCAAGGGTTTTGTTGCTTTTCACTGGAGGTTCCTGGAAGTTTAGGATTAATGGCAGCTCACTTTTATCATATACTGCTTTTAGAAAACAGCCTATAAGCATTGAGTCCTCTTGAATTCTATAACAGTTCTGCTCTAAGGAAAAAATGGTCAAAAGAGGGGAGAAGAGAGGAGAGGAGAGACAGACAGAGAGAGGGATATTGAGAGACAAAGAGAACCAGAGAAGAAGAGGGGGAAAGAGAGAAAGAGAAACAGACAGAGGCAGAAAGTCACAGAGAAGAAGAGAGAGAAGGAGGGAGGGAGAGGGAGAGAGAAAGGGAAGAGGAGAGGGGAAGGGAGGGGAAGGAAGTAGAAAGGGGAGGGAGGGAAAAAGAGAGGAGAGAGGAAGAAGGACAGAGAGAGAGGGAGAGAAGGAGAGGGAGAGGAGAAGAGGGACAGAGAGAGGGACAGAGAGAGAGGGGGAGAGAGAGAGAGAGAGAGAGAGAGAGAGAGAGAGAGAGAGAGAGAGACGGATTCCCCTAACAGCAAACCCGCAAGCTAAAATGCCAAAAACCTTACTTAGAAGATGAAACATTGTGTTGTGTCCTTTAGCACTATTATGGGCAGTCAGTCTGTTAGGACATATTGGGCGATTATAGGGCACTCTTTTCAGAGAAAGCCATGGGTTTCAACTTAGCAGTAACCATCTATCAATTCCTAAGATTATGCCATGATTTACTGTCAGAGCATCATGTATTTTCTGATTTTCTGCCTCCCATGAAACATTGTGCTTTCCTTTTCTATTGATGTATCAACTATAATAGTTACAAGCAGCTACAGAAAAATCAATAGTGAGCTTTCATTACTGTGTACATAAAGTAAAGAGACCATGCTGTAAGGGAGTGAGGGCCTCGCCATTAAATAGTCACCAACCTAAGGCACCCAAGAAATTTTACCAGTTATTTTAGTCTGGGGAAAAGGTGGCAGAATTTGCAATGTCAATTCGTTGGATTTTTTTCCTTTTTTTTCTTGTCTTTTTAAAATTTTCATTTCTTTTAAATTAATCTCAAATAGAGCATACCCCAAGAAAAAAAGATTTTTCAGTATTGAAAGAATTTTTCTCAGGGTCTGCGTTAAGCCAAGGGCTTCCTCCTCTGATTTCCTTATTCATTTTCCAAAGTCAAACTGGCATTTTCAAAGCCGTTCTTGTGTGCTCTGTTTTGCAATCATTTTGCTAAGATCAACTGGTCTAGGGGAACGAGGGTTGCCTGTGTTAATGTTCACTTAAACCAGTCCATAAACAGAAATCTCCCACTGATTAAGGTAAATGGTGCAATAACCTGTGTGTTAAATACCCAGATAAGTGATAACAAGGAAGACAAAAGAGTTCGTTCAATATAACGTCATATTTGCCAAAGCCTTACCTGATTCAGATGCAGTCCTGGTATGTGTGTATTCACAGACATATGTACATACATAAATACATATCTATGAACATTTTTATATATACATATATGTATACACATATGCATATGTTATATATACATATATATATGCATTTGGGTGTGGGTGTGTATGTGTACAAAGTTGAATTCCCAGACAAAACAGCCCTTAGAAGAAAGAGGTCTGGTTCTTAAGCAATAAATCTCTTTATTCGCCTTTGGGAATGCATTAGCGACCAATTAGTGAATGTAAATCAAGAATGCTGAAAAACAAAATGTATGAGCAGATAGCCTGGGATATGGTCAAGGCCCCTGGAATTCTCTTATGTTTCAGTATCAATTTGTACAAAATGGATATGAAGATTCCAAAGAAAATCTTAATAAGTTTTTAATAGGCTCTATGGTATTTTTGAGCAGGGTTAAGGTAAGGCTTCAGATTCTCAATGATCTGGGGACATATGCAGTCAGTGCCATTTGTTTGCATACCCGGTTTAGTATTTAGTGGCTTTTTCTCTGACAGCAGCAATATATAGAAAAGTTTTCTACTTTTTGTTGTTTTGACCTATTTGTGAAACTACCCATTAATAAAGGAGCATTTCTGAATCTGAGAAACATGAATAATCATTCAGGGATGCAAATCAGCTAGGATTTAAGAATTCTTGCTTGTAGCTAGTTTTAAAGTTTGTTGACAAATATTAAATAAACCTAAGGAAAAATTCTACTTTGGTGGGGGTGAGGAATATTGGGAAGAGTCATAAAAACTAGATTCACATTAGAAAACTGCCACCCATCAAATAAAAACCTCAAAAAGAACCATTTGAGAACATGATAAAACTGGTTAACAGGTTTAATTCATTGGAGACTGGAAGCATTTTGGTAGATCTGTTTCTCAAGTTTCGTATCCTTTTTGTTTATTCCACCTCTTGTCTGCCTTTTTTCTTTTCTTATCTTTTCTCTTTTTCCTAATTTTCTTCCCCCTCACCCCGTCCTTCACTGCCCCCCCATCTACATGCCTCAAAACTACATAAGCATTTGGAATTACCCTGTTGGCTTAATGTCTTCATGAATGGCCATTCAGAATAGCTCCTACATTCAGTGATAAACATTCTAAAAGATTTGCTCTATAAGAAGAGATTTCTGTGAAAAGATCAGTCATCCAAGATGTGAAATTCTTGTCAGGTGAACTTTGATTATGCAATTTACAATCAAAAGGAAGTCCCTTAAAGACCTCAGCCAATCAGGATATGGTCATAAATGTAAGGATCTGATTAGCCCTTGTAATTAGTAGGCTACTGAATAATGAATATTAACAGTAAGATTGAAAATGCCATTCATTATGATTGAGTTGGCTACATAGTTTAAACTTATTCTGATATTTACTGAGGAACATTTTCCAGGATAATTGTGTGTTCATTAAGAATTTGGGGAGAAAGATTTTACATCTGGTTCTTTTTGTTATGGTAGTTTTCTTCCTGCTATCTCATAGAACTAAGTAAAATTGTTTACATCTGGGGATTTTTTAATGATCATTCTAGAATCTACATTATTTACATGACAATATTATATATATATATATATATACTCTATCTCACTTGTCTTTGTACATTGCACTTTAAGCCAAGAAAAAAAGCTGTCACCTTACCAGGAAAGCCCAACTGATTTTCCCCAAGATAAACAATCTTTCTCTGGCCTCAATGAACCACAATACAGAATACCCCATGGCTTCCCCAGGGCTGCTTTTGGAAATATGTCCTCTTGCATCACTCTCAGCATTCCTCAGCATCCCAGGGCTTTCTTTGCATGCTACAGTGTGCACTACAAACTCATCTGTGACAGGAAGACACAGGACAGGATGTTATGCACATTATGGGGCTTTCCAACTGAGTCGTTCCAAGCACTTTAGGATCAAATGAATGGGAAAATCCAGTAACAACTAGTTTGCCATGAATTCAGATGGCTCCGTAGCAGAAGTTAGTTTTCAAAAGCTTGTGTCTGTATTTAGTGTGTCTATGAGCAAGGGAACACCTGCATACAGCAGACACTTAATAATTGCTAGAATTACAACCCAAGTATCCTGAGTTAGTGTCCCATGATAGCTGCCCTCTGCCTCTACACAGAGTAGAAAAAAGGCATGGGTGCACCCTAGACAAAGTCTGAGAATTCTAACTCCCCATTTAAAAATTGAAATTTCACTTATTCATTCATTTAACAAGCATTTATTTAGCCCCTATGTGCCATGCACTGTACTGGGCACTAGGAATACAAAGATAATACAAAGATAAAAATGAAATAGTCCCTTCCCTTGCAGAGCTCCCCTCCTCCTGCATTTTTCTACACACAGGAGCTCCTATTAACTGGAAGCTACTAGATGCAGTTTGATTTATCACAAGGTGCATACAAATTTGTCAAAGAAATTATAATGTTCTGGAGTTAAAAATATGCACATTAGGGGCAGCGAGACGGCATAGAAAGTAGAGTACCAGCCCTGGAGTCAGGAGGACCTGAGTTCAAATCTGGCCTCAGACACTTAACACTTACTAGCCATGTGACCTTGGGCACATCACTTAACTCCAAATGCCCTGCCTTCCCCTCTCCAAAAAGGCAAATAAATAAATAAAAATATGCACTTCAAAAATTCATATTGTGATTTTAAAATAGCATTAAGAACCCACCTTATTCCACCACTCTGCATGTCACAACCTAGGTCAGTGACTACCTTTCATACCTCTAGTTTGGCCTTTGTCTCTATCTCAATTTGAGCAAAAGTGCTAGTAAAGATTAAGCATAATTAAAAATGTCAATGACTGATAGCATTTTGTTTGGTGAATCATGAACAGAAAAAAAAAACTGATCCTCAAAATCAGTAAAATGATAAGGAAATGTCTTTAATGGAATCCTGAGAGCTGCCTTTATTGTCTTGACTATTTCCTATGATTTGATCCAGATAGCATAGCAAATGATTACCTTAAATATGGCCTTCCTCTCATGAATTTTTAAGAATTTCTTATTAAGAAGTTTTCTCCTACTCATAAAACATACTCTGTAGGAAAAATGAATTGTTCTAGGTTGATATTCTATATACATGCACATGTATGCTTCACATGTGTGGGAAGTTGGCAAAGAGTGGCAAATCTAGTTACGTGACATTTGGATCCCTGTTAACTTTTTTAAAAAAGCAAAAAAGCTGAAGCACTGAGAGCAAAAGATTGCTTGGGATGCACACTGGGATATGAAAGAGACAATGTGATATAATAAGTAGAGGGCTGACCTTAGAGTCAGGAAGATTTGGGCTCAAATCCTACTCCTCACACTAGCTGACTGTGTGACCCTGAGCCAGTCATTTCACTTCTCAGGGTTCCATTACTCTCTAAAACCAGAAATTATAGATAAGATGCCCATCTGCATAGATGGAGGGAGTTCCCTATATAAAGGGGAAAAAAGTCAAAATCCAGGAAACAAAAAAAAAATTAAAATAAAGGAAAAATCCAAAACCCTACAACTTCCTACACACAGAGAAAAGGGGAAAGATAAGGGATCAAACTGAATTGTGGCTCAAAATTTTCATTCAAAACTGAATATTGAACAGCAGCACTACCAACAAAACTTGCTTAGCAACTATTTACACATAAGCTAATTTTGACATATAAGGCATAACCACTTTTCAGTGGACTGCTCCAAATTCCCATCAGGAGTCTTAGCCCATCTACTCTCATTGGATTCAACATCAAATTTCAATTCAATTCAATTCAAATTCATTCATTTTTCCTCTTATGTAGTCATTGTTAGTGTGTACTCTGTCCTGTCTCTGCTTTTTTTGATTTGACATTGTTCTCTAGAGGTTTTTGCTTTAGATTGCTTTAGTTTCATTTTTTTTCCATTTTAATTACATTATAGTGTTCCCTTCTATAAAACAACTATATTCGTTTAACTATTCCTTTCTTGCTGAACATTTAAGTTGCTACCAGGCCTTTTAGAAATGACACAAAATGCTTCTGTGAAAACCTTTGAACAGATAACGCTCTTTTTTTTCTATTGCTTTTAATAACAATTGTTTTCAGGGCATTTTCCCACAGATGGAATTATAAATGAATCAATGTGAATTATTTAAGTTGTCCCATTGCTTACTCAAAGCTAATTGGATTTGAGACTTTTTTTGGTTTGGTTTGGTTTTAATAATCTCTCTTCTATATCTTCATATTTACACTAATGAAAATTACACCTAAATGCCTTCTGTACTTGCCTCCCAGAAAAGTTGCTCTCCCGGGTCCCCTGAACATTTGTATCCACTCTGAAATGTGCTGAGGCAGCCGCTAAGCCTGGGAGTTACTGTGTCTAGTTTTTACGTCACAGATGGTGTTATTTCCTATGCTGGACTTCCCACTGATAGCCACACTTACTCATGATACATTTATGAAGGCAACAACTTTGCAATGAACTAGCTATGTGCTCTCCTTCAGAAGTCTGTGGGCCAGGAGGCAAGGCAGGGGTGAGAGGGTCTACTATGCAAGTCCCTGACCCTCATGAGTGCCCCCTGAGGTAATCGGGACAGCAGGCTTATGCCTATCACCTCTGGCAACCCTAGCAACCCTAGCCATTCTCCAGAACTGAGTTTTGTTTGTGTTTTTGTTTTTTAAAGAATCAGCATGTCTGTGCATTCATTCAACCTAGTAACACATTACATTATAGGAGCACAAATATAGATAGACATAGCAGTCCCCTTAGCATACCTCAGAGCAAAACCTGTTTCTGCCATTATCTTGCCCATACACACATTATTCTGCATGCATATCTTATCAATTGGGAACCACTTTGAAAGTCAGAAAAAAGATGTTTCCTTTTGGTGACCCATCAGTGACCTACCTCCTTCCTTTGCCTAGTTTGATAGGCAGCAGTAATCATTCCAGGGAAATAGCAGGAAATTCTCTTTATCCCTCCAGGATTCACTTTGGAATTCTAATGAATCAACATTTTCTACCCACACTATGGTCCTAAATCATGGGTCCACTCATTGACCAGCTTCATCGGAATTTGATTGCATGTTATTCCATCAAACACCTCATGACTGTGAAAAAGATCACAATTTCACCAAACTTCAGGTTTTGCTGTGGGTACTGTGTGTTGTTCAGTCATTTTTCAGTCATGTCCAACTCTTCATGACCCCAATTGGGGATTTTCTTGGCTAAGATACTGGAGGGATTTGCCATTTCCTTCTCCGGCTCATTTGACAGATGAGGAAACTGAGGCAAACAGGGTTAAGTGATTTGCCCAGGGTCACACAGCTAGTAAATATCTGAGGTCAGATTTGAACTCAGGAAGAGGAGTCTTCCTGATTCCAGGCCCAACTTTCTATTCACTTGGCCACCTAGTTGCCCAGCCAACTATGAGGTGGGCTCAAATATAAAATCTTCTGTTGGGCTCTTACAGCCTTTCATAATGTTGTCCCTTTCTTCCTTTCCAGTCTTCTCATACTTCATCCAACCTTAAGTACTCTCCAGTGACACTGGCCTCCATTTCCCAACTCTTGAGAGTTTTTGCTGACTGTGCCCCACTTCTGAACTCTCTTCCTCCTCATTTCCATCTCATGGCTTCCCTGGCTTCCTCCAAGCCTCAGCTAGTCTCACCTTTTGCAAGGAGCTATTCCTGGCCTCTTTAACACTTGTTTCTCCCCCCACCCCACCTCCCACCCCTGGCTTATCTGTAATTTATCATCTTTATATCTTATTTATATGCTGTTTACTTGTCTCTCCATTTGACTGTGATCTCCTTTAGGACAGGAACTGTTTTTGCCTTTCTTTATGTCCCCAACACTTAGCCTGGCACATAGTAGGGACTTAATAAATGTTAGGTGATTCACTGACTGAGAAAGGATCCTTGTTTGGGTATAGGTTCAGGACTTTGATTTGGGGACTCTTTGAACTGTAACATGCATTAAATCTGAGACTCTCTGGTACCATCCTTGTTTATGATAGTGTTTTCTACGTAGCACAGTGCCTGGCACATAGTAGGCTTTTAATAAATGATAGTTAACTAACTGAAAGAGTTCCAGCAGACAACCACAAGATTCTAGTGTCCAGTGAAACTAAGAAACATAGTTTCTAGTGACACAATCTAGTGTGCACTTGGAGAATACAAAGGACATCTGCCTGTTGCACCTTTGCCCTCAAACCCCAGCCGGCTGCACGCCTTCTGAGCTCTGTCCACATATTTCAGGATAAAGATTCCCAAGAGCTTTGGGGAGGGTGAAGGAATCCCCAGAGCAGCTATAATGCCTTTGGGCTGTCTCCAGAACAACCCATCTCTCACTCAATCCCAGGAACTCTGGCAAACTACTGAAACATTTACAAGCAAAGTGGGAATTCCCAATGACAAAATTCAGGACCTGATGGAAATAGAACACTGAGAGAACATCTCTTTTCAAAGTGAGTATGTTTTAGATAGTGATCAAGAGGCACTACACACACACACACTGTCACCACAAATTTTGTTTTTGTCTCAATAATAGAAACTCTTCTTGAAATTCCACCCTTCAGTTGGTGGAAAAGAGCTTGTGTAATTTGAAACTGTTCAGGAGGAAGAAGTAGATAGTTCATACGCTGGGTAATCCAGAGTTGACTGAGACAGCAGAAAGAGCCGCCAAGCTTTCTTAGTTTCATCGGTAATTGCTAGGAGTGAGAATATTCAGTATCTTTCTTTTGTCTCAACTTCAGTAGCAGTTACATATTGAGACACTAGACGTGGTAGCAAGAAGACCTGAATGCAAATCTTGCCTCTGACACTTACCAAGTGTCTAACCCTTGACAAGTCATTTAATCTCTTCATTCCTAGCTTCTTCATCTGTAAAATGGGGATAATAATAGCATCTACTAAAATGGGCTGGAGAAGGAAATAGCAAAGCACTCCAGTATCTTTGCCAAGAAAACCTTAAATGGAGTCACAAAGAGATGGACAAAACTGAACAACAACAATCACAAACCTTAAAAAGTGCTCCACAAATGCTATTATTTTTTCCAGAACTTAGCAAAATGCCTGACATACCATAGGTATTTGATAAATGTTTATTAACTGACTGGCCTGTCATCTGGATGGGGAACTCCTTTATGGAAAATTCTGCCACTGACAGAGATCACCACCAACTCAGGAGAAATTTAGGAGTTGTAGCATGGCCTGGGACATTGAGTGGTTAAGTACCTGCATTACAACCATAGATCATAATGTCACCAGAGCTGGAAGGAGCTCCAGGGGCCATGTAGTCCAATCTCTTATTTTACAGATGAGGAAACTGAGGTCTAAGGAGGTTAAGTATTTAGGTAGGTTTTGAACACAGGTCTATGGGCTCCAGAGCCAGTGTTCTTTCTGATGTTTCTTGATGCCTCACAGGGTCACATAGTTATTATTTAACAAATACAAGGTTTGAACCCAGTCCTTCTTAACTCC
Source organism: Petaurus breviceps papuanus (assembly GCF_028583685.1). Lineage (NCBI taxonomy): Eukaryota > Metazoa > Chordata > Mammalia > Diprotodontia > Petauridae > Petaurus > Petaurus breviceps. The sequence goes on from NW_027187372.1 coordinate 24,891,552, forward strand.
AAGACCACTATGCAATTCTCTCATTCAATGTATATTATTTCTTAGTATAAAATCTCATATAACCTTAGCTGCTTAGGCTATTTCATAAATTGTATATGATAATAATGGCTGGCATTTTTTTTGCCTTTTGGAGGACAATTGGGGTTAAGCAACTTGCCCAAGGTCACATGGCTAGTTTTTTTGTGTGGGTGTTAAGTGTCTGAGGCCAGAACTGAACTCGGGTCCTCCTGACTCCGGGGTCGGCGCTTTACTCACTAGCCTCCCACTGGCATTTATTTTATACTTTAAGGTTTCTAGAGTGACTTACAAATATTATCTCAGTTGATTGTCACAATATCCAGATAGGTGATGTTTTTATCCCCGTTTTACAGATAATGAAACTGAATCTAGCAGAAGTTAAGTGACCTGCCCCAGTATCACACAGCTAGAGTCTGAGGCAGGATTGAACTCAGATCTTCCCAACTCCAGGTCCAGCTCTCCATCCATGGTGCCAACCAACTGCCTCACGTAGGAAACTTTGAAAAATTACAATAACTTCACATTTGTAGCCTGCTGTGATTTACAAAGCATTTTCCTCACAACAATCAAGTGTTATTATTCTCATTTTATAAATGATAAAACTGAGAGAGATTAAGTAGAGATGGGCTTAAATCCAGATCTTTCTGATTTGGAGTACAGTAAAAATTAGTACTATCCCATAGGAAATACCTTTTTTGTATAACATAGTTTAGCTTTAAAAAAAAAAAAAGCTGTGGGTACAAAAATAAAAACAGCTTTGGGGATACAAAATGCACATAGTTAAGGATTTGCTGTTCATGATATTTGTTCTACCACATGTTCAAATGAACACAAAGCAAATTGGTGCTATGGATTTGCTGTCTTTCACACACAAATACATGTCCCTAGGCATCTGGATGAATTATTAATTTAAATTATGTCCAAAATTGATAAGAATTTCGCTTTAATGACCTTGATAATCAGTTTTTGCCAATGGATTTCTCTTTGCTTCTTTCCCTTTCCCCCAATCCTGGGACCTGTCATTTCTTTTCTTTTCTTTTTTTTTTTAGAGCAAGTATTGGTCCACCAAATGATTTTCTTTCACTCTAACCTGATTTTAACCAAGCAGAATTTTCCATAAGATAAGGGAAATGATGTAATAACTAATAAAAATTCTACTTTGCCCTCAAATGGCACTTTTCCATTTACTCTACAAAATTATAAAGTCTTTGGTCTTGGGGGGAGAAGGGAAGTACAAACATAAGACCTATTCAGTCATAGGATTATAACATACCGGAAATGTAAGGGACTTTGGAGAGCATCTCATTGAAATCCTCTCATTTAAGGAAGAAACTGAAGATCCAAGTGACAAATGCTAAGTTCAAGCTCACTTAGACAAGAAAGTAGGTCTCCCAGCTTCTAATTCAGTGCTGTTTCAACTACATCTGCATAAAAATGTGTATATTGTGTTGCTACTATGGTGGATGTGATTGTAAACTGGGTACAACAAACTTGCCTTATTCAGAATAATTCAGTCCATTTTGACAGTGAAAACTGCAAGTTATAAAAAATTTTTAAAGAAATACAATTATGGGGCAGCTAGATGGTGCAGTGAATAGAGCACTGGCTCTGGAATCAGGAGAATCTGAGTTCAAATCTGGTCAAAGACACTTAACTCTTACTAGCCACATGACCTTGGGCAAGTCACTTAACCCTGGTTGCCTTGCCTCCCCCCCAAAAAAAGCAAAAACAAACAAGAAATACAATTATACTATTCAAATACAGAACATATTATAAAGATACAAAGATGTAATAATGAGTAAAAATGGATAAATTAGTCACATAGTAGAGTGGAAATGACAACAGACTGAATCAGGAAGCCTGGATACTACCAACCTAAGTGTGTAACCTTGGGTAAATGCTTACATCTCAGTTTTCTTATCACTAAAATGGAAAGAATAATACCTTTCTTACCTATTTCACAGGGGTCTTGTGAGAACTAATCTAAAAATATGTGAATGTTCCTAGAAAACATAAAAAGTATAAAAATATGAGACATTATTACTTGAAAATTATTCGTCACAAGAAAACTGCATTTCACATTTGAAAAGGACCTGTGGTATCATCAGTGTCAGGGTGAGAAACTCCCCCTTTTAGAATACTTCATTATGACCATTAAGGAACATCTGAAAATGTGTATCTTTTCTTTTTTGGTTAAAAAGTTATCATCTTGAACATTGCCATAATAACTAATGAACTAACTACTGCTGCTGCTGCTCCTCCTCCTCCTCCTCTTCCTCCTCCTTCTTCTTGGTCTCAGAAGCTGAAGGCAGAGTAAAGGAATTACTAATTTCCTGAGTCCTTAGTTTTAAAAACCTACTTATTTTAGACTTGAATTCCCCTTCTTTAATACAGAAAAAATTCTAGAAGAAAAATTATTTCAAACTCCCAGTCAAAGAAACCACATCTAAATTATTACAAATTTCAGGTCAGTAGAATCCTAATTAGTGAGGTATTCTAAACATTTTTGTGAGTTTTCCTCACTATTTATTCACAGAATCCTAGGATATAAGTACTGGAAAAAACCCTAGGGGGCACCAGATCTAACTACTTTATTCCTACTTGCACTGAAGACATTTTTTGCCCAACTTCTTTAGCCAGTTTGTGGTTTGGTTATTTTTAACTTATCAATATTTATTTTTCCAACTACTCTAAGATAACTTCATATTCTGATTTCAAAGTGGCTGTGAAATATTTAATAAATGCTTATCAAGGGGCGGCTAGGTGGCGCACCGAGTAAAGCGCCGGCCTCGGAGTCAGGAGGACTGAGTTCGGTCCCAGCCTCAGACACTTAACAACCACACACACACACACAAACACACACAAACCACTAGCCATGTAACCTTGGGCAAGTTACTTAACCCCAATTGCCCTCCAAAAGGCAAAAAATAAAAATAAAAATAAATGCTTGTCAAATTGAATTCAGTATATGCTTCTGAATACCTGTGCCCATCACTAATGCTTCTCTGTCATTTGACTGGGATGATAACTAAGACCCAGGACAACAAACACTTTTGTTTTAGTTAACCCATTGTTAATCTAGCCAGGAAGCTTTTCTCCTTTCCTAGTCCATGCAGTTTTCCGCAGTTATCACTATCATTGGATATAAAGATGTTGGTACAACATATGATTTACTTCACATCTTATACTTTGGGAAAGGATGTCCCATACTGAACCACCCAAATGCCAAGGAATCCTTCCACCACTGCCTTCTTCAACAATTTTTGGGGTAGGAGGAGAGAGAAGCAAAGATCCTCTTGGTGTTGTTTGCCCATCCTGAAATGTTGGACCTTCCACACTGAAAACTTGCTGGTACTTGCTACCAGAAGGATAAATTTGCCTGGAAATCATATGATGTGGACTATCCAATCAGCTATTAGCAAAAAGGGGGTGTCACAACACTCCAACAGTCAAGCCAAAAGGATTTTCCTCTATGCCAGAAATGGGCTTATAAATGTTCCAATAGAATATATGAATCTATCTGTGCCAACCTCATTTGTCATCTGCATTAAAAAAAGAAAGATTTCTCAATATTCTTTGGACTCATGTTAATTTTTTCCCACAAGCAACTTTACCATTGTCCTTCATGGAGAATGAGCTATGGGCACCAGCTACTATTCTCTATGCTATAAGATGATGAGGGATGAAGAACAGCCCATTCACCCACCCTTCCTTGGAAAATCCAATTCCAGAAACAGGAAGATGCAGTTGGCTATCCTAACTGCATTATAGACTATGGACTAAGATGCACAATTTAAAGGAAGAGGTTTCTTTAAAATGCTGAATTATGAAGGAGTATTGATTATGTTGGCAGAAATATCCAGAAGACTGTTCTATGGAGGCTTAAAATTTGAAGAAGCCTGAAAAAAATGTAGACATGTTATGGTGACTCTTACTCTATTCTAAGAATCATATCTTTTCAATTAAGCACAGATTCTTACCTATCTTTTCTTCTGATAAGAAGTTACTAAGAATTTCAGCAAGAAACTCAGAGAACAATTCCAAATTTGAGTAAGGGGAGCTGAAGTTGGCAGTTATGCACAAAGAAAAATAATATTTTAATTGGCTAAGCTAATATTTTATCCAAATTCATAAAAGTTTGAAACAGAATAATTAAATGCAAATACAGTCTTCATCCCAAAGACCATAAGAATGCCTTTAAGCTAATATTTTTAACAAGAACTGCTCGACAGAGCTCTCTTGTAAATTTTATCATACCTGAGGCAGTTTTCCTCATTCGATTAGCTGGAAAGCTGAATTTATCCTGAGGCAAACCAGACATCTAGTACAGGCTAAATTCAACAACTGGAGCTTAAATTTGGCTTAATATATCCCCACTTGGATCTGCCTGTTTAATTCTCTTTCATATGATAACGTTGGTTTATTCATAGTCTGGACTTGCCACCTGAACAAACTGAACCCCATATCTTATTCTAATAGAATAAGAAAACTTTGCAGAAACCACAAAAGTTCTTGAATAGAAATCAAATGCAAACTTGGGTTTCAAAAAAAAATGTTTTGTGAAGTCACTACAAGAATGGATTGGGAAGTTTTTTCTCTGGGAGAGAACTGTTTTATTGTATTTTTTTATGAATGTGGATTTTTCATATTCTGTGGAGACAGGTGGTCTTTGGATATGGTCCACTCCTCCAGAGTCTTTTTGGCTTTTCCCGGCAGCTGAACTTGAAACTTTATATGCCACCTAGTCCACCAAGAACCATTTGTATTTGTTCTTATTATTTCTGCTTTGAACAGTAATCTATTTAAAGGTTGGGATAGGGAGGGGGGAGACCAGGAAATTATTCCTACACCCCTAAATCCCTTTAGGCCATCTATTCTGGACTGAAAATCCTTCATCCATACACTAGCAAAGGAATTTATTTTCTCCTTTCTTTCTCCATGCGCTTTTTTTTTTTTTTTTGCAGTTTTCACTATTGTTTGATAGATGGATGTTAGGGCAACATACGATTTGCTTCAATCCACAGTTCTGAAACCTTAGCATGGCTTTCCCTCCCTAATTTCATCACCAGGAATTCTGGGAAACAAATCACTGATTTGGACAATATTTATAGAATGGAATGAGTCCAATGCATGTGTCATTTGATGCATTGCCAGGAAGAGGCATCAGCTGGAAGAGAGATCAAAACAGAAATGGTGAAGTTACTGCTCTGGGATGTCAAATCCAACTTTTCACAGCAAAACATGCCACCTGCTATTTTATTTTTCTCCTTGCTTATCTGACATTATTCAGCCTTGAATCCAATGACAATCTTTCCACTGTTGAAAAGCTCTAGTCACTGGGTTATTTTGTCCCATGACACTTTGGACTAGGTGGGAATAATAGTAAGGGCTCACATTTTGCATGGTGATTTACAGTTTACAAAGTGCTTTCCTTGCAACAGCTTTATGAGATGTTCATGGCAAGAATGAGGATGACCATTTTATAGATAAATAAACTGAGACTCAGAGGGGTTTACATGTATACTACTACAAAGGTGCAAAAGTCATATTTGAACTCAAGTCTTCTTACCCCAACGAAACATGATATAATGTTAGTTATCTTGGGTTCTAATGCCACATGCAAACTCTTTACTCTTAATTCAACACAAATGAATTAACTCCCACATATACCACACAGCTGTTGGGAAGATAGAAAGTTTGGATAAAGCACATTTCATCCCTTTTGCTTGTATTTTAGGATAGTCAAATGACACATATACAAGGCATATATGCCTATTAAAACTCAAAGCAGCACTAAGACTTCTGGGACACCCTATATAAACAAATGCTTCCTTTAATACGTCAAGGATTTTTAGTCTCTTCAGTGTGAGTTTTCCCTCAACCAAGACTAGCATGGTAGAGTTCCAATACTTGTGGGTTGTCCTGATTTGCTATGGCCAAAAATTTGTCACCCTCTGGCAAATCTGGTTTTGAAGCTCTGTGAAATTATCTAGGCTGGTCTTCAGAAAACAAGTATATAAGCATGTATAAATTACTATAATTCAAAATAACACATAAAAGTGTGGCATCTGAGGGAGATCATGACCAATTTCCAAAAGGAAATGGTGACATTTACATTGGATTTTAGAGTATGGGTAGGAATTAGACAAGCAGCAGGGTGAGGATGGAAGGGAAAGCACATTTTAAGTAGAAGGAATGATGTGAGCAAAAGTATGGAGGTGAGAAAATGCTAGATGTGCAAAATAAAACATACTCAGTTCAACCTGACTAAAGTGCAGAGTTGTTGGAGGAGAATGCTGGAAGAATGCAAAGATGGGACTGAAACAGATTGTCAAGGGCCTTGAATAGTAGGCAAAGAAGTTGGAGCTTTAGTTTGTAGGTAATAGGGGGCTACTGATGGAGTTTGAGCAGAGAAATGACATAAGCAGAGTTATACATAAGGAAGATAAATTTATCAGCAGTTTGAAGGATGGTTTGCATATGGGGAAGCAGAATTAGGAAGACCTGTTGTGACTTTCTGGGCAAATAGTCATGGGGACTTGGTTTAGTGTGTTAATAGTAGAAAGAGGATAGGGCATGGATGCAGGACAGAAGGCAGGATCAACAGGACAACAAGTTAGATGTGAAAGATGAGCAGATGAAAGTTAAAGAGGACACCAAAAAATATGAACATAGAAGAATGAGTGAATGGTTGTGCCATTGGAACGAAGAGTGAGATCTAGACAAGCAGGACTTTTGGAGAAAAAGATAATAAGCTTGGTTTTTTAATCTGAATTTAGAATTTGAGATGTTGATGGGACAGTGGGTAGAGGCGTGCTATAGACAGTAGGAGATACAAATCCAGAGCTCAGAAGGGCAAAGGCAAAAGATCTAGATCTTGAATTTATCTGTGTAGAGAATTGATCTATCACCTTATAGGAGTAAAGGCGATTGCCAGGAAAAGCAGTAGAGAGAAAAGAGCTGAGGATAGAAGTTTAGGGAATATTCTCCTTAAGGTGTCAGGTAGAAGATTGAGAGCTAGTCAGGGAGACAGAGAAGAAGCAATAGAAGAGGTAGATGAGGCAAAGGGATATGGTGCCTCACTTTCATGGGTGCCTAGTTTAAGTAAGTCAAATGAATTAACAAGTATTTATTGAGCTCCTGACAAATGAATGGTATGTTGCATGTGGAGCAACATATAAAGTATAAGACACAATCCCTGTCCTCAGGAAGCTTAGAATATCATCAGAAAAACGAGACTCCATGACTGAGGTGACCTGGGAAGGCTTTTATTCTTAAAAAGTGAGCTTTGTGCTGGATTTTGATGAATGCATAAAATTTAGATGGGCCAAAAGGAAGTGAAAGAGAGGGAAGAGAATGAGGGAAAAGTCAGGAAATGGCTGCTGGGCCATGGGGGAGCAAGTTGGATCATAAGACAAATCTAGAAGGGACTTTAGAAGTGATCTCATCCAAACTCCTAATATTTACAGATGAGAAGACTAAGGTCTAGTGAGATTGTATCTTGCCCAAGATTACATAGCTATTAAGTGGTAAAACTTGGATTTGAACCCAGGTCCTCTGACTACAAATCCAATACTTTTTTCATTGCATGCTGCTGCCTTTGAAGCAAAACATTTTTCTTTAATTAGAAAACAAGGCTTATATAAAAGGATAATATGAAATGGAAAATGTAGATTTATCAATAGATCTTAATGTAACCTTAAGGAAGACATTCAGCTTCCCTAGATCAGAGAAGATCATCTTTCGGTCCCTTTTAGCTTTAATTCCACATACCTATCTATCTAATAGCCATTATCCATTCCAAAAGCATTTATACACCTACTCTGTAACAGGCACTGTCCGAGGTGCTAGAGATAAACAAAAGCAAAATAGTTCCTACCCTCAGAGAGCTTACATGCTCCTGGGAA
>NW_027187372.1:24899576-25048706 GCF_028583685.1 Petaurus breviceps papuanus
TACACCACCAACATAGCAAAAGGCAGGGGAACGAAAAATAAAAAAAAAAAAAAAAAATATAGCCCCCACCAGCGGGAGGATGGAGGGGGGGGGGGGGGGGGGGGGGGGGGGGGAATGACAACATGTACAAAGACAAATCAAAACAAAATATATACAAAGTAAAGACAAAGCAATAGAGTAGTGGTGGGCACTTTTGTTGATGGTGCTGGTATTGGACAGTTTTTATCAGTGGTCTAAAAACTACAACTTTCCAAAGCGAAGCACTTCATATTTTACAAACTCAATCAATAGATATTTATTAGCACCTATTATATGTCAGACACAGTGCCAGGAACCAAGAATACACATTTTTAAATGATATAATTCTTATTCTTATTGGTTTAAAAGTCCTCCAATTAAAATTGCCTCCAGTCAAATACTATGGGAATTGTAAGTCCTCCTCTTAGAAGTTCCCTATTTCTAGAACTTGAAACATCCCATCAGTATCAACAGCTACCTCAGTCCCATCCTCACCTTCTTTCTCCAAACTCTCAATCAAAAATATCCAGTTTTCTCTCAGTGTAAAGTTGCTGGGCCTTACAGTTATGTACCCAGTGGGTAGATCAATCAATCAATAAAGTGAACAATAAACATTTTTTAATTGCCTACTCTGTGCCAGGGATACAAAAAGAGCCAAAGACCAGTTCTGCCCTTTAAGAGCTCACAATCTAATAGGGAGGCAACAATAAACCAATATATACAAGCAAGCTACCCGTGCTTCCCCGATAATAAGACCTATCCCGAAAATAAGCCCTCTCCTTACTGTGTAAGATTCCTCTAAAATAAGCCCTCCCCCGAAAATAAGCCCTATTGAGATTTCTACTGTAGTGAAGGTGATCCCCTGCGCTACACGCTACATTACGGTACCCTCTGTATGCACCGTCCCCCCCCCCCCACCGTGAGATGCACGCCACGCTCCGAGCTGCATCCAATCAGAGCTGCAGCAGTGAGCGCGTCATCCTGTTCTTCCCCAGTGATTTGCTTATTGAATAAAGGTACATTTTTTTGTTCACATTTACCTGTTTATTAAAATTGCTGTCAATGTTCATTAAAATAAGCCCTCCCCTGAAAATAAGCCCTCTGGTGTTTTTCTGTCCAAAAAATTTAATAAGACAGTGTCTTATTATCGGGAAAACATGGTATATACAGGATAAATAGGAAATAATTGAGAGGGAAGGCCCTAGAATTAAGAGGAGTTGGGAAAGGCTTCCTGCAGAAAATGTAACTTTAGCTGGGTCTTAAAGGGAGCCAGAGAAACTGCTAAGCTGAGATGAGGAAGGAGAGCATTCCAGGCATGAGGCACAATCAGAAGAAATACTTAGAGTAGAAGGATGGAGTGTCTTGTTTGAGAAACAGCCAGGAGGTCAATGTCACTGAATTGACATGTCAGGGAGTAAGGTGTAAGAAGACTGGAAAGGTAGGAGGGGGGTAGGTTATAAAAAGCTTTGAAAGCTAGAGAGTTTTATATTTGATCCTGAGGTCAATAGGGAACTACTGGAGTTTGTTGAGTAGTGGAGTGACATGGTCAGATCTGTACTTTAGAAAATGGTTTGGATTAGAGAGAGACTTGAGACAGGCAGACCCACCAGCAAGCTATTGCAATAGTCTAGGCATGAAGTGACAAGGTCCTGTTCTGGAGTGGTAGTGTCAGAGGAGAGAAAAGAGTATACTTGAAAGATGCTGTAAAGGTGAAATCAACAGGCATTGCCAAGAGATTGAAACTGGGGATAGGGTGAGAGATAATGAGGAATCAAAGATAACTCCTAGGTTTTGAGAATAAGGGACTGAGAGCATAGTGTTGCCTTATACATTAATAGGATGGTAGGAAGTGAAGCAGAGTTTAGGGGGAAAGATAATGAGTTCTGTTTTGGAAATATTTAGTTTAAGATGTCTACCAAATACCTACTGAACATCTCTTTGAGATATCTGGAAGGCTATTGAAGATGTACAATCAGAGGTTAGCAGAGAAGTTTGGGCAGGATAGGTAGATTTGGCAATCATCAGCATAGAGGACATGATCTGGAGGAGAACCCAGCAAAGGAGACAGAGAAGGAGAAATCACATAGATGGGAGGAGAACCAGAAGATAGTGGTGTCCCAGAAACTCAGAGAGAAGGGTACTAAGGAGAAAGTGATCAATAGTGTTAAAGGCAGATGAGATAAGGGTAAGTAACTCTTAACATGGCCCTAGAAGAAGGCTTTTACTCTAAGTTAGGATGCTATACATATGGCAGAGTATAGATATATACCTCCCAAAGATGAAGTCTTCTACAGCTGTCCATAATCAAATATGATACAAAGGTTTATTATGGATATTTATAGCAAGAGATAAGAAAAACTTCCACTAGGTTCTCCCTTTTTCTGTAGCAAGGACCCCTTTGGCAAACTGGTGAAGCCTCATAGCCTTAGCAGAAAAATGTTTTTAAGCTAATAAAATAAAATACATAGGATTGCAAAGGAAAGCAATTATAGTAAAATTCAGTTATCAAATTAGTTTTTAAAAGTCCACAGACCAGACTGAACATCTGTTGACTAGACCGAAGTTGTCCCTCAATTCTTTCCTCATATGGTACTTGCTCAAAGAACAATCATTATATCGAATTTACAAACTTTACTGTAGCTGAAATAACCTTTTCTACTTATAGTATAGCTATAAGAAGGTTAAGATCTAGGTCTGGAAACTGATTTTATATGTAAAGATGTAGCTCAAAGACAAGATAATTCATTTATTAAGTGACTACTATGGATATTGGGAGTTCTACTGGGAAATGCAACATTCATGTGAGTAAGTAAATCCAAAGTACATTTACAAAGCAACAGAAGGAAATTTCAGAAGGGAAAGAAAGTTGATATGTGGGAGCATAAGGAAAGGTTTCTGGAAAATGCTACAAGTACTAGTTCACTGACAAACTATAGATAAAAGTATAGTTGAGTTAAATTTGTTTTCATAGACAGGGTATTGGAAAGAATGGGAAGTATTTTTTAAGACAGCAAAATGTCTTTTCACCGTGGAAAATGAGCTTCACTCTATATAATCCCTAAATGACAAATTCCTACCTTATTTAAATACCCAAACTGTCCATTTTGTGAAGAGGAAGGCAGACACCAGATGTGTTAAAAGCTTCAGTGTGCTGGCAGAAACTGCCCAGATGTATAAGAGGCAGAATCAGGCTCCTAGATGAATAACTGCTATGCAAATTCATTTTCTGAGGTTTTTCCCCCTTTATTCCAGAACTGCCCCAGACAGCTATTATTATCTTGAACTGTTATGTTAACTCCTTACTGTCATTTAAAATACATGTCCCTTTTTCCCAGTTAGATCATAAAGTACTTGACGGCTGTACTTCTTATGGGTGCTACTCTTTAAAGAAACATTTAGATTCAAATTTATTTGTCCAAGGCGCCCCTATGAGGTCCCCTGGAACCAGAAGACTAACATCTTCCCTGCCTTCGTGATCACCAATTTGTCTTGTGTATAACTTTTTCATACATGGCTGCCTTTACATTGTCTCCCCAATGAGGCTTGAGAGTCAGAATTGTCTTTGGTCTCTCTTTGTATCCCAGCACTTAGCACTGTACTTGGCAAATTGTAGGGACATATAATAAATGTTTTTGACTCACTGACACCCTAGCTCAAATTCAAAAATCCAAATCCAAATAAAAACACAGAATTTTTCCACTCAAAACAAGACCTGGGGGAAAATTCACCAAAAGGTTTGTCAGTAAAATTATGTTTTTCTTGTTGGTGATTTTTAATGACTGCAGTAAAAATGTACCTTGTTTCAAATGGGAGCAGGGCACATTGGTGGGAAAGAAACCAAGAGGCAAGCAGATGTTTTGGTAACACTGTGCTTTAAGACTGGCATGAGTCACAAAACAGGCTCATTGACTATTATTTCTCTGGGTTATGGCACAGCTAGGCTGTTTTTGTGTTTTATTTTTCACCAGAAATTGTTACCCGTATGTGAGTAATAACCAATTCCTTCTGTTTGGGCTAGCTAGATTCTGGCTTGTTCTTTTCTAAATTATTTACCCTATTTCCAATGTTTCCTCCCATACTTGACAGTATTTTAGTGAAGAAGAAAAGTTGATGCCTATTTTTGTTTTTTATCCTATGTAGCATTCAACCAAGTTGTTAGGTTTGGTTTGGTTTTTTTCAGTCACATCTTGGTTCCTGACTAGACCAAAATAAGTAACTCAATCTGTGATTTCTTTAGTATAGGGAACTCTGTGGTAAGGAAACTACCAATGCCAGTCAGCATCTTTCTATTCAACTTTCAGTATTAATGAGCTGCCTAAGAATTATGAGAGGTTAAGTAACTTGCCCAAATTTGAACAGAAGTGAATGATATGTTCTGTGAAAGTGTCAAAAATATGAGGAGGGGGAAGAGAAAACTCAGTGTTTACAAAAATTTGGGAATCTGCCTTTTCTTTTACAATGTAAACTGATGCAAACTAAAAATAAAAATCTGTATTCAGTAAATGTTTGGAGATGGCCATGGAACTCAGACCTGACTTATCTAGTTCAAAAAATGTTTGCAAACAACCCTTCATTTCCAGCTTCAGGTATTTTCAGTGGATGTCCCCCATGCCTGAAATTCTCCTCCTTCTCATCTCCATTTTGGCATTTAGTCTCAGCTGAAATCCCTCCTATGTTCTACTAGAAGCCTTTGCCAATTCCCCTTAATGCTAGGGCCTACCCTCTGTTATTATCTCATGTCTATCCTGAATAGATCTTGCTTGTACATAATGCTTCATACATTGTCTCTTCCTTTAGTCTCTTGAGTTCAGGAACTATCTTGGTTTTCTTTGTGCCTGGCATATAATAGGCCCTTAATAAATGTTGACCAACTGATCCAGTTGATTTTGAACAGACAAATCTCCCAATGATTTTCAACAATAGCTATTCTGGTGGAAAACTTGAAGGATTGGGTCCTGGACATCTTCTCTTGAAATTCTGAATAACACCATTTATGACTATAAAATTCTTATTTTAGCACGAATATTCATAAAGGGAATAATCAGGATTTCTTAAAAGAGAATAGCCATTATTGGGAGGTCTCTATTTGGAGATGTATATTAATGGTTGCATCCAACTGAATATACAAATTATTTCCTGACCTTAATGTAGGTCATCTGTTAGGCAACCTACAGTAGATAGGACTCAGTTGTCCATGAGTTGGCCACATGTCAATCATTCAGAAAATATTAAAGTAAAATGATTCCTGTGTATGCAGAATTGGAGGTATTTTAGCAAGACACACACAGGGACTCGGGGTTATGATGGCAACACACAGCCCTAATTCCTGTTTGGATAGCCCTGCCAACAAAGCGCAACACACAGCAGGGGTTCGGCATTCATTCTGTTTCAAAACAAACCTCTGTTCAACCAAAATAGAATCAGACAGTGGATTTGATAGGAAAGAGAATCATGGGAGAGGGAAAAAATAAAAACTTTAGTCTATTGGAAAGAAATCATGTGAATCAAGCTACAAATTCCTACTAATTAATAGAAACAAACCAAGACTAAGATTCCACTGTCAAAATATTTAAGTACTCCTATTCTGGACTTTGAGATTCCAAAACTATATCCTGTTTTATTCACTGAAAAGACATGGAACATAGCAGAGTATGGCCCTTAAAGGTTTTCAACAATGATTAAATTTAACCTTTCGTGATAAATGCAGGACTCTCTTTGAAAGATCTATATGTCTCATTCATATATTTAGTAGAATTCTGAGTGTGGGGAGTTAAAACTACACAATATGGCAGTCATGTTATTAATTCACTTGCCAAATTCCAATGGTCAATGCCAAGATGAACTGTGGCTATATACAAAATTAAACATAGCAAAAAGCAGTGTAATTTGTAGTTTAAACCAAATGGACACTTAAAAGAATTTACATAATTTATCCAGATACATCAGTCAAAAACAGGAGTGGATGATTGTAGGCATAAAATGATATAGAGCCTAAAGGTGTGGGATCACAAGTAGTACAACTATTTCTTATTACTATTACAATGCAGACATTGATTTGGATTTGGGTTTTTCCATCCTTTTTTGTTATTAATGAATTTTAGGGGGAGTTACCATTATCACTTCCAAATAATCCCCTTCTCCTGGTACTCTCCCTTATAACAACAAGAATAAAAGCAAACAATCATTTAAGCAAAACCATCTGATATAGCAACCATGACAGCATATGTAATATTCCATACTAGCCAACTAACACCTCTCTACCAAAGGGATGGAAAAATGTTGTGACATCTGCCTGTTGGAACAGATACTAAGCAAGGCATTTAGTCTGAGTTCTATTGTCTTTTAGTGTGGTTTTCATTTGAATTATTATAGGCTTTGGGTATCTAGTTTCCCTAGGTCTGAAATTTTTGCTTTGCATCAGTTCATACATATTTTCCCAGGTTTTTCTACATTTCTCATGCTTAGCATTCCTTGTGGCACAGTAGTAGAATTCCTTTGCATCTATATACCACAAATTCTGCCATTCCTTTCCTCTTTCTTTTCACAGTCCTGCCATAGGTAAAGAATTTCAAATTAAGAAGGGATCTTAATGAGTGGCTAGGTGGCACAGTGAATACAGCACTGGCCCTGGAGTCAGGAGGACCTGAGTTCAAATTTGGTCTCAGACACAACACAAAAACTAGCCGTGTGACCTTGGGCAAGTCACTTAACCCCAATTGCCCTCCAAAAAGCAAAAAAAAGGGGGGGGGGAGGATCTTAGCAATCTTCTCCAGTCTCTTCATTTTACAGAGAAGGAAAATAAGACTCAAAACAAGGTGAAATGTTTTTCTGACTTTCAGTTCATTGCCCTAACACATGCTAGCTTGAGGGACATTCCTTGATTTGGGCTCAAATACTGATAAGAAAGAATATGTAACACTGCCAGAACCTACAGTATTTTGTACTGTGTATCATGTGTGACCTGGAAAAATTTTTCCCCAAAATTGGTATATGTGTGTGTGTGTGTGTACACATATGGATATATACATACATTTGTATATATACATTTGGAAGCTGGTCTTATCATCTCAAATATTCTTTGTGATTGAATTGGATATTCTTGTTAGATATTACAGCATTAAGTTCTGTCTTCCATTAATACTTAGGAAATCACCTACAGAAATATTTTTCTACCCAAGGAGCACACACTGCAAGAAAAATAATCTTCTTCCAAGACAATCTTCTAAAGACAATATACATGCATGCATGTATATATACATACACATACATACGTACACATGTATGTTATTGTTTAGTCATTCAGCCACGTCCAACTCTCCATGACCCCATGGATCACAGCATGCCAGACCCTTCTGTCCTCCACTATTTCCCAAAGTCATACTGTCTGTGGGATCTTCTTGACAAAGATACTGGAGAGGTTTGCCATCTCCTTCACAAATGGATCACCTTTTATCAGAACTCTCCTCTATGACCTGTCTGTCTTGGGTAACCCTGAATGTCATAGCTCATAGTTTGAGCTACGAAAGTCTCTCCACTAAGACAAGGCAGTGATCTGAGAGAGGTTTGCACATATATGTGTGTATATGTGTGTATGTGGTATTTGGGGTGTGTGTGTGTGTGTGTGTGTGTGGTGTTTGGTGGGAACAGTGGATAGAGCATTGGACTTGAAATCAGGAAGATTCATCTTCCTGAGTTCAAATCTGGCCTCAGACACTTGCTAGGTGGATGACCCTAGGTAAGTCACTTAACCCTGTTTGCCTCAGTTTTCTCAACTATCAAATGAGCTGGAGAAGGAAATGGGAAACCACTCCAGTATATTTGCCAAGAAAACCCCAAAAATGGGGGCAAGAAGAGTTGGACACAACTAAAATTACAAACAAAAAACATACACACACATATACACATATATGTATACCTATGTGTGGTGTGTAGATATGTATATATACCCATATAATATATGTATATATGTAATGTGTACCATGTAAATATATAATACTTCAAGATTTGCTAATCTGAATAGATCCTAATAGCTCTGAGAAAGATGCTATAATTTTTCCATTTTACAGATGAGAAAACTGAGTTTTACAGTGGTTATGTAACTTATCAGAGGTCACATGCCTCACTAATCAACAAGCATTAATTAAGCTATTACTTCATGCTAGACACAGAAAATACACAAAAATGAAACTGTCCATGCTTTCAAGAAACTGTGTCAGAGATGGAATTCAAACCCAGGGTTTCCTGCCTCCAAGAAGGCTCTATCCACTACACCCAGCTTTCTCTCTATGTAAACATTGTACAGCCTCCCCTAAAGTCCCACTTTTATGCTTTGTTAGGGAGTAGTTATATCCCTGAGTTCTCATAGATTATGCCAATGGGAATGTGAGCTTTGGCAGGTGCTACCAATCTGGGAAGGCTTCAGGTACTGCCTTAGGACTAGACTGAAAGTATGTAGTCCTAAGACCAGCTGAGCTAAGTGTAGAGAGACTCTGTCACACAATGATGGCTTTTTTAGACACAGCAATTCCCAGATGTAATTTGTCAAAGTATAGAGTACTATTTAACTGCTTCAGTTGAAGAAATACCTCTAGCAAAATCACTTGTCCTTAAAATATTAAATTCACTGTACATGTGCTTTTGTGGATGGATTTGAGCTAAAGTCCAAACGTGACGCATCATCTAAGGCTAGATAATGTTGACATTAGCTTGATATTAACTAAAGTCAGAATGAAAACAAAGATAAAAATTTGTGGCCGATCTTGTTCCTTATTCAAGCTTTCCCCAAAGAAATTGATAGACATTCAGTGAGGAGAAACACCACAGTGAAGTCTCAAGAACACTAGATTTGAGTCGAGGCTCAACTCACTTATAAGATATAGAAACCTGGGCAACTCCCTTAACCCCTTCAAGACTAAACATTCTTATTTGTGAAGTAGGAATAATATTCTTTACCATCCACTTCACAAAGTTGTTGCCAAAAAAACACTTTATAAGACTTTTAACACAAAAATATTAGTCACATTTCTAGAGAAATAAAGCATGATATGATGAGAAGAATGCAGGATTTTTCATCCAAATCCTGTCTCTGACATTTACCATGTGACCATGAGCAAGTCCTATAACATCTCTGAGCAGAATTGTTTCATCTATGAAATAGGGATAATATTATTTGTCTGCCTAGCTCACAGGGTTGTCATGAGTGAAAGTGTTATACAGGGTGTCCCAAAAGTCTTAGGGCAGTTTTAATGGTTTCAAACTGCCCTGAGACTTTTGGGACACTGCACAATTGCATTATAATTATAATTATTGTTATTAATTCTAGATCAGACAGTAGCCATCAACATCAGCTAATTTGGATTACAAAAACTCTGTGTGTGTGTGTATACAGCATCTATAACCTAGAAAGTTGGCGTGAATTTTTGTTTTCCATAGCATTTACCCAATAGGAGATAATGGAGCAGTGTTCAGATAGGGATTTACTAAACAGTTTAAGTAAGTTACCTTAAATTTTGTTTGCATTGACTAAGTTGTAAGTATTTTTCATCTTTTTTCTCACAGCAATTAAATTCTTTTTTCCCTTTTATATGAAAATTAGTTCAGGGAGAGAGCTATGCCATCTATGACTCTAGGCTTTCAAAACAATGTACCCTGAGAATTTCATATCTATGTTAGAAATAAAATAGGCATGAATACTTGCATTTACCCTTCATTACAATACACAGTCAACATACAATGAGAAGTAGAATGGCCAGGTATGTCCACCTTGTCATCAGTAAGACCTGGGATCTACTCCTATCTCAGACACATATGAGCTGTGTGACCACAGGCAACAGATAAGTCTCTAAAATTCTGAGTTACAGATTAATTTTATATATACTTATATGTGTACATGTTGTCTCCCCTCCTTGAGGGCAGTTCATTTTGTCCTTGTGTGCCCAGTGCCTAGTACAGTGCCTGACCAATAATAGGTGCTTTTTAGATCAGTTGATGAGTTCTCTCTGTGCATCATCAGAAGAAAGAGTTTTCAGGCTGGCAGTTCTCTTCATCAATGGAATTGGAGGCCAAAACCAAAAGCAAGCAACCAATCAGCAAACAAGTATTTATTAAAGGTCTAATGTATAGTAGGCACTGTGATAAGCACTGGGGAAAGAAATCCCCCCCCAAAAAAAAAGCCTCAGCATACAATAAATTTTATAATATAACACCACATTTACCAATATTTATTAAGACCTCTCAGCTTCACTGGAAATACAAATATATAATTAAAATAATGTAATCTTCTATTAATAATATAATCCTCTAACAATATAATCTATTATTATAATACTTTTGTCTTCCCAGTAATAAAAATTATTAATTACATCTGTAGCATATATAAGCTTTAGAACTGCTCTCCCAATCCCACTCCCATTGGTAGGTTGTTTCCCCAGAGCTTGGCCAGCTGCATCTACTTTCAAGGTTGTGGAAGACTCTGAGGGGTTGAGGTTTCTTTCACTGGCACCCAAGTCAGGTACAGGTGGGACAAGGTAATTTCTGAGATCTTTTCCACCTCTAAGACACTGTGATTCTTACAAAAGCTCTGAGAGGTCATCAGAATAAGATATTGCCTTCATTTGTAGATCAGTTGATCTACAAATGATCACAGAGACTACCAGTAAAAATGCCAGGTCTATAATCCAAGTGCCATTCAGTAGACATGCTACCTCACCTCTAATTATCATCTACGTTTTTGCCTGAATCCTAGGGTTCCTTCTGAAAGATCAAAGATTGAGCTCTGGTACAGTTAGATCATCAGCTATGTCAGACATCAAAACTGACATTGCTACATCAAACCTCAAAGAAATATTTGATATATTAGTGTTAAGTAGATGAAGTTGTATGAAAATTCTCCAAAAATTAGTAATGATCTATGATGCTTTATTTATGGTTTCATCCATAAAATAGAATTCTCCATTCCTAAATCAGTCAAGACAGGGAAAAAAAAGGCACAGTGGTTGAGTGGAAAGGTCATTAGCCTGAGAAATACAAGACCAGCATTCTGATCCCAGTTCTGCCACTAAACATAACATTAGGTAAGTAACTTACCCACTCACAAGCTCAGCCTACTCCCCTGTCATATGAAGAGATTGACTTTCTCAATCACTTCCCACTCTAAAGCTCTGTGAATTTATTCAATTTGATGATTATGTCATTTTTCTTATTCCTTTCTGTATCATGGAGGTGACCCTGGGTTCTTAAAAGCTATGCCAGCCAAGCTAGGGCTTTGGAAGGACCTACCAAGAAGGAAAAGCTGAAGGCAAGAGCCCAGTTACAGAGTGTTCGGCTACCACCTGAGGGCCAGCCTAGCCAAGTCATTAACGGAAGGCTGGTTGGCCAAGCAATAAGCATGGAAGGAATATAACAGGTCAAGCAAAAGACCAGTTACACACATTGCTCTTGCTAGGGGCTACTTTATCTTGTGGGGTTTGGGATTTACTGACACTGCACTTGCAAGGACTGGGTCTTGGGTCACATGCAAATTATTTACAGCAGAATTTATGAGCAAAAGTACATCATACATGTAGATCTGAAGCCCTAAGTGCAAAACTTTGCTGTGAAATCAAGGAATAAGTCAGTTGAGTTGTATGTGCTTTGGTCTAATCATTAAATACTGTCTGTAATCACTTCTATTTGATTGGAAATAGGTATGTGGAGCTAGAATAACAAGGGAAGGACAGTGTAGTGAATAGTTAGATAACCTTGGACTCAGGAGGACCTGCATTCAAGTCCTACCTTAAACATATACTCATTATGTCATCATTGTTGTTCAATTGTTTCAGCTATACTGAATCCTTTGTGACCCCTTTTGGGGTTTTCTTGGAAAAGATAGTAGAGTGGTTTACCATTTCCTTCTCTGGTTCATTTTACAAATGAGGAAACTGAGACAAACAGGGTTAAATGACTTGCCCAGGGTCACACAGTTAGTAAATGTCAGAAGCCAGATTTGTACTCAGGAAGATGAGTCTTCCTGATTCCAAACCCTTTGTTCTATCCACTGCACCACACACTCATTGTGTAAATCTGGGCAAATCATTTAACCTCTTAGTGCCCTTAGGAAACTATAAGTTATATATAAATTTCTGTAATCAGCATTGGTGGAGAGATAGACAAAATTCCATGTTAGGAATCCCCTATGTCAATGAAATCATAGTTTAATACCCACCACCCAAAAGGAAAAAAGAAGAGAGAACAGAACACTTCAAGAGTACAGAATTAACACTCATCAACACACACACACAAAGAAAGAAGGGGAAAATTACTTCCCTGAAAAGTATTTACATAATTTATTCAGAACAACCACTCTTTAACATTAGTACCCAGGTCCTTACGGCAATGTCATGGCATTTCTCTCCCCTTTCAGGAGTTGTCAAATCAGTGAGCCTTCTCTGGGGACAAATTACTCTTTGTCATATCTTATTCTTCTGAAAGTCTCACAAAGGAAAAAAACTTCACTGCCTTTATACATTATAGAACTTTTTTTCCGACAATCTCAGACTGCATTCATAGAAATAGAACATCCAGAATGAGAGAGGCAATGGTCTTTAATTCTAGTGTTTTCCCTCAGTGGACCAGCCCCATTTTATCCTGTATGGATCTTGTTTGTATGTAATTGTTTGCGTATTGTCTCCTCCATTATACTGTGAGCCCTTTGAGAGCAGGGACTATCTTTTTCCTTTCTCTGTATCCCCAACTCTTAGCACAATGCCTTGCATGTATTAGGTGCTTAATAAATACTTGTTGCCTGGTCCTACCGTGCTCTACCCTGGTCAGATCACACCTAGGACATTGTGTTCATTGCTGACCTCCCCATTTGAGGAAGGTTAGAGAGCTGAAAAACTAGAGCATCTACAAAGAAGGGTGTCCAGGGTGGTGAAAGGATTGTAAATCATGATGAATCAGTGAGGTTTCATCAGGATGAGAGAAGACTGGAGGAAAATATAATAGCTATCTTCAAGTATCTCAAGGGCTGTCAAGAAGAAAGAGATTGGGCTTCTTTTACTTGGCTCTACATGATAAAACAAGAAACAGTGGCTTCAGAGAGACAGATTTCTTCTCAATGTCAGTGGGGGGAAAAGTCCTAACAATTAGAGCTGTCCAAAAGTAATGGGCTGCCTTGGGAGGTAAAGGACTCCTATTAGCTAGAAGGCTTCAAAATAGAGACTGACTACTTATAAAGCTATGTAGAGATTTATTTTCATAGAAGTTGGATGAGATTGCCTCTGAAAGTTCCTTTGAAACTTGATATCTTATGATTCTGTGAAATGTCCCTTTTTAAATGGGCAGAACAAGATATTTCACTTTTGGAGAATGTGTGTATATGCATATATGTATAAATTAATTATGCATCTATATTTTTCAGCTGAGACTCTGAGAAGTTTCAGGCTAGTGGTCCTTATTTCAACACAGAGGTTTCAACCCTGAAAAAAGAGCATTGAATGGGAATATTTACAGGCTGTGCCAGCAAGAAAAATGCTGCTGCTGACCCCTCTGGAGCCCAAAAAAAAGTGTCTTCATCTTCAGAGAGAACATAAATTCTATGCATGACAGAAGAGCTAGTGCAATGCCTTGTAAAACATGTAATATATTCAAGAAGACCTAAGGGTTTACTCTCCAATAAGGAGGGAAAAATCTGCGTGCCCCACTGTGAGCTCATAGTAAGGCTGTTTCATGTAAAAAGTTGGTAATTAGTCCCTGAGTGAATAAAGTAGAATAGATGATAAGGAATTGTTACCTAGAGTAGCAACACAAAATGCTCTTTCTAGTCATCAAAATTTAAAGGTTACAGAGATTGGTGTGTGGGTGCCTATTTCTACTTATGGACAATTTCTAACCTTTATAACTCTGAATGTGTAATGTTATAGTTCAGCAATCTATGCTTTCAATTTGTATTAAATAGAGCATACATAAAATTCAAAGGAATGTGCAAAGCCCTAAGTGCAAGAGACTTTGTGATGCTGGAGAAAAAGAAACCCTCCATGCAGGCTTGGGAGGATTTGGGTCCTGTAAAAATCAATAAATCACTGCTTCTCGTGATCATGAGTCTCATTCCCCAAGCCAGATGTGATACACCGCAGTACCAAATGGAAACTGTACACTGAGTGCTCATCAGCACTTAAATTTATTTTTCTAAGGAATCACCACTATGTAATTATTTTTCCAGAATTTATGCTTTTGTTTTCTCAAACAATTCATTGTCAGTTCCTTTGAGAATTTCTCCTCCTGCCGGAATCCTTTTCTAGATTAGTTATGGTTCCCAAGGATCTCAGAAACCATTAAAAGGTTAATGCCACAGGGACTTGATTTGGAATATGGACAATTTAAAGGAAATCATTAACATTTTCAACTTCTACAAAAGAGGGCACACTCAAATGGATTGTTTTAGCAGTTCTAGAGAGGGGAAGATCTGGGTTAAAATCCTGCCTCAGATACTCACTGATGTAATCCTGTTCAAGTTATCTCATCTCTTTCCACCTCAGTTTCCCATCTGTTAAATGGGGATAAGACAGCACCTATCTCTCATTGTTGTGAGTCGTAAATGAGATAATGTGTGCTGCTTTACAAACTTAGTAAGTGCAATATTATTGTGATTTGTATATTAATAATAATTCCAACAGCATGCAGTCTTAAAAAGTTATTAGATTCTAGGGGAGATAAAGTGAATGACAAAAAAAAAAGAAATTGGAAACTACCTTGCTGGGGATACTATCTGTGAGTCAGCAGTTTTCTCCTCATGTTTTTAGGGTTTTACGTGCCATCTAAATGAGAGTTGAAAGTCTTGACTTTTCCAAAACAAATTGCCATTCTACACGGACCGAAGAATCTGAATTGGGTGATTTCAAGGTGATTTTGAGACCTCTTGAAATTGTCAGTGTACATGTCAGCATACAGCACTTTACACAAAACTGACATGCAAAAAAAAAGAAATCCACTTTTTTTGAAATAGGTGAACACAGGTGATTCATCATACAAAGTGTTTACTTTGGGGATTCTTTTGAGTAACAAGGGTCCCTTTCTTTAAAATTTCCATGATTTTTTCTTTTGTTAGTGTAGGTATGCCTTCTACCAACACAAATCATAGCCATTCTGCTTATTACTGGATGAACTTTTAGAGTTGCCACAGCCAAAAAATTAATCACCCTGTAGTCAATCTGCTGGTGAGTTTCCCTGATTTTAGCTAGACTAATTGGGGCAAGAGCAGCTAGCTAGGTGGTATAGTGGATAGAGTGCTGGATCTGGAGTCAGGAAAACATCTTCCTGAGATTAAATTTGACCTCTGACACTTACTAGTTGTGTTACCCTGGGCAAGTCACTTAAACCTATTTGCCTCAGTTTATTCACCTGTAAAATGAGCTGGAGAAGGAAATGACAAATCACTCTATCTCCATCAAGCAAACCCCCAAAAATGGGTCACAAAGAGTGGGACCCAAATGAAACAACAGAACTACAATAAAAAATTGGGGCAACAGATATACATTTCACCACTCAGGGCTCTTCCATGTTGCTTCTCTGCTCAATGAACTTTAATGGCTTTCTATGAATCAAAAAAAGATCCTCTATTTGGTTGAAAATTCTTTATTGTGATTGGCTCCAGCTATCCTTTCCAACTTTATTCTACATTTTCTGTTATTTTTCAGTCACTTTTGACTCTTCATGACCCCATTCAGGATTTTCTCGACAAAAAATACTGAAATAGTTTGTAATTTCCTTTTCCAGCTCATTTTATGAATGAGGAAACTGAGGCAAACAGGGTTAAGTGACTTGCAAAAGATCATAGTGCTAGTGTCAGAGGTCAAATTTGATCTCAGGAAGATGTTTTCCTGACTTCAGACCAAGTTCTCTATCCACTGGACCATCTAGCTACCCTTATTATATGTACCCCTTTAGAGATCCTTCAAGTTGAGTCAAACTAGCTTTCTTATTTGTTTCTCACATATCAAAGCTTCCCATCTCCCATCTCCATGCCTTTGCAAAGGCTATCCTCCAAGTCTGAAATACACTGCTCTTTCTTCTCATCTCCACCTCTTCAAATTAATCCCTAGTTTCCTTTAAAATTTAATTCAAGTGCCACATCCTCTGAGACTTTTCCTAATCCCATAGTTGTTAATGCCCTCTCCTGAAAATTACCTAGCTATATGTACAGGCAGGAACTAATTAGTGAGAATAATAAATCCCATGAAATGGTATTATGTATTCAAATTCACAGCATTTAAAGTTATAATTATGTAAATTATAATAAACATTTTTGGGAAATAACAGTAAATAATTTGGTAAATACTATTTATGGTAAATAATGGAACTATATCATGCAAATTTAAATAATGCAACTTCAGAATGATTGGTTATTAGTACTAATCAGGACCTAGTTGTATTTATTTTGCTTACTTGTGCATTTGGTATTCCCCCTTATTTAATGTGAGTTCTTTTTGGGCAGGAACCATTAGATTTTTCTCTTTTGTCTCGGGCTCCCAACACAGTCCATAACGATTGATTGATTGATTGATTGATAGAAGTTTATGCTCTGCAGGCATCACTTTTGAGAAAACAAAACCACCTCCAACGCAAGATGAGGCCTTGAAGGAGGACATCAGTAAAGCAGATCCCCCCACTGTATTTTAAGTCTTATTTGATTTATAAGCAACTTTTCTGCAATAGATCTGTTATGTAAAATACAGAATTTTCCCAAAAAGCCCTAATTGACAAATGTTTACATCTTATTCTTACCAGATAGGAATAGTCACATATCTCTTCTTCCCAAATGATATGAGAACTATTCCAGACATTTAAATGAATGTAGCATGAGCTTATTTCCATCCAGATAAAGTTAAAAAGAACAGAAAGTCATCATCCAAGAAATTTAACTCATAATCAAATAATCTTCAGCATCAAGACCAAGCTCTATTTTTTTCTCTTTTCCCTGATTGCTTTGGGATGGATGCCTCAAATCCCAACTCTCTTTGCCTGTGGAGACATAGAAAGAAACAACCAAAGAATACATTCAGTCAGTATGCCTGTATGGTACAGTTAGCTCCATGATTCCTATTATGGGTAATAGAAAAAGCCATGGCAACTGCCCGAGAGTGAAGATACACAGTTGCACGAGATCAAGTCAAAAGGATTGCAGTGAAAATGGAATTGAAGAGAATTTGGCTTCAGTGGACAGAAAGAGCATGTTTCTCTTCAAGTAATGATGTGAAAGTATAGTACCTGACAAAATATTAGACACATAGTAAGTGCTCATTGATTGCAAAAGAAGGAAAAATTGAATACTTTCTCAGGATATGGAAGTAAAATTACCAGGCTTGTGAGCCATTACTCAAGCAAAAATTTAAAAAAAAAAAGGTTTTTCAAATGCCTATTAGTAATTTTTTTTAATCTAGGCTTTATTTACCAAAGGGGGTTCTTTGATTTTGTGTGAATTGAAATTTGGCATGAATCCTGTTCCCCCTCCCCCAAACATACAACTGATTCTCAGAGTTACATTTGTCAAAGAAAACATGTTTCAGATGCTCACTTTTAAATAGACCACTATTCATTTATCTCACACATTCAACTGAACAAATTCCTTCACCCTCCCTAGTCTCCCATTTGACTATTGTTCACTCTGTCTTGCCTATGAGAATTTCTTTCATTGTAACATAAACCATTATTTCACTTTATCATTGAAAGTAACTCATTTCAAAGTTAGTGCAGCATTTGATATTATTTGTCTTCTTTTACATCCTCCCACAGACAGTTCTTAAAAGTTAGTCAAATCCTGTCTCCTATGGGACAGGTGAAGATTAGAGGCAAGAATTTTGCTATGAAGAGAAATCAGAATTTCAGTTGGAAATGTCAAAATCACATTTACCCCCTCTATTCTCATGCCATGTGACTGTCCTGTATCAGTGATCAGCAAAGCAAGACTTTAAAAGCAACATAGCACCTGTTTGTAATATTAGTGTTGAGAGCACAAGGAGAGCCATTGTTTAGAGTTTTATATTATACCAAGAATAGCAGTGTACTAACAAGGTTTTATTTCTTCCTTTATCACTTATACTTGATAGTACCTAACCAAATATAACTTTGGTGTGCCTTTGAAAATACACACACATTTAGAAAAATTCAGTCTTTACAGCCTTTCCTACACAGATGAACCAAATACAAAATGATTAATGCTAGAATGCATGAGAGGCTTCATTTTGCAATTAGTGAAGAATGAAATATGTCTTTAAAAATTGTACACAAATTTCATAATATGTGTTGAATTGAGGATTCGTATATAATCAAGAAGGAAATATTTAATTGAAAGAAAAATATTGGTATAGGGAATCATTCATAGTCAGAAAGGGATTTGAGTCTTGAAAATATCTTTTTTAATCTGCTGGAGTTAGCTGAGTATAATTATATGCATTTGTCTATAGTATGGGATGTAGGTGTGAGAATTCTTCAGGTTTCCTGGCATTCTGAAAAATTACAAATACTGTTTTATGTCTCTACTTCTGGAGAATTGCATTCCAGAGTGGAGTGACTTTTTTATATCTGGATAAATTGAAAGTAGGGTGAGTAGGAATAACACATTGATGATCCACTTTAAGGTCTGCAAAACCTATTTGCATATTTTACCTGAACATTTAATACAGTGCTTTTATCCTAACAACGTACTCTGACACTTGTCTGTCGAGTTTATATACCATACTGAGGTGCAGTCTTCCCAATAGTGGACTTTGCTTCCATCAGTGATTATTTGAGGATCTCATTCATCCACTTAGACAACATATCTGATTCTATCATCCTAGCTTCAAAATAAATATTAACTCTGCATCTCACATTACTTATGTTTATTTACCTTAATACTCAATTCCCTCACTGTTTTTAATTTGGGGTGGAGAGTTGAAGAAGGGGGTTGGAGGGCACGTTGATGCAAAATTATAGTGAAAAATGTAAACATCCAAATCATTCTGGACACATTTCTCTAGCAACTGTAAACCAACCCTGTTGTGTATGGATACAGAGAAAACTAAATACACATATATCCATACACATTCATGAATTTAACGGTATATAATGCAAAATAATGTATGAGACAGTAATGGTTCCTTTGACAACCATTAACAGAGTTGATTGGATTTTGTGCATTTCAGCTTTCAACAAGAGCCCCACTGATCTTGCCTCAGGATCAGATAGCCCTAACTCTTTCCTATTTATTTTTGTGCAATTGGAAGGAGAGAGGGCCTGCATCTGCTTACTTCACACGTGGGTATGTTTGGATTTATTTGTGCTTGTGTGTAACTACACATGTATCTGTATACTATGTATACACTAAAATGCAAGGACTGCTGTTTGCATAAATAAACAACAGAAGTGGTTTCATCAAAGAAATTTTCAATGAGCTAGTCTCACTCTGTCTTTTATTTCAATATTTATAGTGTCCCCCTAAGGCAGAGATGCCCTAAAACAACTATAGATGGTCACTTGGATTAAGGCAAAATGAACTTTCAGGGCCCATGTTCCCTACATGAAGGCTGAGGTACTCAAAGAAAAATGGAGAAGCCAGTATCAGGTTAAAGGGCACTGTCCTGTCCTGTTATTTTGCCGAAAGGACAAGGCTTTCATTTTGCAAAGATCATTAGTCACCAAGATATATATTTTAGAGAGTTTCTCGTAGGGAAGATTATGTTGGCAGTCACTGGAGTGTACCAGATGGTTCATTAGCATGGGTTAGACAAGTCAAAGGCTTTCAGAATCATTTAGAAAATGTCAAACAGAAACAAGAACCCTGTCACTTTTTATTAGAATTAACTACATCATACCCTGGACACAGATTTCACCTTGGGTCAGAAAAATTAATACAGAATTATATGAATTGTGTAATATACTGGGTTAAGATGGGTCTTTCTCTGGGGACTCATTTGCTGGCAATATATTATGGTCCCTCTACTTTAGGAATCCACAAACCTTTCCCTTTTGTAAGATATGAAAAGAGTTGACCTTGCTCAAAATCCATTGGTGTCTAATTGATTTGAGGTATATGCAGAATTTTAACAAGATACTCTGCTCCACTTCTTTTGTGATCCGTTTTTCCCCAAGAAGCCTGGTGAGTGGGATTTACTGAATATTCAGCAGCATGTAAAGTATGCTTTATGTCAGGAGGAAAATACACCCATTAATTGAACACAAGGCTTTGGTAAACAGGAATTAAAATGCAATTGAAATGGTGTGACTTCTTTTTTTTTATCCAGATGTCAAAAACCTTGAGAACTTCCAGCTGGTGGAAGGAGTTCAAGAACAAGTGAATGCTGCGTTGCTGGACTACACAATGTGCAACTACCCACAACAGACGGACAAGTTTGGGCAGCTTCTCCTCCGGCTACCAGAGATCCGGGCCATCAGCATGCAGGCTGAAGAATACCTCTACTACAAACACCTGAATGGGGACGTGCCATGTAATAACCTCCTCATTGAAATGCTGCATGCAAAGAGAGCATAAATTCTCCCCCCCAAAAAAAATCCCTCCAAGAGCTTATTCCTGCTTTCTAAAAAAAAAAAAAAGCTGAAAAAAAGAAATACTCTGAACTGCTTCAAGCAACATTAATTAAAAACTTGGTTTTCAGACACTGAGAAAATGGTATAATAATCAAATACTTAATAGTAAATAAGTGATGTATCAGGGTATTTGTATTGCAAACTGTGAATCAAATGCTACACATCCCCAAAGGAATATAAGACACTACAATAAGACGTAATGAACTTTGCAGGTGGACACCATCACCATGTCAGATGGGAAAGGACAGAGCAATTCTTGTATATTTAAACTGATCTCCACTTAATGAAGAAATTTAGGAACAAATTGACCTGTGTTATTAAGCTATTGGAATGGGGGGAATTTGCGTGCACTGAATTCCTTCACCAGATAGCTGGAATAAAAAACGATTTGAAAGGATGTGAGCCGTAACTTCTGGCAGCATCCTTTGGATTATCCTTCCAAGGACCCAACACCTACTCTCTTCTGTGATCATGGATGTGTTCTCTATGCAGAAACCTGTTTTAAAAGAAGAAGGAAAGCAAAGACCTGTGGAAGGCCACACACACAACAGCCATGCCACCAAATCATTAAAAGCCTGCTTGTCAGGTCTGCAGACTGCTAGTGCAAACAGTCTAGGAATAAGTTAGCTTGCCATTCTTAATATGTTCTGAAGTTTGTTTTGTCACGTGTTCATGTTGTTAAAAAATGGAGGCAGTATCCCTCTTCTGGTCTATGTCAGCATGATACAGGAAAACATGCTTTCACATGCTTTTCAACTGGTCCAAAGCTAAAGCTTTCAGGAGACCCCTTTCTGCTGCTGCTGTGGTGGTGCTGTGGCATCTGGACATCAATCACCACGTGCTGATATCCATAAAGTTTTCGTGCCAAATGGCTTGTTCGAGCACATCAGTCTTTTCACCATCACGTTTGTGGGTTCATTAAAAAAAAAAGTTTTTAAAAATCTGTGCTTGGGTTTTGAAAAGCATTTCTAGGCTGTTCAAGCTAATGAGCAAAATCAATGGAAATCCAATGATCTAGTCTCATAGCAATTGAACATTGCCAAAAGGTGGGAAAGAAGGGACTTGTTTTTAATATGTGTTGGGGGTGGGGGTGAGAGAGGGGTAGACTATGAAAAGTAACTAAAAGTTTGACAAAGAGGACACAAAGAAGAGTGATACTGCCCTTTCTGAGTAGACCAAAGTCTGCTGCAGAACAAATATTGGTGAAAGACAATTACAAACAATCTCTTTCCAAATGAAGGTATCAGTATTATGACATGTAAAGTCACAGTTATGAAAGTCTTGCCTTATTTCACTATCCCAAGAGTTAACTGTGCAGGTGTGGATCAAGAAATGTTTAAAATAAAGTATTACTACTTTTGCATTCAAAGAAAACCTAGTGTTTACATTCTTTAGGTCCTGTGGGGGGAGGGGAACTGTGATACTACACATAGCAAACGCAGTCATTTCCTTGATGTCGCTTTCTGATTGGTAATTATTTTTTACCAGTTCTTAATTACTGTATGTCGTGAGACACTAAAATCAAAAGGGAATCTCATTTAAACTCTAATTTTTTAAAGATTATTGGCTGCACAATCACTTGCTGAAACTGTAAAAAAAAAAAAAGACAAAGAAAAAAGAAACCTCCTAGTCCCTTAATTTTTTTTTCATAAATATTGCTGGCTTTTAAATAGTTTATTTATATTGTATATCATAGTTTCAACTGTAGACAATTATGATGCTAATTTATTGTTCCTTAGTTTCCCCTTTGTATAAGATATAGCCAAGAATGAAGAAGCCAAATATATGTGTTTACTGTAGCATGTCTTCAAGTTAGTAGAATATATAGTTCAGGGACATACAAGAGTCTTAATGAATGAAAATCAGTCACTTGACTCAATGCCTGTAAATCTTCCTAATCCTCAAGGTAGTTTATTTAAAATCTGTTGTAAATTATATGAATTGTAGCGTCCTCTGTTTCAAGTGATCTTAACTCTGAGAGGTGGGCTTTTCACCTTAAATTCCTTTCCAAGCATTGTACATCGTATACCAAAGACATCAGTCCGTGTTTCTCTAGTCATTCAAAGCTGTCTATTTCATCACCTTCATGACGCAGCTCAAATATTTTGTCCGTGAGTAGGGTACAAACTTAGCAAAGTTTCACATCTGTGACTCCTCACTGTATATTTACTGCCAATTCTAACCACTCATTCTAATCTAAACAGTTCAAAGGACCCCAGAAAAATAGCTCAGCAGAATGGCATATCCAACATATGAAAAATGAATTTTTTTCCAGTTATACCAAGTTGACCCAGTCACATATGGAGACCAATTGTTTTACCAATGAGCTGTAAAAGTGGGTCCAGTCATAAATGTACAACATGGGTGAGGGGTTTGTGGATTGTTTCTGTTTTGAGTTGTTTTGTTTTATTTTTTTTAACATTTCAAACAAATGCATTGCATTCTGTAAATTCTATTTTTTCTAATACAGTGCTCCTCACTGAATATTAAAACCTTTAAAAAATGTCAAATATAAGTGTGTTATTAACTATATATAAAGCGCTACAATCTCACTAGAGAGGAATGTGACAGAAGGGTTTGTTTTAAAAAAAAAAAATTGACAACAACAATAACAACCGCCAGTCAAATTTTGCATCCACCCTGATGGAAACCGAAAGTTCAGAAGCAGATAAACTAGAATGTATATTTGCCAGTGTCTGTGGTTCTGAGAATCCCTCCAGCTTGCCAAAGTTTGTGAACTAAATTTCTCTAATGTTAATTGTTAACCACTTTGTAACTAGACATTTAATGACTGCCTTATCAATTACAGGACATATTAGTAAAAGCAGACTACAATGAAAAGGTTTGGGCTTTGGCTGGTTTCCCATAGTTGTTCTATGTTTGTAAACAGACAATCTGTAATGTCTGAATATTTGTATTACAGATGTTCTGCAGCTGCCTTGGGTAGAGTGTGCAGTTCGTTACTTGTTGGAGTTCTCTTACTGTATCAGTGAAATACATATTGTCATGTCAGTTCTTTGCCAGGAGTTTCTCAACACCAATGGAAATTTTTTTTTCAGTATTTCAATAAATATTGATATGCCCAGCCTGATCATTTTAAAATTGTTTTTATGAAACTTTCATTGCATTAGACACCTAAAAAGATCAAGTTAATTGAATAGGATTTAAGAAGAGGAAAAAAAAATTATCACCTTCTCCAAATACTATTTTCATATAGAAAAGTCTATTAACTTGGTCAGATATATTGAAACCAATTCTATAAGTATTTATTAAGCACCTACTATTTGCCAAGGCATTATGTTGGATGCTAGGGATTCAAAGACAAAAACAAAGTTGTCCCTGCCCTCAAAGAGCTTACATTTTCCTGGAAATGAAACATTCAATGCAATGCAAATAATGTATCACCATCCATGAAACAAAGCATAAGGTCAACGGGGGTCCACATTTCTAATCATAACTGATCTTTAGAAAATCTAACAAGGGGTTTTCATTAGATTCTTGACAATGCCACCTGCCCACCCCACCAAAGGGAACACACTAGAGAGAATCAGTCTTCAGGTGACAAATGAATAGACATATAACCCAGCACTTACCCAACATAGCTACCTGAAGAATTTGCTGCTCTGTGGAAACACACACACAAACATGCATATGCACACATCCCTTCCTTCTTAGGGCTTTATATCATAGGACCAAAGGATTTAAAGCTAGAAAGAACCAGAGAGATCACCAAACTGAGCCTCCTCATATGATTGAGGAGGAAACAACAACCTTTAACATAACAAAGTTGTTTCTCAGACCGTTTTAATTGTTAGTGACAACCTTTTTATTCTTGGGTAACCCCTATCATCAAAGAACCTCAAAGCATGCCATTTACTTTGTCCCAGAAGTCATCAGAGTAGCCAGAGATGACTGAGATGAGCACAGGGCTGCTGGTAGTTTCTCTTGAAAGTAACTTTTATTGGAGTGACAGTACAGTAAACTTCCTGCTGGTAGAACAACACTAAGCAGGCACTTACTTAGGCTAGCACAACTTCATCAAGACAGGAAGTCAACAGGAAACAGGGTCCTGCTGGTTGATTTTCATACTTAGAGCTCTAACAGGGTTTTCAACATTGCTAAGGATTGTTAAAGTCATTTTCCCAGGAAAATTATTCAATCACAGAGCCTAATTTGGGAGGGACCTCAGAGGCCATCCAGTCTAAAGCATCCCTGAACAATACCAATAAGTGGGTAGACAATCCTTGCTCCAAGATCTCCAGTGAGGGATGATGCACCCACTATTCCCTAGGAGAACCCATTCCACATGGAATATCCCTCATTGTCAGTAAGTTTTTCCCACTATCATCAAGCCTAAATATGACTCTTTTCTTCTTTCATTCTAACTCTTGTTTCTATTTGGTTCCACTGAGTTGTTCAGCAACCTGAAGGCAGTAGGTAGGTAGAAAGGAGGTAGATGAAGAGAAAGATCAGAACATACAGAAATGATTTTGTGAAACCTCCATATGAAAACCTAACTAGGGAAAACGGATTAAATTTACCCATGTTCAACATATATGTGTGAAATATATATGCATATATGATGTACATTACATATGCATATATATACACATATTTATACTTGAATTTTATTACAAATGTAGTATGTGCTATAAATCCTCTGACACTTTTCTCCCATTGGCTCCAGGCAGAGGTGACTATTACTATGGAGAGGTGCCTCATAACAGTACCTAATAGGGGTTATTTGAAGGAACAATGGATGTTTAGTTTGGGAGAGAAAAAAAAAAGCCTGAGAATGGAGGGATATGTCTACTGTCTTCAAGTATCCGAAGGATTGTTATGGGAAATGGAGATGAGTTTTGTCCTTTATAATCCTGCAGGAAAGAACTAGGAGACGAGGAGGACTAGCAGACGCTGATTTAGATTTGATGTAAAGGGTAACCCTCTAATAATTAGAGCTATACAAAAATAAAATGGGCTATCTTAGGAAGCAGAATGCTTTGAACAGAGCCTTGAAGTGGGGAGCACTTCTTTGACATTATTCTCCAAATTATACTTGCAGATTGGGTGCCACAGGGGTTGACAACCCCAGGTTCAAGATAATCTGTGGGTCCATGCTCCTTAAAATTATAGCTTAAGAGCCCCCACTGATGGGTTTACTGTCCTATAGTCAAAGAATGCAATTAGGTCACAATAAAGGCGTTTAATGAAATAGCATAGTAAGAAAAATAGGAACAAAAGATCTTGCACTCTCCCAAAAGTTTACACAGGACAGTGGGAAGAGTGAGACATCCATAAAGTTCACAAGTGGAGGGGACCACATACTGTTGGGAAATTGTAGAGAAGAGTATGTTACAGATGTGGGTTGGGCTAGACAGTCTCTTAGGTCTCTTCTAAATCTAAGATTCTTTGGTACCATGATTCTATATATACAATTCAGCAACACCCCCCCCCCAAGATAGAACATTTCATTAATTCTTTTTCCAAAAAGACAAGCATTTTAACTAAACAATTGTTATCCCTAACTCAGTCAGAATGAGAACACAAGACTTCCTACCTATTAGTCCCAGAAGTGAGGAATATCTTTTTTCATTAGAAGTTTCAAAATCACTCTAAGAAGTTCTCATCAAAACACAATCTTAGAGCATGGAAATTATATTCCCATTGTAAAAACAAACACCAAGAATTTCAGCTTCTCTAGAACACATGTATAGAAAAGTCTCTATCCCACCCACCCCCAGAAAACCATATTCCTTTATTTACTAAATTTTGCTTCTTCTTTTCTCTCTTTTTTATG
The DNA here is from genome assembly GCF_028583685.1 of Petaurus breviceps papuanus. Lineage (NCBI taxonomy): Eukaryota > Metazoa > Chordata > Mammalia > Diprotodontia > Petauridae > Petaurus > Petaurus breviceps. Next base: position 24,925,954 of record NW_027187372.1, read on the forward strand.
TTTTAGTTTACATCATTCATTTACACAAGATTTTGAGTTACAAATTTTCTCCCCATTTTTTCCCTACCCACCACCCCAAAACCACAATGCCACTGAATATCCCCTCCCCCCAATCTGCTCTTTCCTAATATCTTCTCCCATGCCCCCTCTGACTTTCCAGTAGGGCACGGTGGATCTCTATGCCCCAGTGCCTGTATATCTTATTTCCCAGTTACATGTAAAATTATATATATTTTAAACATTTTATTTTAAAACTTTGAATTCCAGATTCTTTCCCTTCCCCCCTCATCACCCACCCTTACTGAGAAGATAAGCAATTCAATATAAATTGTACATGTGTAGCTATGCAAAACATTTCCATAGTGGATATATTGTGAAAGACTGACTATATTTCCCTCCATCCTATCCCACCCCCCACTTGTTCTATTCTCTACTTTGATCCTGTCCCTTTTCAAAAGTGGGTGCTTCCAACTTCCCTCCCCCCCCCCGGCCTGCCCTCTCTTCCATCACTCCCCTCTCATCCCCTTCCCCCTTACTCTCCTGTAGGGTGAGATACCCTATTTAGTGTGAATATCATTCCCTCCCTAAGCCAAATTCAATGAGAATAAGGTTGACTCATTCCCTTTTGCCTTCCTGTTCTTCCCCTCCATTGTAACAGTTTTCCCTTACTTCTTCTATATGACATAATTTACCCCATTCTGTCTCTCCCCATCACCTCTCATTATATTCCTCTCTCACCTCTTAATTTCCCCTTTTAAGTATCATCCCTTCCTATTAAATTTGACCTGTGCCCTCTGGTCCTGTGTATACCTGTACATATATATACACACTCACATATGTATTCATATGTCCATATAGATGTATATATGTATGTATACATATATATATATACACACATTTCTAGTCCCTTCAACTATTCTCATGCTAAGAAATGTTTCATAAATTACAATTATTGTTTTTTCCATGTAGGAATGTAAATAGTTCAACTTTGATAAGTTCCTTGTGATTTCTTTTCCCTGTTTACCTTCTCATGCTTCTCTTGCTTCTTGTATCTGAGTGTCAAATTTTATATTCAGCTCTGTTTTTTTTTCATCAAGAATGCTTGAAAGTCCTCTATTCCACTCAATGATCATATTTTTCTCTGAAACATGATACTCAGTTTTGCTGGGTAGGTGATTCTTGGTTTTAATCCCAGCTCCTTTGACCTCCAAAATATCATATTCCAAGCCCTTCAATCCCTCAGTGTAGAAGCTGCCAGATCCTGTGTCATCCTGATTATGTTTCCACAATATTTTAATTGTTTCTTCCTGGCTTATTTTCTCCTTGATCTGGGAACTCTGGAACCTGGCTATAATGTTCCTAGGAGTTTTCTTTTGGGGATCTTTTTCAGGAGGTTGATCGGTAGATTCCTTCAACCTCCATTTTGCCCTCTGGTTCTAAAACATCAGGGTAATTTTCCTTGAGAATTTCTTGAAGGATGATTTCTAGGTTCTTTTTTTGATCATGGCTTTCAGGTAGTCCAACAATTTTTAAATTATCTCTCCTGGATCTATTTTCCAGGTCAGTGGTTTTCCTGATGAGATATTTCACATTGCCTTCTATTATTTTTTCATTTGTTTGGATCTGTTTAATAGTATCTTGATTTCTCAGAAAGTCACTAGCTTCCATTTGCTCCACTCTAATTCTAAAGGAATGAATCTCTTCAGTAAGCTTTTGAGATTCTTTTTCCATCTGGCAAATTTGGCTTTTTAATGCATTCTTCTCCTCATTGACATTTTGAGCCTCTTTTGCCATTTGAGTTAGTCTATTTTTTAAGGTGTTATTTTCTTCAGTCAGGTTGTTGACTCTCATTTCATAATTTTCTTGCATCATTCTCATTTCTGTTCCCGATTTTTCTTCTACTTCTCTTATTTGGCTTTCAAAATTCTTTTTAAGCTCCTCCGTGGCCTGTAACCAGCTCATATTTTTCTTGGAAGCTTTTGGTGCAGGAGTTCTGACTGTGTTGTCTTCCTCCTGTTCCATGCTTTGATCTTTTTTGTCCCCAAAATAGGAATCTAATGTTGGACTACAATACTTTGCTTCCTTTGCTTGCTCATGTTGACACTCAATTACTTGGCTTTTGAGCTTTTTTCCACTGTATAACTCTGCTACCAGAAAGGGGAGCTTTGTCCCAAATTGCTGAGGTTTTCTCAGCTGCTGGAGCTATTAGTTGGGTGCCCTCTCTGAAGCCTCCACACACTCTGGCAAACTGGTCATGCACTCCAGGACCTCCACCCTAGACTGCAATCCAGATCCAAGCAGGTTGAAGCAAGAGCTATTATCCCTCAGACTGGTTGCTTGGTTCCCCCTACAATCTGTGAGCCAGGAGCTCTGAAGCAGCCACATAATGGTGGCTGCACGGCCGCCACACCTCTGTCGCTTCGGTATAGGCCAGACTGCACTCCCAAACTCCCAGTTTCCAAAGTCTACACTGCATTGACCTCTCACTTTGTCCTTAGCATCTATGGGATGATAATTCTGGAAACCACCACAGCTGGTGATGATCTGAAGACCCTCCAGCCAGTGACTCATTGTGGCCGCCCTGAGGCTAAAATCTCGGGCTCACGTGGGACTGGGTTTGGCTCGGCTCCCAGAGTGCTGTGCTGGCCCCTTCCTGACGGCCTGATTGCTGTCCTCAGTGGGAGGTTAGCTTCTCTCTGTCATTTTGTGGGTTCTGTAGCTTCTAAGTTTGTTTAGAGTCATTTTTTACATGAATTGGAGGAGGTAGGAGTGAGAGCCATGTGGAAGTCCTGTTTCTACTCTGCCTAATTATTTGGGGTTATTTTTTGTTTCTATCATCAATTTCAATATACATTCAAAGCAAGATCCTTTCCTCTATATTGGCAGGCTTGTGTGTGAAAATGTTATTTCACAACAGAGTTTTTTTTAAATACTTAATGATAGCACCTAATATTTAAGTAATACTCATGGTATCATCTCTAAGCACACAATTCTCAAATCTCTTTTTCCAGCCCTAACCTCTCTCTCCTGACCTCCAGTTTCACATCTCCAACTGCCTATCAGACATGTCAACTAGATGTCTCATAGACATCTTAAATTCAGTGTGTCCACAACTGAATTCCATATCATTCCTTCCAAACCTTCCCCTCTTCCTAATACCCTTATTATCCTGAAGGGCGCCATCATCTTTGCAATTCCCTAGGTTCACAAAATAGGTATATTCCTTACTCTCTGACTGCCCCGCATATTCAGTCATTGTGAAATCCTATCAATTCCACCTTTATAACAGTAGTAGTAGTAGTAGTAATACTAATGGTAGTAGTAACAATAGTGGTAGTAATAGTAGCAACAGTATCAGTGGTAGTAGTAGTGGTGGTAGTAGCAGCAGCAGCAGTAGTGTTAGTAGTAATACTAATAGTAGCAGTAGCAATAGTGGTAGTGATAGTAGCAGCAGCATCAGTGGCTGTAGTAGTGGTAGTAGTAGTAGTGGTGGTGGTAGTAGTAGTAGTAGTAGTAAAAGTTATTTGTATACCACTTTAAGGTTTACAAAATACTTTACAAATATTAATTTCATAACAACTCTTTCAGGTAAGTGATATTATTATCTTCATTTTACAGACAAGGAAATTTAGGTAGGTAGAGATTAAGAGACTTGCCCAGAATCACAAAACCAGTAAGTGTCTGAGGACAACTTTGAACAAAGGGTTTCCTAACTCCTGTTCTGGTGCTCTATCCACTGCACCCTCTAGTTAACATCTCTAGTATATACCCACTTCTCTGACACTGCCAGGTGATGCACAAGTCCTCATCCCTTCATGTCTGGACTATTGTACTAGGCTTCTGAACTCTAAGGTACCTTCCAGCTCAAATATCTTTCCTTCCCTTATTCTCTCTATCTTCTGCTCATTTACTTTTTTCTTAAAGATATTAGATCTCTTGAAACGTCCAAAACCAACTGTTCCTTCTCTTGCACCCCTTGACAAAGACCAAGAAGAGAAGTCGGCAAACTTCTTCCTCCTTTCCGTTTTCTTTCTTTTTATAATTTATGGAATAAAACAAGCATTTCTATAACATAGTACAATTTCAAATCCTCTCTCTACCACCATTGCTTATCAATAACAATAATAACTAGGATCTATATAGCACTTTAAAGTCTAAAAAACATTTTACATGTTGTTATTCCATTTGACCCTAACAACAACCCTGGGAAGTAGGTGTTATTATTAGGAGGAAACTAAGGCAGACTGAAATTAAATGACATCACTAGTAAGTGCATGAGGGTGAATTTGAACTCATCTTCCTATTTCCAGGCCTAGCACTCTATCTACTCCACCACTCAACTGTCCACCCCTGATTACCACTCTCATAACCTCTGACAAACAATTACATGCTCAGGAATGGTCATATCTTTGACACCTCATCTTCCAGTGAAATTGACTCCAGGTGCTGAAATTCCTTCTTTTGGTTCTAATTGCATCACAACTACTAGTCTTGGTAAAGAGTGGAGGGGAAAACATATGTCTATAGTAAATTCCGGAAAAAAATCCAAACCTTTTCCTTTATTATATTTGTATAGTCATTCATAAAATTGCATCCCAATTTGTGTTTAAGTAGAGAGAAATCTCAGGTAGAGGTCTTTCTTGTAAAAGGCAACACAGGTAATTTCCTCTACTGGACTCCACTAGAGGGACCAAATAGCCCTATACCAAACTCAGCGCCTGCTGCCTAATTCTGTTACTTGAAAGAGTATATGAAACTATTTTTATAAGTTAAGAAATAATGATGGGGAAGGGGATTCCAATTCAGTCTTTTTCTGCTATCTAACCACTCTAAAATAGCTATAAAAACAAAAGGTCATTCAACAAACCAAGCCACCTGAATTCCATCACTTCGAATAACACCCACAGAGATGTTCAAATCCAGCAGCCCTATTACCCAAGGAAAAAAAATCCCTAATTCTGATGTACATTTTATTGTTACAGTTAATATCCCCAATAACTTTGAAAAGGTTTGTACCTTTAACTAAGTTTGACATTTAGTTTGAAGCCACCTCTGATGTATATTTTTATTAGAAACATACAGAGAGTTTGTTCCACACAGCACAGGTCGACAGGCTACAGTACTTAGTGGTCTTGACATTTTCCTGGAATACTAAAGAATAATTTTCCTCAGCTCTGAACAGGAAGTATGTAGTTTGATCACTCAACATAAATATTCTAGCAATACTTTAACTATCTCACATAAGCATTTGTTTTACCTCAAGTTAGGTATTAATAATCCACGCATACATCAAGTCTTTCTTGTGGTTTAGTCTGAAGAAAAGCTAGGAACTCTTGGTGCCCAGTGGTATTGCTAAAATAATCATGAAGCATAATTAGATTCCTGAAGCTGATATGGGGAGAGGTTGAGTTTGCAGTGAGGCCTGCTTAATAACCAAGGGTCATTCTCCAATCACCTCTGCCAGTCCTTTGGTTAGCTGATTCCATTTCAGATAATCAAAAAATATTTATGTAAGTATCATGTGTCAGATACTATGTTAACCTCTTGGGATACAAAAAGAGACAATAGATAGCCCCTACTCTCAAGGAGCTTACAGTCTAATGGAGAGACAAAACACATATGACTATATACAAACAAGATAAATTAGAAATAATATATATATCAATATATATAATCAATATAAATAAAATAATCAACAGAGGGAAGAAGAATTGTGGGGGCTCAAGAAAGGCTTCTTGCCAAAGGTGATATTTTATCTGGGACTTGAAAGAAACCAAGGAAGTTAAGAGGTGAAGATGAGAAGGGACAGAGTTCCAATGAAAATGCCTGGAGTCAGGAGATGGAGTTTCCAGTTGGAGGAATAGCAAGGAGGTCAGTGTCACTGGATCACAGAATACAGTGTTAAAGAGTAAAAAGGCTGGAAAAGTAGGAAGGAGAAAAGTTATAGAGGGCTTTAAAAGTCAAACAAGGAGTTTTGTATTTGATTCTGAATAAATGGAGAACCACTGGCGCTGATTGCATATGAGTGTGACATGGTCAGACCTCAGCATTAGGAAGATCTTTTTGATAGCTAAGTGGAGGATAGAAGGGTATGAGGAAAGACAGAGCAGGGAAACCAACCAGCAGGCTATGGCAATAGTCCAGGCTTGAGGTGTTACATTTGATGGTGGCAGTATCAATGTGAGTTCAGGTCACATGTGGGTGGCAATACCTGGGAATGACCACCAAGCACAGCTACTCCAAGAAAGTAGATTTTTATAAAATTCATTATTATAAAATTATAAATATTATAGTTATATATGCTTATAGTTATACATTTATAATATAGTTATAAAATTCAGTCAGAAAGTCACTGATTAATTCTTACCAATAGGTCAAGTCATCAAATCTAGGATAGCCAAGAGAAGGGCAGTAAGTTGGAAAATTCAGAAAATATAGGCAATTTGAGGAACAGTTCACATTTTTTCCACCAATGAATCAATATTTATTAAGTACCTACCATGTACTATGCTAGGCACTGATGATATAAAAACCAAAATGAAATGATTTCTGCCCTCAAGAACCTTACATTCTATTATTGGGAGACCAAGTGTAAACAAAACAAATACAAATACTTTTGGGGGGGGAGGGGGAAGGCAGGGCAATTGGAGTTAAGTGACTTGCCCAAGATCACACGGCTAGTTTTACAAATACTTTTTTAAACTATTAAAGGACACACAGTAGAAAGGAAAACACTGACAAACACATACATATATTTTATCATTCAAATGTTGTTCAATATTCTTGTCTACTAAATATATTCATTCACGTCAACATAGAAAATCAAGCCACGAAAAAAATTACCTCAAAACACAAAGCATATTGATCTGAATGTCCATTGAGTCAGGTTCTATCTAGTCTTAGATCTTCTAATGAAGATTTGCCTCAAAACACAGAGACAAATGAAAGAGACTAACCATAATGCAAAGGAACATTGATCAAAGTTGTACATAAGGTCAGAAAGGTAAGTCAAGGCCACAAATCTAATTTAAAACAAAAACTGAAAGGAAAGGTAAGGGAGAAAAGTGCTTATCTATATCCATCAAGCTATATGCAATAAAATGTAGTTACCACGTAAGTAAAGAAAACCCAAAAGCTTATGAGACAAAATGCAATACAAAAAGTCATTTAAAAAAAAAACTAGCTTTAGATGGCCATATAAGAATGCATAAAATATGAGTAGCAAGCAACATAAGCTAGGGGTCCTAACAAAAAGAGACAAATTCATACCCTGTGGGTTTCACCTAGATATGGAGGGATGAAACTCATGATAGGCCTATAGCTGTGGAAGGGTATACCATATGCAAAAAGAAGGTAGAGGAGGGAAATGAGGAGGGAAATTAAAGGGAGAAGGAATAATACTGTATATACATATATATATATATATATATGAAAGATATACTCCTGTGAGGAAGTCTAAGAAACCAAAAGAAACATTTTTAGCTTTAATATTTTAGCATTAATAGAGAGCATTTTATTAAATATCAATGGACACTCCAACAGAGTAGTCCAATGTTTCTTCTCTCTTTTTTTTTTTTTGCTTTTTTGGAGGTGGGGAAGGCAAGGTGATTCAGGTTAAGTGACTTGCCCAAGGTCACATAGCTAGTAAGTGCTAAGCATCTGAAGTCAAATTTGAACTCAGGTCCTCCTCACTCCAGAGCCAGTGCTCTATTCACTGCGCCACCTAGCCGCCCCTAGTCCAGTGTTTCTTAAATTGTGGGTTGAGATCCCACATGGGGTTGCAAAAAATTTGGCAATAGTAAAAGGCTTCTGAACGCACCATGACCAAAAATTAATTAGCATGTAATGAAAATGTGTAATGAATCCAAGGTATTTCTGGCAGCTCTTGCCCATCTTGCATCTGCCACGTTGGTTCCGAACACAAAGCATGAGCATTTTGCTGTCACACCACACTCCACAACACCAATGAACATCACGGAAATGTGAAAAGGAGTCACGAATAGAAAAGGGTTAAGCAACCCTGAATAGTCCACCTAGACAGAAAGAAAATAAATGAGGAGTTTGCAAAGGGATGCTATAGATGAAATTTAATAGGGGAAAATTAATAATTCTTATCATTGTATTCAAGAAATTGATTTTGTTCAGCACAAGTTAGGGGAGACATGATTAGAAAGCAGTTTGTCTGAAAAAAAAAATACCTAGAGGTTTAGCTGAATATGAGTCCACACTGTGATACCACTGAAGAAAGAAGCTGTTGCCTTGCATTGGGACAGAGATTCCAAGAATGAGATTAAGGTAAGTCCTATATTTTACTCGGCTCTGGTCAGACCACACATGCAGGATGTGTCCAATTCTTGGCATTTCTTTTTAGGAAGGCCATTGGTAAACTGGAGAAAGTCCAGAGCAGTGCAGCCAGGATAGTGAAGGGTCTCAAGGTCATGTCCTATTGAAAATTGAAGGAACTTGGAACATTTAACCTTGAGGAAAGAAGACTCATGGGGAATATGATAGCTGGGTTCAAGTTTTTAAAGGGCTACCATGTGAAAGAGATTAAACTTGCTCTGTTGGGCCTCAGAGGGAAAAAGCTAGGAACAATGGATGAAAGTTAAACAGAGGCAAATTTTGACTTCATGTAAGAACAAAAAACTTTGTAAGAATTAGCCTTTTCTTCAAGAGAAATGAGCAGCTTCAGGAAGAATTGGCTTCACCTTTAATGCAGGTCTTCATACAAAGGCCTTTTGGATGTCTTTTTTTTTCATCAGAATAAGTCAAACTAGATGGCTATAGATGTCCCCTGCCAACTCTGAAATTCTGTAATTCTGTGTTTCTGTGATATGGCTTGCCTCAGTCTTAACAAAGCATTTGATATTAGCCTCTTGGATTACTTAGATAGAAAAGATGGAGAGATGTGGTATAGGCAATAATATAAGATAGATGTAGAACTGTCTGGATGACCAGATAAAAACAGTAGTTATTAATACATAATTCTGTCCATTTAGAAGGAAGTCTCCACTGGAGTATCCCTGGGATCTGTGTTTGGTCCCCATAGAGTTTAGCTTTTTAGAAGTATCAGGGCACAGATGGCAGGCTCATCATATTAGCAGATAACTCAAAGCTGTATTGGTTGGATTAAATAATCACTGAGGTTCCTTTCCACTATGAAATCATATGATTCATTACCCACTATGGGTTTTAAAGCTGTTAAAATAGTATAGTTGACTCTTAATTATATGCACTAATGGAAGAGCAAAGAGATTCATAGAGATAAAAATTTCTGTTTGTCTTTCACAAGTGTGCTGGGACCAGCTCAAGCTGACAAAGGCTGATTGTTCCATTTATACCTCAGAAATCAGCAAACTAAATCAGGTTTGATTTGTTGTTTTGTTGATTGTCTAGATTTAAGAAAGTGATGGAGAAAATATCAATGACACAGATTAGACCAAAAAGTACATAATAGATAGATTGTTTTGAGAACCAGCTATAAAACGTTTACTGGCATACATCTCCAGTGCATATATATATGCATATACATACATAGAACACTTCATACTGAGCTATTCCAGTCATCCAGTTATCGGGAGCCCAGCTCTCAGTATTGGCAGAGTAAATATTGCAAACAATCATAGATTTAGTGCTAGAACACACCTTAGAGTCTATCTAATCCGATTCCTTTATTTTATAAATGAGAAAGTGGAGAACCATAGAAATTGAATAACCTGTCTAAGTCACAGAGGTAACAAGTGACAGAGCCAGGACTCAAACTCGGTTCTTCAAATTCAGAATAGATTTGAATAACCCATTTGCAAAAAATTGAAAATTGATTGTTCTCTTATCAATAAAAATCTTGGCACATTGTGAACACTATGTGTTATTATTATTATTTATTAGTTCAAATGATAGGATACCTATTCATGAAGAGGATATCCTGACACTTTATATGTTTTCTAGTCAAAGAACTATAGTATGTTATGCAACTTGAACCTCAAAGCACATTGGTACAGGACGCTCTACTCATTTGTGAAGATCATTACCCCGAGCCTTTGTGAGGGGAGGGGCAGAGAGGAAAAGAGAGTTCCAGAGGCTCTTCAGGTCTCTTCTAGGCTACTGAATCTCTTCAGACTTTGGGCACTTCTGACCTCCAGAGAAAAGATGGATAATGACAACTTCATTTCAAGTTGCTGAAGGGAAACTAAAGCTTTAGGAGAAACTGACATGAGAGGAGCTAAGTCTCCATTATCACCTAGCAGGGAATACCCAGCAGAAACTTCAGGGAACTTTCCCTTAGGTAAAATTTAGTTGCTCCCTCCCTTCCCCCCCCCTTTCCCTCTCTCCCTCTCTCCCTCCCTCCTTCCCTCTTTCCCTCTATCCCTCTCTTCCTTTCTCCCTCTCTCTCCCTCAATGGGACAACCCCTTTGCTCTGATTGTGTGATATATATGCTCATATGTATACTTTCTCTGATTTCTATGTTGCTATGGACTTGGATAAATGGGTTTCTCTGCTACTTGCTATGAATATTCCTTGTGGAATTAGTATTTGGGAATGGAGTCAAGCTTTGGATTAAAGAAAAAGTGATCAGAAATTAACTTGAACCTGAAAACTATATCCCCTGGACGAACAATATTTTAGGGAGCAGATAGATATAAGTCTAGCCTTACTAGTGTTGTAGACATTCCCAAAGCACTCACAAGTTGGCACTTGCTTAAGCTGTCAAAAGCTTTTTAATGGTCTGTACTCATTAACAAACAGCACCAGAGATGCAAACCAAATCCTTTTTAAAAAATGCTACAACCTTGAAAATTGTACCTGACACCAAATCTCCTTTCATGGGCTTAGCTGAATGCTCATTGGAGGGTGTGAATGGCGACACTCTGCATTTGCTTCACATGGGCTTCCAGACCTCATCTAGAATATGTCTATTTTTGCATTTGTGCCTTTACCAGGTGGCATATGGTGACTTACACCCTCCTTCCCCCTGTCAGTCCTTCCCCTCCCCCAATTCAGTGACTTCTTTCTGAGGAGAGCAGAATGCCCAAGCTTCTGGCCCCAACCCCTATTTCTCCTCTTGGCAGGAATTCAAGTGTCCCTTGGAGCAGGATGGGGGAAGAAGAGTTTAGAGCTGTCTATTCTGCCTCCTACTGAGCCATTCAATGATTCCCTCACATTGCCTGTGGGAAACAAGCCTCTCTGAAGTTAGGAATGGAAGCAATCTTGGAGATCTAGGCTTATTCCCCTCATTGCCAAAGGAGGAAACTGAAGACGAGAGGCAGGGTAACTTGACTAAGATCACTTAGCTAATAAATGGTAGGACTGGAACTATAACCTAGACCTCCTGATTGTGCTAATCCTGCCAACAATCACTTATTTATGAAATGCTTTCTGTGAGCCTGCCATGGTGCTAAGCATAGGGGATACAGATACAAACAAAAGGAACAACAGCCCCCTGTTCTCAAGGAGTTAGAGTTCTGATGAGAGAAGACACATAAAGAGGAGATGAGCAAATAGAGTCTCATGGGGGAGGAGAAAGGGGGACAAGATGGCAAGGTGCAGAGAGTCAGAAGCAGTCCTGGAAGAGGAATGAAGGATGGCCAGCCCTACCTCAAAATGGAGGTTCTAGAATTAACTCATCAGTGGGAGAAGGGAGCTACAGGGACAGAGAGATGTCCTAGGGAACTTCCAGGAGGAGAAGGCAGCTTAGTCATGATGGCAATGTCCAGAGAATAGAGATGGCACCATATAGTCTATAAGGTATGAAAAACAAGAATTGACAGGAGAATTAGCCAAAAAAAAAAAAAAAACCGGTGCTGATTTCTTGTATTGTTGTCATTTATTCATTTTCCAACTCCTCTTGACCCTATTTGGTGTTTTCTTGGCAAAGATACTAGAATGGTTTATAATTTCCTTCTACAATTCATTTTACAGATGAGGAAATTCTCTGCACCACCTAGCTATCCAGGTTTCTTATAATACTTGCCATTAGTAACAGTCTTCCCCAGCTTTAGAAAAGTGCTCTATAAAACAACATGTCAGTTGGATTCTCTCCCAAACCTGTGCTCCTTCTACTTCCAATGACTATCTCTCATTTTGGACCACATGAGAAAATCATTTCTCATTTCCATGGTCAGATACAACATGATCAATGGGTAGAACTTGGGGAGGGTGCACAGTCAGTGTGGTGGACGGGGCACTGGATTTAGAGTTTAAGGACCTAGGTCCAAGTTGGGCCTCTTCCACTTACTACCTTTGTGAGCTTGGGTACAATATAACCTCTCTGGGCCTCGTTCTCTTTCTCTGTAACAGAAAGGGGTCATACAAGATGACCTAAGGTTCCTTCAAGCTCTAAAATTATGATCACTCGTACACTGCTTTATACCATCAGTTCACCTTCTGTTGTCAACGGTGTAAAAGTGGGTACAGGGATGTAAAAAGAACTCTCTACTTGATGTCAATCATGCCACATGTGACTTCTGAAACAGATGTTTCCTGCTTGTGATTAAGAGAGAAGCATGAAATTAATTGCATGACAAACTGATAAGAAGTCACTGAATTGGGGGAGGGGAAGGACTGACGGGGGGAGGGAGGGTGCAAGTCACCATATGCCACCTGGTAAAGGCACAAATGCAAAAACAGACATATTCTAGACGAGGTCTGGAAGCCCATGTGAAGCGAATGCAGAGTGTCGCCATTCACATCCTCCAATGAGCATTCAGCTAAGCCCATGAAAGGAGATTTGGTGTCAGGCACAATTTTCAAGGTTGTAGCATTTTTTAAAAAGGACTTGGTTTGCATCTCTGGTGCTGTTTTTTAATGAGTACAGACCATTAAAAAGCTTTTGACAGCTTAAGCAGGTGCCAACTTGTGAGTGCTTTGGGAATGTCTACAAGACAAACATCCTCTTCTCACTGTAAGAATGTGGAGGAGTAAATGGTGTCCACATGGCCCTTTGACAGCGCCTCTTCTTAATATAGCAAGTATGCCCCTTTCTTTGCTCTATTATTAGCCGGGCCATATCATACCCATAGGAAGTTCTATAGACCAGCCTTCTTCTCGTCAAGTTTGTTCACATGTGTGATTTGTCTTATACTATCTGTTCTAGCACGAGGCCACATGAAAAGATATATTATGTGGCTAAGTCCTTAGGCATTGTATAAATCAAAAGTAATGCCATTTAAAAAGAGAAAACATTTTGGAATACCCTATTCAACCCTCCCAAAAAAAGAATGTAAAATGTTAGGAATCTTTAGCAATAAAGGTAACACTACTATAAATAAGTATCGAAACACATGTGCTACATTCCCCCTGAGTGTTGCATTAGCAGGTTTGATTTCCCTTCTGTTCCAGCCTTGTGGCCTTGTGTTGTTTGAGGGTCAAATGTTCCTAGGACCATTGTACCATTGTGTGGACTGGATGGAAGCCAAGTTCCCTAGGTAATGACCCAGCTCCGTTCTCCCATCCTCCCTTGACCATGCAGCCTTCAAGAGTATAGTCTGTTGTGCTGGAACAGCATCAATGGAGGGAGAAGACTGGAAAGAGAATGCTCAGCTTCTTTGGAAGCCCTATGCCTGAAAGAAAATGGGCACCTGCCCTTGCGATTCTCAGACACACTGAACATTACTGTGAATGAAGCAAATCTGTAATTTTGCACCCATGGTAAATGGCATGAAATACTCCCTCAAACACAAGTGAAGAAGATTTCATGCATGAGAGGATGATGCAGTTTGGGTAGGAACTCACATGGGGTATTTTATCTAATCAAGTTTTCAAATCATATGCTCAGTTTGACTGTTTCAAACTAAAGCAAAGTGTTACAGGTGATAGTCTGCTGACTCTGCAGTTAGAAGGCCTTTCAGATCCTGGCTCTGATGTTTATCTGAGTAAACCTGGGTGAGGAAGAACCTCCCTGGGTCTCAGTGTCCTCCTTTATTTACATAAAGTGACTTTTTTACATATTTTTACACATTTTTTACATATTTACGTAAAGTCAGTGACTACTTTGACCTTCGTTGTCTGAAGGCTAAGTACATTACATTTCATCCTTTCCACAGGATTATCTGGGAGCCTTAGAGGAGCTTAGTATCTCTACCAAAGACTCAAGCTCCAAGCAATTGTGTTCCCTCAATTTTAGGGTACCCCTTTCACTCCAGTTCCAATTAACTGCTTAAGTCATAGTGGGTTTTACAAGGAAATATTCACTTCAAAGATACAAGAAGAACAAATATTTAAACATCCTTCCAGCATCTATGGGACATAATCCTCTCAATATCAACTGTTTCTGGGGAGCAGAATGGGATTAGGTTTACCATTTGACTCAATTCCTACCCAGCATTACTGTCACCTATGTCCCAAGTTCAAAGGCTTACATGTCCCAGGACAGTAGATTTTCAAGGCTTCCCCAATGGGCTAACAGCAACATCCAACCAGGAATCTTGGCTTCAAGGTGACAACAGCTCAACCTTAAAGGTCCATGGATTCTGCTCCTGTCTGTGCCTACAACTGAAAAAGACAAATGAAACAGACCAAAACCTCAAGCCCAATTCTTAAAAGGAGCTAAAAAAAAGGGAAAGGGGAAGGAGAAAGGTGGTCCTTCCCCCACACCCAGAGCATGGCGCCCGTGCTTCAGGTGAACAGGACCTTTACTCCCCTGAGAATGTGATTGTGCCAGTCCTGGAACCAGTTCTTGCTATACAGTCAATGGAAAGAGGCCGTATGGTAGGAGAACTCAAGCTCTCTTCTCCCACAAGCAGGTTTCTGGGAGAAGTTGCCCTGGATGGCTTTTGAAATACCATTTTTTTTTCTAGCCCTAGGATCCTATCAAGGACTACAAGCACTCTTGGTGCCCTCTAAATGTGACCCCTTGGGGCAAAGTTCTTCTCTAGTTCTGCCTCTGAAGGGAGACTGTCTCACTCCACCTCCACCTTCTCATTCCATGTCTGTATCATGTTCCCTTGTACCATGGTTCCTTTTGCTTTTGAAAAACATACCATACTTTACCTCCTTTAAAACAGAACAGGCAACAAAAGCCATTATCTGTTGCAGCTGGATCCATCCATGTTCAACAGGATGAGGATTCAAGTGTAACCAAGCAAAATTGATGGTCTTGTGCTTTCTACATAATTTGTCCCTGGTGCTCACTGAACAGTTTATTATTATTTCTTGTATTTGGTTTTTTAGTGGGTTGCACTTTGTGGTAGAACATTCGATTACTAGCCATGAGCCATCCTTTTATGTCTTTAGAAACCAGTAAGTCTTTCTCACTAGACATCTAGATGTGATCATTTAGCTCAGGAGTTAGCCAGTCTTCCCCTCCATCCTGCTTGCAGGACAGTTAAAATAGAGCAGAAAGACCATCAGGCTTCCTAGAACCATCATGATCATAGGGGCTGGATCGGCCACATGTCTCCAACCCAACCACATTTTGGGGGAGAGCATATCGTTGGCATGTGATAATAACCTACTTCATATTTGCATAGTTCTACGTTGAGATTTATAAAATGCTTTACCACAACAACCCAGTGAGGTTATTATTAGCATGAAAGCTCTTGTTCCCATTTTTTAAGAAGAGGTGAAGACTGTGAATACAACCCTGACAATGCACTGAATGCCTGCTGTCCAAAGACCAGCCTCCCTAAGTTTGGAGAGGCTCATCAGCAGGGTAGCCACAGTGCAATGGCAAAGTTCAGTCTCAGAAACTTATGAAGATAATCTCCCAAAAGTAAGGAGCTTCTGCAGCTGTGACGGTACGGGGAAGATCCAAGCAGGTGAAATCATGGATGTTTCAAGTCATGTTGATGAGGAAACTGAGGGACAGAGAAGTAAGGTAACTTGTTCGTAGCCATGCAGCAAGTATATGGCATCAGGACTCCTGATGCCAAGTCCAATACTCTTCCCACAATACCATGCTGCCTCTCCAAATCCTTTATCACAAGCCATTAGTACTAGAACTGGAACATTCTCCATTTAATATGTAACCAAATACAAAAGGTTTCCTATATTTTTGGTTTAGGAGTGTTTTGTTTTCAGGCTTGGGGAGTGTTTCTGGTGTTTGCAGGGGTTTGTTTATTTACAATATAAGAAAACTTTCATATCGTAAAGGCTTGCTTGGACTTTCATTGGGTTTTCATGACTAAAATGTGGAAATCAAATGCAGTACCCCTTGCTCAGGAAGTTTTGTTATTAAGCTGATAATTTGAGGGAGGGAGAGAGTATACTCAAAGGAAGAAACCACAATAGCCATAGTAGTAGTCTGTATAGTAAGAAATGGCAGGAAACAAAGTGCGTGTACAGGGAGTAGGGAATAGTTAAACAACTTGAGGTTTATGAAGTGACCCTATATTATGGTACTGTAAGTAAGAAATAATGACCGTGAGGAATTCAGAGAAACGTGAAAAGACTTAGGATCATAGAGCTGGAGCTAGATATAGTCAGAGGTCATGGACCCCAACTCCCTCTTTTAACAGATGAAGAACTGAGGCAGACAGAAGTTAAATGATTTGTCCAGGCTCACACAGATAGGTGGCTAAGGAAGGATTCAAACTCAGTTTTTGCTGACTCCAAGTCTAGTCTTCCATCTACCTGGCTTTTTCAGGACAAAAAAAGCAAAACCAAAAGAACAATATTCACAATGACTACAATAAGGTAAATAACACTGAAAGCAAAGTGCCTGATACGTAGTAAGCACTTCATAAATGTGTTATCGACTATTATTGGATGATATCAGACATCATTTTTTTACTGAAGAGGAAGAGGTTTCAGAAAAACCTGGGAATGCTTCTATGGAATTGTCACAGAGTGAAGTAAGCAGATTTAGATCTGTGTACACAGGAACAGCAATATGGTAACAATGATCAACTGTGAAAGACTTGGCTACTCTGATCAATACAATAATCCAAGACAATTCCAAAGGACTCATGATGAAAAATGTTCTCTACCTCCAGAGAGAGAAATGAACTCTGAGCAGAGATTGAAGCATACTTTTTTCACTTTCTTTTTCTTGCCTTTTTTTGGTAACCTGGCTAAAGTGGAAATATGCTTTGCATGATTTACATGTATAATTGATCTATTGTTTACCTTCTCTGCTGGCGGGAGAAGGGTTACACAGGGAGAGAATTTAGAACTCAATTTTTGTAAAATAATATTAAAAATAAATAATAGGGGCGACTAGGTGGTGCAGTGAATAGAGCACTGGCCCTGGAGTCAGGAGTACCTGAGTTGAAATCCGGCCTCAGACACTTAACACAAAAACTAGCTGCGTGACCTTGGGCAAGTCACTTAACCCCAATTACCCTCCAAAAAGCAAATAAATAACTTTTAAAATTTTTAAATCAACCATATGCAATGACCAATATTGCTTCCAAATGACAAACGATAAAATATATTTCCCTCTGCTGGGGTGAACAATAGGTATGAACTGTAAGTAAACTAGGGGTGTATAATGTTGCAAACATATTGTCAGACAAGGTCATTGTTGGTTGACTTTTTCTTTTAAAGTAATGTTTGGTGTAAAGAAATATTCTGGAGGTAATATTAGGAAGTGATTGTGGAGTAAAAAAAAAAGAAAATCATCAACAAAGCATTTTTAATCTTAAAAAAAAATGAAAAAAGGATGCAGATTGCTTGGGGAAAATAACACCTCGGTCATTTCCAGGCACAGGAAGCAGAATGTAGAAGGCTCTCACACACACACACACACACACCAAGAAATAGGAATGGGAAGGACAGAAGATAGAAGATGAATTTGGAGAGGAGAAGGAGAGAAGTGAGGTAGGTAAGAGAAGAATGAATGACGATGCCTAAAAAATGACAAAAAGTTTTAGCTGAAAGCCATAGAGGGACACAAAGGGATTGTGTGATGAGGCTGTCATGTTGACAAAATACAATGATTTTAGAAAAGGCATTTTGTATAAACTGGGTGAAGAACAAATGTAATTTCTTCTAGTATAAAACTTGTCACTTTGTTATCTCCCTTGGGAAGTGAGCTTTGCTGCCAAGCCAAGTGTCATTTCACAGGTTGGAGCTTCTCTCCTGTGGACTATGCAATTTTCTTCTCTATCTTTATCAGCATGGCTACTCTGCCCCTAACTTCTTGTACTAACATGAAGGAGAGGAAGCAGCTGGCAGGGGATCTTAAGAGTTATTTTAATGTTGCTTAATGTAGGTGGCACTTTGAGAGTCAAAAGAAGAAGGGGTTTTCCATTCACATTTTGATTTATGCTTCATCTAGATGCCAATTTCCTGTTTTTAAGCACTGCGGAAAACTTTTCCAAGTGGGATCTGAAATACAACAGGGCTTCCTAGCAGAAGGAAAGACAAGGAAGGCAATGGAAAAACAATGCTAAATGAATTGGTGCTCTCACAAATGAAAAATTTTAGAGCAATTCAAGGACTGCCTAGAGACCCTAAATGGCATTTTCTATCCTTTTGAACTCACTGGAATCATGTGCATTCACTGAAATGGGAAAAATACAGGGGGTTTTCAGGTGTAATACTGGTTTTATTTATAAAGGAATCAAATTATGAAGCATCTATTAAGTTCCTATTATGTGACAATTACTGTGCTGGGATATACAAATATCCCAAATATATACAAATATACTCTGGGAATACAAATGCAAGCAGAAAGGAAGCTAATATCAGACACTTCTGTCCCTCCCCTCATTCTAACGGTTAGGAAGACAACATATAGAAGTGAGGGGAGGAATGTAGGCAGTGCAGGGGGACATTGTTGGAGAAGGTCCAGGATGAGAGTCAGGAGCATGGCCTGGGGAGGAATGAAGATGGGTAGTCTAGGTAGCCTGCTTAAAATGGAGATTCTGAGAGGAACCAACCAATCAGAGGGAGAGACCATAGGAGTGGAGGCCACTTCCAATGTGAGATCCAGTAATAGAGTGTTTAATTCCAACTGCCGTATTTAAGGAAGTTGGATAAAGTAGAAATTGTCTAGATCAGAGCAACCAAGATGGTGAAGGGACTGAAAACTTTGTTAAACAAGCAACAGGGAAAGGAACTGAAAGTTCCTCAGAGAAGATTTATTAGCAACATGATAGATTGTCTCCAGGAAGCTGGATGTCCTATGGTGGATAGAGTTCTGGGCCTGGAATCAGAAAGACTCATCTTCTTGAACTCAAATTCAACGTTAGACACTTAATGGTTATGTGACCCTGGGTATGTCACTTAACTTTGTTTGTGTTGGTTCCTAATCTACAAAATGAGTGGGAGAAGGAAATGGCAAAAAAAAGCTCTAATATCTTTGCCAAGAAAATCCCAAAGTGAGGTCACAAAGAGTCAGACATGACTGAAATGACTGAACAGAAAGGACTGTATATTTATTGCTATGAAATTTTATTTTATTCAGTTTGGCCCATTGTTTTAGCCTGTTGAGATGTTTCTGGTTCCTTATTCTTGTCGTCTAACATGTCATATCCCTCCCAGCTTCGTGTCACTCACAAATCAGATAAGCATGTGTAATGTAATGCCAAGGAAAGGCAACTTCCCAGGTTCAAAATACCAGCATAGGTGCTCTCTATTTTATTCAGTAACAAACCCAGAACAGAGAAGATCAAAACATGACATCATTCAAAATACAGCATTTACTAAGTGTAATTAAATAATCTCCAAGGCCTACCCCACCCCAGGACTTTCCAATCATTCAATCAATTACAAAGTCTCTGTTCCAAATACTTCTCCACCCCTAGGCTATACCTTAATTAAGTCCACCACAAAGCCCCTCTTCTCAAATGGAGATTAGTTTCCAAACATAAGTAAAATACATTCATTTGCTCAACCATAGAACACAAAAAGGTCAAAAGTTCCCCACCCCTGGATCACAATTGAATCTACCCCAGAGTTACATCAAGTTTAAACACAGCACTTAATACCCAAATGGAGGTCTTTTCTTCATCTTGACACGAGGCAAGTTCTCAGCAATCTTAGTTCCTGGAGAGACAAGGCTTAGCAAGGCCATAAGATACATTGCCAGTCCCTTCATGAATTTATCCTCTGTCTGTAGAACAGCCCTAGTACCCCTGAACACATTAGCAAAGCCCTCTCCCAGGATTTCTGTAAACATACAACAAGAAAATCCTTCTTCAGGGCTTCTGAACCAACAGAAAGGCTCCCAGACCCCTGCAACAACAGTACTGTCCCTCACCAGTGGACAGTATTCATTCTGTCTGCAGGACAGTCTCCAGACCCCTGCAACAACAGTACTGTCCCTCACCAGTGGACAGTATTCACTCTCTGTCTGCAGGACAGTCTCAGGCCTTCTTAACCAAATGCCAGGTTCCAGGACTTCTTCAACAGGACAGTCTTTCACCAGTGGACAAATCTGGCAAAATAACATCAAAACAGACAGACAAAGTACCAGCAAAACAGCCATGTCTCCTCAGTCCTTGGCAGCTCAGGGGGCAGGTCTCAAAAGTCCAGGGCAATTCAAAGCGGCCACCAGCAATCCTCTTAGCCTCTCTCTCTCCACGAGGTGCTGCTTCCAAAAAAAGATCTTCCACCTCTCTCCAGTGTCTCTCCAAATCTACCTCACCAGCTCCTCCCCGTTTAGGACTTTCTTTTCACATCAACAAGCCCATCCCACAGGTGGGATTAACAAACTCTGGGTTTTAATACAATCAATTTGAAAACCAAGCCAATACAGGGGAATCTTTAATTGCCATTACTATCACAGCATGCCATCTGTTCCTTCATCCAAATCTTTGATTAAAATGTCAAATAGCAAAGGGTGAAACCTAGTTTCCAGGAATACACTACTATAGTACAGATTCTCCAAGTTGAAATATTAATAACTATTACAATGCACTATAAGCCATTGAGTCTGGTCATTCAAACTGTTCTGAATCTACCCAAAGTTATTATAATCTAACCCATCTCTCCATCACAGCTAGCATCAGAGATTTCTGTTTTGAATCTACCTAAAGATACCGTAGCCTAACCCACATTGGTCTTTCTTGTCCACACAGCTATCATAAAAGACTTTTACAGGTATTGTTGTTCAGTAGGGTCCAATTCTTTGTGACCCCATTTGGGTTTTTTTTGGCAAAGATACTGGAGTGGTTTGCCATTTCCTTCTCCAGGCTCATACAGCTCATTTTACAGATGAGGAAACCAAGGCAAACGGGATTGAGTGACTTGTCCAGGATCACAAAACTAGTGTCTGAGGCTTAGTTGAACTCATGGAATACAAGTCTTCCTGATTCCAAACTCCATACTATATCCACTGTGACACCTAGCTGCCCTTTTTACAGATATTACAGGTGTCCAAAAGTGGAATAGACAACTTCAGGAAATAGTGAATTCCAACTCACTGTAGGTCCTCAACTAGAATATTATTTTTGTATCAATCCACTTGTTTTAGAGAAAGTTCCTATTCTGGTCATTTCCAACTCTAAGATTCTATGGTAGGTCACAAGGTAAAGTCCAGTATAGTACCCTTGACTCAGAAGTAGAGATATGTGTTTGAGTCTAACTCTGTCACTCACTTGCTGAATAAAGATAGCAAGCAATATATTAGCAGTATAAAGCTAATAAGGAATTTGCTTGAACAAATAATTTCACTTCTCTACATCCTTCAAAGATGACTGGTTTGGTTTCTTTTCACTATAAATCACTTAACTTCACACACACACAAACACACAAACACACAAACACACACACCACCCAAAGACAAGCCCTCCACACATTAATTGGTCATGAATTATTGAGTTCAAAAACAATCTTCACCTTTTGGTCAGCCTTCTAGTAATGAACCTCCCCGAGTTTATGATGGTTCAGTCTTTAGATAACAGGAATGTATTCCATTGCTGGTCCATACCCAGGGCCTTTCCGTTTCGGTAGGACCTACGAAAGCTTGAATTCCACTAGCATAGCATCAAGAACATAAGGACACCTCTACACCATGAAAAGGCATTGGAGAAAGACTAGAGTGAAGGAAGCAAGTGAAAGAAAGAGAGAAAGAAGGAAGTCAGACAGTTATTCAGCTAAAACTCAACAAACATTTAATATGCACCCATGTGCAAAGAACTGTGCCAAGTGCTGGTGATATGAGGAAAGACACAACAGTGTGAGATTGAGAATTCAACCATTACTGTCCCCATTCATAGATGAGGAGACTGTGACTCAAAGAGATTCAGGGGCTCACTGAAGCTTGATTCCTGAAATACTTGCTTCTAGAACACTTCTAGAAAATCTCCTCTGATACACATAGGTCTAGAAATACGTCTATTTCTTTCAACTAATTACAATACACTTTGTCATCTGACTTCATCCAATAGCCCAAGCACTTCACTCTTTCCCAACCAGATAAGCCAAGCTGCACTTCATTTGTGTCTAAGAATTATTCACACCCATTTTATACCTTTGACTGAAGTATAGGTTCTCTAACTCAAAGGGGCTTTCTCAGCTGATAAAGGTATCAGATTAAAGAGCATTTTACTAGTTACATTAATTGGGATTGCGGTGTTTTATACCCTGCCCCTTATGCTGTAAATCTTTCATTAATGAGTAAATAATTATACTCCCTGAGTTGGGGGAGGAATGGATCTAAGTCTGGCATAGTGAAAAGAAAACTGGATTGGGAGTCCCAATATCTGGGTTTGAGTCTCCACTCTGCCACTAAGTAGCTGGTGTAATTTTCAGCGAGTCACTTACCTACCCTCTCTGTAATAGCTTCCTCATCTGTAAAATGAGAGTATTGTAATAGATATTTTCTAAGGTCCCTTCTAGCCATAGTAATCTATGAATCTATTTCCTGAATTATTTAGTGATGCATGCAATGGTTCTGTCTCCCAGGCGGAGGACAAGGAAAGAACTAAAGGGACCCAGCTAGCTTCCAGTATCCTGAGGCAATGTAATTTGGCTGCAGGAGACAAAGGCAACCCTGGTCCAGTTGAGGCTCAGAGGCTCATTCAAAAATCACTGTATGGTTCGTGTGTCAGAAAGGTCTAATTTCCCATGGCTTGAAACAGTCAGGGTCAGAACTCCAGTTGCAAAGGAAAATTTAAACAGATCATTTGACTGTTGAATAAATTAGGACAAACCACTCCAATTCTGTCTCAGAAGCAGGTCTAGGTCAGCATGACATCCTGTGATAATTCAGGCATAATGTTTGAGGGAAGCACCTTGCAAATCATAAAGCACTTTTTGGCTATTAGTTATTGTGTTCATTATTATGATCATTATTAAGCGTTTGATTTTTCTAAGCAAAATCAAGAATCTGCAGGTAAGCTTCTAAAGTGTTGACCCAGAAGTCCCTGCTGTCAAACCTTCTATGTAGCTCTCACAGACATCATGGAAAAGTGAAAATAAAAGTGTCTGGGGAGGCAGGAAGTCCCCAATGTGAGTCCTATCTATGCTTTTGTGGGACCTTGGGCAAGTCATTTCCCTTTTTCAGACTTCAGTTTCTTCCTTTGTAAAATGAAAGAGTTAGACCATATAGGTTTTCAGATTCCTTCTACCTCTAACTTTCTGATAGTTAAAGACAGGCTCCAATACTCAGCTTTCTCCTTTTTCTGGATGTTTCTGCCATAGATGCCCAATTCTGTGTTTCTGCCTGACAAACCCAATAAAAGGAGGATTTTTACTAGATGAGACTAAATCCCGAAGTGGACCAAAAAACTCCAGAATTTGGAAGACTTTAAATGTGAGGTCAAGAACTCTAGAACACAGCTTTCAGGACAATCTTCCTGAGAAAAGAGAGAACCAGTTGAAATGCTTCAGAAATAATATTTGTAAGGACTAATCTACCAGCATGTCCTTACAATATGGCTTAGGCCAATTTTCCTCCTCCTACCTAAAAGGAAAAAAAGCAGCCCATGTCCTGATTGGCCCCTGTTTTTGGCTTCCTGGTCACCTAAAGGTATAAAAAGCCCCTCTGGCTTGATGGATTTCTGATGATTACAGGAGTCATCACATCTTTCACCATATCCTTCCCTAATGACTTTCCATACGAAGATGAGGTAGACAGAGTGCAGAGAAGTTGTTTCATCGTTTCCTTGTTGTCAATGTCCTTCATTCTTGAAGAGGACCATGACATCAGGGAGATCATGACATGACTGGCATTTGGCTTTAAGTGAGGCAGGGCTGTGCAAGGTCACCAGCCTCACTTTGTCCTCCAAAGCCATCTGGGTCCAGTAGCCAGTTATTCATCAAGACAGCTGAATATGACCAGGATGCAATGGGAGACCTTGGCCCTTTTAAGCTAAGGTCTTTTCAGGTTCTCACTTGGAGTGAGGTAATGCCCAGTAAGTGAATAGGCAAAGTAACCTCCTTTAGTTAACTGTTCGATGACTTGCCAGATTTCGTTTCTTGCCACTATTGAATATGAACTAAGAGTGCTGCCATTAGAGACGCCTCTGATACCCCAAAAGCAATAAACTTTCAAAACACACCTTGGTACCATTAAAGGGCTAATTCAACTCTCATAACTGAGAATCCTAAATCAAATCCTACACTGGTTCATGGAGAACTAGACCATGGTATGGCCATGTCATTAACAGAAAATTAGCCAGAGTATGTCATAATGGGAAGGGCAGAAATTGGGCCTGGTCACTCCAGAATGCGGAGCCATCTTACCCTTAACCCCAGCAAGGTTATTGGTCAACCAACTAGATATTCAATGAAATAGTGTCATTTCCCACCAGAAAGGTACACTAGTCACAGGATTGATTTAGCCATAATATTATTTTGACTACCTCTAACCCTTAACTAGTACAAGAGCCTCTGCCTATTATAATCTGTTTTCCTCCAATGGAGATAAGATGATAGAAGAGGAGCATTGATTTGATTATGTCAGGACTAAAAGAGAATCAGAGTAGAAAGGCATTTATTTATCTGTGTTCAACGCTTCATGACTCCATTTGGGGTCTTCTTGGCAAAGATGCCAGAATGTTTTGTCATTTCCTTCTCTAGCTCATCTTACAAATGAGGAACTGAGGCAAACAGGGTTAAGTGACTTGCCCAGGATCACACAGGTAGTGCCTGAGACTAAATTTGAACTCAGGAAGAGGAGTCTTCCCAATTCCCGTGCGCCACCTAGCGACCCTTATTGAAATCCTAACTGTGCTTTAATGCTCAACTCAAGCTTTTTGTGAAGCCTTCCTTGATTACACCAGTTAAAAATGATCTCACCATCCTTTCAGGCTTATACAATATTTTTAATCATCTGTGATTACCATGTGTTCCCTTCAAGTATAGGTAACTATATGAAATTAGGCACCTCACAATCTCTCTGGGTCTATTTCCCCATCTGTAAAATCCATAGTAGGCACTTAGTAAGTAGTTACTCAAATAATTGAGATATTTGAATGAGGCAACTCTAAGGCACATTTCAGCCTCAACAAGCTATGCATATTTTGTCTCTATGCATGTGCTTTACCCAAATAAATGCAGTAAGTACCAATTGGATGAAGGAATGTTTAATATGCAGACTTAGGAGAGAATTGACATAGCTTTCCTTTCCTTCAAAGAGTTGTTACCCATTGGGCTGAGGCAGAAGGTCACATACCACCCTGCTCCTGCCACTTCTCTCTGTTGTAAGTCAATCGACACACATTTATGAAGTGCCTACTGTGTGCCAGGCACTGAAAAGTTTAAAAAGGGCAAAAGAGAGCCTGCCCTCAAGGAGCTCACCATCCCTTTGAGACAGTGGAGGACACACCATGCCACCAACTCTGCACAAATGAGGAGAAATTGGAGATATTCAAGAGAGGGAAGGCACTGCCGTTAAGGGAGGCAAGGAAAGGCTGCTTCTAAAGGGAAAAGGTTTAGCTGGAACTTGAAGTAAGCCAAAGACACTTGGAGGTCTAGACAAAGAGAGAGAACATCCCTCCTACCACCGCCTTGCCATGTTCTTCTCCACTCCCAGCTGTTACAGAGGATGGCTCTTGAGAAACTGTGTCTCCGAAGTACTTCTCCTGATATATGGCAGCAGAGCTCTTAGTACTATCCAGTTTTACTAAGCAGCAAGGTGCCAGGTACAATGGGCCTGGAGTCAGGAAGATCTGGGTTCAAATCCTGCCTTGGACACTTAATGTCTGTATGACCTTAAGCAAGTCACTTAATCCCTGCCTTTCTCAGTTTCCTCATTTGTAAAACAGTGACCATGATAGCACCTGTGTATTATAGTTATGAGGGCAACAAAGTGGATAGAGCACCAGGCTTGGAGTTAGGAAGATCTGAATTCAAATCCAGCCTCAGACACTTGCTAGATTGTGACCCTGGGCAAGTCACTTCACCCTGTTTGTCTCAGTTTCCTCATGTGTAAAATAAGCTAGAGAAGGAAATGGCAAACCCCTCCAGTATCTCTGCCAGAAAAAAAAACCACAAACGGGGTCACAAAGAGTCGGACATGACTGAAGATAACTGAACAAAAAGAATCTATGTTCAAGGATGGCAGAAATCTTCAACAGATTGAAATCTATTTAGCCGGACAACAACATTTTGGTTATGAGGATCATCACCACCATCATTATTATTATGTGGGTATGAAGATAAAATACAATTATATTTATAAAGTATTTTTTAAACCTTAAAATACTATATTATTGGATATTAAATATTATTTTGTATTATTAGATATTAAAATACTATATTATTAGACCCAGCATTTTCACTTTCCTAATAACAACAGGGACTAATCACAACAATCCAATCTTCCCAGTGGGCAACATCATTTAGAATCATTCGAAGGATCACATTGGGGAAAAACAAGTAAGGACAAAGTACACTCACCCAGAAAGTTGTCCTATTACAGCCTCCTCACTTTCCTTTGTCAATACCTTTCCACTTTATACATGTAGAGTCTTACTTTCATCAGGAAAGGGAGACCCCATCAAAGCAGGGAATTCCATATTTATGCCCTCACTTCTGCTGCACCAATGGACACCTTCTGTAGCTTTTTACAAAGCCCAAGCGCCCTATCCCTGGTGCTGCAGTCTCCTTAGCCCAATCCCTTATACAGTTGGCTCCATTGGAAAGGTATATGGCTAATTCATTCATCCTCATGTTACATAAGTGCCTTTCTTCTTCCCCCCCCCCATCAGCTGTTTTGTTCCCACAACCCCCAACACCAGCAGCTCTTCTCCTTCCATCAATGGCAGGTTCCATCTGTTAACACTCAGAGAAATCTTATCACCTGCTTTACTTCCTACTTGGGGTTAGATTGACAGCTTTCAATTAGCATTAGCTAAGAATAGGCATGCCTGAATTATGTGCAAGGTGTGTTTGCGTACCCTGTGCTACATGGTTCTATTGGTCTTCCCCTTCTGCTTAGAGGAAGTAAGAGGCATTCCCTCTAGGCACATCTGTGATTAACTTGCTGCTTTAAAACATTGTCCAGACCAAAATTTTAAAAAATTAACAAAGTAGGAACCTCTAAGTTGAAAACAGCTCAACAAATTGTGAGATATGGATGTTATTGGTATACTAAGTAACAATCAATGTGAGGAAGTCAGGGAAACATAGGAAGATCTTTAAGAAGCAACTAGGTGGTACAATGGATAGAGTTCTGGATCTGGAGTTAGGAAGATCTGAATTCAAATTCTGCCTCAGTTATTTACTAGCTGTGTGATCCCAGGGGCAAGTCACTTAATCTCTCATTTGTAAAAATGGCTAAAATAAGAGTATCTACCTCCCATAGTTGTGAGAAAAAAAAAAATGAGATAATGTTTGTAAAGTGCTTCTAAAAAAAGTTAACTATCATCATCATCATCATCATCATCATCATCATCATTAGTCTAGTAGAAAGAGAGCTTATTTGAGAGCCATAGAACCTGGCTTCCAATCCCAGATGTGCCACCTGTGTGACAAATCGCATATCTTCTCTAGGTTCCATTTTCCTCATCTTGAAAATGAGTGGTTTAGACTAGATGATCTCTAGAGTACTTTAATGCTTAGATCCTTAACAACCATCATTCTATGAACTGATGCAAAATGAAGCAAAATATATATATACACAATGACTCCAATAATTTTTTATGGAGCTCTAACTAGAATTTTTTCCCCCTAGGACACAAATAAATTGGTTAGAGGAGGAGGAGGAAAGCTCAAGAGCAGAGAGTATATAGACAAAACAGTACATGGTCCTTAACTTCATATGGGGCATGGGGGAGACGGGTCCAGGATAAGGGGGCTAAGGCCATGGGACCCTAGAGCAGATGGCTGCATGCAAGCTGGCAATGACAAGGGGATGGTAGTCACAGGGAGGACAACCTGATGTCACTGATCAAGGGAAAAGTCCCATTTTGCCCCCTGCTTGTTGATCTCTTGATTTCTTTCTTTGTGGCTGCCTGATGTATTCTTTTTCTTGGACCTAGAAGTTCTGAATTTTGATCATGACGCTTCTGAATGTGTTCAATTTAGGTTTTTTTTTTTTCAGATAACCTATTAATTCTTATTTTTCTTTATCCTTTGTTTCTAATACTTTTCTTTTATGATTTCTTGAGACGCAGTATCTAGGATTTTTGTTTGGTCAGTTTTCAGGGAGTCTTCCTGACTCCAGGCCTGGGGCTCTATGAACAGCACCACCCGACCCTTTCTTGGAATTCTACTGGAAATCATTCCAAGAGCCAGACCTGAAGCTGGGAGCAAGCCCATTCACTGCCACAGACTACTGTGGCTTCAGGACTAGTCCCCTTCTACCCTTCCCTATCAGCATGTCCACAGGCTTTAGACTATCTCCTGGTCCAGCAGTAGAAGAAACAGAGGCACTCACTCTTGTGTCTCTTCAGTTTTGTTGATATCATCAGGTGTTTCTCAAGGAAGCTGGACCAAACTTGAATCATTAGAGGTTGTTGTCTCTACTGGAAGCCCCAACTAGCTGCAGATCTGTGAAAATCACTCCAAATCAGCTGAACTTGTATTGATTACAATGACTAGTCTGTGTCCTAAAGAACAGAAGCTGAAATACAGTTCCCTCCTCTCAGTATGAATAAAATATTATATACTATAGGTGAGGAATGTGGGACCCACCACTCAACAAAATGCCTGGTATATATATATGGTGCTTAATAAATGCTAGTTAACTTGGTTTGACATTAATTCTACAGGTAAGGGATACAGGTTATGTTGTCAAGATGCTGTCAGTGTATCAGTCAGTTTTCCCCCAATGTTTTTCATTTCAGAAAGGGTTCAACGGCAGAGGAAGATACAGTTCGTTTTGCTATAACACAATTTCAGAAACACAAATTTGTTCCTAAGCAATTGATATATAAAGGAATGTTTTCTACATATCATGAATTTCAACTTGCTTCTTTGAGATTTCTTCAGGAGAAATGGCAAAAATGGAGAAAACTGCACCACCTTACAGTATTCCACAAGCTGCCCACTTGTATAAGCAAACTCCAGGTCTTTGTCAAAGAAAGGGCCGTAGGATGACTGGTCTACACCACCCCCTCTCCTTTTGCCATGTCCTCCAACATGTCCATCTTGCTCAATAGTCTTTATTAGCTTGCTATTTTTTGTGTGTGTATCACTGATAAAGTTTTTGAGCATTATGTCCCCCAACCCCATACACCCCATGAGTTCCATGATATTTATTGCATAATTTTGAGTAGTAGCATTTGGCATAGAAAAAGTGAATAGCATAATTTCATATTTCATATTTGCCATAGTTTGGGGGCTTATTATAGCAGAACTGCCTCTACGTTGGGAAATTACTACAGTATAAAAACAAAGGTATAGATAAATTTTTTTAACTAAATTATTTAAAGATACTCTATTAAAACTACATGTATATCTGCTATAGCAGGAAAGTCGTTACCCCATATTACCTAACTTCTCTAAGAACAAGGATATATCATTATTAGTATTTCCTAAGCCCCAATAAAATTATCTGGTTACCTGATTCCATACAGATGAAATTGAAGATACAATTCTATTTACAAAAACATAATTTCTCACAAATGGATTTAAAGGGAAAGCCAATAAAACCAGGCTGAAAGAATCTCCCTTGTATCCATTAGGCTTCCCTTTGCTTACATGAAAGTCAGGAACTTCCATTATTAGGACAGAATGTTCAGCATTCCAATAATTAAGTGACGATAACCCAGATATGAAAAAAAAAATCTATGTTTGAAAACAGAAATAGCCTATTTAGATTCCTCAGTCTGTTAATGCTAGGCTGGCTTGCTACTAACTTGAACAAATGTAGCTGGGGGAAAAAATCGATTTAAGGCTACGGAGTCATATTTTTTAAAATACTGTTTTTCCAAAGCCATTCTCCTAAGTGGAAAGGCTCACCGCATCTTCACTCAGAATGTGAATCTCCATTTCCTTCTCCTTTATCAGAATGGCTTTGGGAACATACAGCTTAAATATTAAATTGCCAGTAATTTTTGTTTCTTTGATTCTTTTCTTCAAAGGCTCACATCTCTCTTACTCAATTAGAAAATCACATCAATCATTTTTTTTAATCTAATGGTTTTCATTCTTTGTATTCTTAAAATCTCTCCAGTTAAGCAAAGAGAGATCAAAGAGTATCTAAATGATAAGAATAATAAAAGTCTCCTCCCTTCAGGGAGAGAAAAATCCACATCCATGTTGTAGTTAGAGAAAACACTAAGACTATTTAGTGTGCCTTAGGTTTCCTAGATTAAAGCCATGATGACAGTCTAGTTCTCAGCTTTTACTTTCCCAGAAGTGAATCCAAAGGTGAAGGTTCCTTAATTAAACAGGGACTCCTCCTGAGAATAAGGAAGATAAAATTCTAATTCCAAATTATAATTAAGCCGGAGAGGCAAGAAGGCTTAATAATGGAAACAGGACAGAATTTAGAAGACATAGATACAAGTATTGGTTTATGCCTTGATCGTCTGAGTCTGGACTATTCAAAAATCTCTACCTCAGTTTCCTCTTCTATTAAATGGGCATAATAATACCCATAATATCTAGCTCAGGATGGATGCAATTGAAATGGCTTTAGAAATGTGGCCTATTTTTTTTACAGCTTTTTGACACAATTCCATGAGGTTTGTAGGACAGTTCTGGGAAGGCAGGAACTCAAAGAGCAAGGTAGGACTCTATCATTGTATTTTTCTCATCGATTTTACACCAGACAAAGCAATTCATCAAAACAACTGCAATCAAGAGAGAGAAGGAGCCCCTGATTTTTCCCATTTGATTTGCCCCGAGTTGATATTGACGGAGCATGAGAAACGCCCATTCACTGAGCAAGCAGCTGACGTGTGGAAAGTTTTACTGCCCGCCTTTAAGAGGAGTTTCGCACACCACGCAAATATGTCGCCTCCTGGGTTGCTGAACTGTAATAAAATACACCATTAAATGAAACATTTGATGGAGTAGTTTGGCTCATTGGTTCGGTGGTTCTAGTCATAAGAAACTCCTCGTGAAGCTAATAGATAAAAATGAGCTAGTTTGATTTCTAAGACAAGTGTCTCTTTCAATGAGAGGTGTTTTGCACTGGCAGTTTCTAACAACACCTTTAATGGGAAATCTAGCCTGACACTATTAAATACTAGAGAGGAAAAAGGTTGGGGTGACAAGGGATAGTCGGTGCAGACCTGTATCATAGGAGCTGGGGCCCTTGCTGGCAGGGAGCAGACCCAGGACAAATCACCCTGTGTGGGCTATACCCCTCCTGACATCTTTATGAGGGTGGAATCTGTTTAAAATAAACATGAAGGGCAGCATTGACAGGAAAGGAAGTCCCCTAAGGGCAATGGTAGAGGAAGGGGAAACATTGCTGCTGCCACTCGTTGGGGGAGCCTTGGGTCTTTCTGAATACAAGCAGCCACTGCAATCTTCTTCCATGCCTACTGTCCTGAGTTACTGCTAAGATCCTTGGTCTCCCTAGGAACAGTTCCAAGATTGACCTGCCATACACACATTCAAAATGTTACTGAGCCTGCCATCGTCACTGAAATATGCATTGCCTTTTGAAGTTGAGCCTGGGGAAGAAAGCAATTGTTGATATTTATGACATTTTTTTTAAGTGCAACTTGTTTATTCTCAAAGGTACTGGTATACATTGGGTGGTGTGCTCGGTAAATGGGTTGACCGTGTTGTAACCACGTATGTCTGACTCCCAAGGTCTACAGCATGTTAAGATGACAGACTCCATCTTTTGACCTTTTAACTAGAAACCAAACTGATCCAGAATAAATACCAAAGACTCTGTTTTTCATAAATGTAAAGCCTTTTACCGTTATACCTGGACATAAGCTCTAAAGTTAGATGCTGCATCTTGTTATGTAATTAAGTCATAGGGTGACTTAGAATCACAGAAATTTCAAAGTTGTAAGGGCCCTCAGTAGTCATCTACACTAATCCATTACACGCACACACACACACACACACACACACACACACACACACATACACACACATACCACACACACCAAGAAATCCCTGCTACAAAACTCCTGACAAGTGGTTACCCAGGCTCTTCTTAAAAATCTCCAATTTGGGGCACCTATTGCCTTGTCAGGCAGCCTTTTCCACTTTTAGCACTATTAGCTTTAATTGTTAGGAATTTCTTCCTTTCGATTGGCCTCTTTTCAACTTCCATCCAAATAATTTGGCCAGTAACTATTACAGGACTAATAAAAAATTATCTTCAATTTCAGTAGAAAACTATACCCCATTTATAGCATTCATACTGTTAAGTCTTTGAAACAGACTGCATCTTGGTTAAAAGATTATTAGAATCAATACAGATATTCTATATCAAATTACAATTTTTTTCTTCCAGATTGATTCCAAGTCCTTAGAAATCTAAAGAGAATAAAAAACACCACAAAAATTGAATCTTCAGGCAACCATGAGTTTATACAATTAGACTCAGTATAATTCAAAATAATAGCAAGTATTGTTTTCCTCAAAATGATAATAGGAAAAATAGTGTACTAAAATATCATTGTATTTAATACATTTGAAAGGGGCACCTTCCAGCGCAGCTGAGGGGCATGAAGGGGCAAAAAGAGAGGCAAAAAAAAAATTGATTTGCCTTTAGTCTAAAAACATTAACAAACCAACTAAAAATTATTTTAAATGAATAAGACGAAATGACAACAAAACGAGGCTACCCACTTCCAACAATCAGGAACTTTGAGTTACCCCTTGGCCACATGTGATCTCTAAATTTGAGCTTACTTTCTCTGGACTGTGTATGTGCCTGCTAGAGAATGTGTTGGTTGTTTCAGTCGTATCTGATTTTTCATAACCCTTTGGGGATTTTCTTGGCAGAGATACTGGAGTGGTTTGCCATTTCCTTCTCCAGCTCATTTTACAGATGAGGAAACTGAGGCTAACGGGGTTAAGTGACTTGCCCAGGGTCACACAGCTAGTAAGTGTCTGAGGCCAGATTTGAACTCAGGAAGATAAGTCTTTTTGACGTCAGACCTGGTGCTCTATCCATTGCGCCACCTAGCTGCCCCAGAGAATGTGTCACAGATCTTCAGAAGGATATTTTATACTAATCTCAATGCACCACCTCCATAAATACCCCTCTCAAAAAAACTACGTAAGACTAGCTGAAAAAAAAATGATCCTCAATTTGTCATCTTGGAGAGAAGAACACTGGTGAGGGTTCAAGCCAATGGCATTAGAGAATCACAACCTCTCACAGGTACCTCTAAAAGCTGGAGAGGAGAGATGTAGCTAGCCAAGCACTGGGGAACCTACTTAGTGGGAGTGGACATGGGCTAAGGATACCTCAGAGCTTACATGGGCTATACTCTCATGGTTGTTGGCATGGTGGGCTGTCACATCTACCCTTGACAACCTCAGCCAAACCAAACCTGTATTCCAAGTCATTGTCAGTAATCTGATTCTGTGTTGATCGCCAAGCTTCCATTAAATGAAAAGGAATATGAGATACTTGGTGTTTCACATAGAGATGAGACTAGATCTATGTTTTCATTGATATAGGGATCTTCCCAATAAGAAATCTCCCTCTCCCAATGCAGATCAGCACCTTCTCTGTGACCTAATATCTCAAACAGTTGCCTAGAAAACTGGAAGGTGCCATGCCATAGAAACCTCTTCACCCTGCAAGCTCACTCCCAGGTTATGGGTTCGTTCCTGACTCATCATAGGACGGTGTCTACTGTGATGCAGTGCTGGCTGGGTGCCTTCATTTCCCCACACCTCCACTTTTCATCTCCCTCTTATGCGTTCTCTTCCTCCAATAGAACATAAGCTCTGTGAAGGCAGAGATTATCTCTCTTTCTGCTTGCAGTTGTATTCCCAGTGCTTAGCACAGTGCCTAGCAGATAATAAGGGTTTAATGAGTGCTTGTTGTCTTCCCAAAACCTTAGGACTTGCCCAGGATTACACAGAGGACCCCTGAATCCAGGTCTTCCTAGCTCTAGAGGCATCTCTCTAGCCATTCTACTTCTTATTCATGCCCTCAGTAAATATTCCATTTTCTTCTTGTGAGACAGACCATAGACACACTGCTGTCAGCAGTCATTTAATCTCAAGAGCCCTGAAACAAGACTTGGCCAAAAAAAAAAACAAAAAACAAGGCAGAGTGCCCTGAAAGCCGATGAACACAGCCAATCAACCCTCTACTCTGAGCATTTCTTCTTGTCACCACGCTTGCCAAAGTGACAAGCTACCTGTGGCCTATGGCCACTACCACTTGTAAGGGTGCCACCTGTAGTGAATGGTGTCAAGCCCTGCAAGGCTCGAGGAAAAATCACAAAAGGAAAAGGATTAATGTTTCTTTTTTTCTCCTTTTTCTTCCTTTTTTTTTTTAAAGATTTATGAGTTGCAAGCAACTGGGGAAAATGCAGAAGTAATAATCTGGGAAAAACCAAGAAAGCAGGGGTTATTTTAGTGAGTGTTTCCCAAAGATCTTTCATGTTGGAGCTCTGGAAGGGCCTATCCTATGTGATAAACAGAGGGACTCTGTGGTGCTGTAACTATAAAAAATCACATTTGGAACTTAGAGCTTAGCCTGAGGAGTTTGAAGACTTTGTTGTTCAGTTATTTCAATCATGTCCATGACCCCATTTAGGGTTTTCTTGGTAAAGACACTAGAATGACTTGCCAATTCCTTTTCCAGCTCATTTTACAGAAGAAGAAACTGAGGCAGACAGTTAGTTAAGTGGCTTTCCCAGGGTCCCACAGCTACTAAGTATCTGAGTTCAAGTTCCTGAACACAGGAACATGATTCCAGGCTCATCACTCTATTCCCTGCACCACCTAGCTGCTCCTTTCTTGAAGATGAATACTCACAAACAGTAGAGAAGGCAAACGGCAGGGAAAAAAAAATCAAATTCATCAGTGATCCTATTTACAAGTCAAATCAGCAAACTGGCTAACTCTTGGTCAGTTCTTCTTTCCAAATACCGATCACATTCATCCCTTTCCTTTCTTTGTATTAACACCGCGAGCACCCTAGTTCAGGCCCTGATCTCTCCCATCATGTTCAACCTAGATATGGGTCGATTCAATGAATCCAAAGGTTGAGAAACTATTCCCTAAGACAGACTAGGTCACTGTTGGAAAATTGCTTCAGAGCATTGAGAAGTAAGCTTGGAGCTATCTGGACTTCATAGAGATGAAAGACATAAACCAAATACCAAGTAAGCTTATGAACTCACACATGACAATGTTCATCCAGAACATTTGAATCTGCATTAATTTAATAGGCTAGGTGTGGTGCAGCAGAAAAAAAAAATGGATTCAGAGTAATAAGACCTGGATTCAAATCCTGACTCAGCTGCTGTCTGTGTGACTTGGATGGAGCAAGTCACTTAATCTACATGGGCCTCAGTTTTCTTATCTGAAAATGAGAGACTTGGACCCCATAGGCTCCAAGGTCCCTCCAAGTACATAATTAATATATAATCCTATGCCATGTCACAAGACTCTGAAGGAATAAGATATAGATAGGTAAGTTTTTAACTGGGATGGAGAAAGAAAAAATTTGGCCTTTATCTCTTACAAAAAGGGCTCTTAAGGTGGGGCTGTTTGTTTGCTTTCAGATGGACCTTATTTGGAAGTCTGGTGAAAGCTATGCATCCCTTTCTTAGAATAACATTTTTAGGTGCATAGAACACAGAGAATTACCAAGGAAACCAATTATATTAAAAGAACTATCAAAGTATTTTAAAAACAAGCTCACAGACCTTAGTTTCAGCACCACTGCCTTACAAAATTGTAAACAACGTTACTAAAAGGATGAGAGCATTTAGAAGAAGAGCATTTGTGAGCATTTAGAAAGGGAAGCAAGAATCACAGAACATCAGCGGAGCTTCTCCAAGAACAGACTATGCTGGACTGAGCCCGTCTGAACAAGAGTGCGGTGGGCACAATGAAGACTGAAATCAGTCAGGAGAGAGAGGATCTTGAATTTTTTCCACTACTCATTAGCTCCAGGGGTGGGGAACCTGCAGCGTTGAGACCACCATATGTAGCCCTCCAGGCCATCAAGTCAAAGGTCTGCACTTGACCTAGAGGGCCAAATGTGGCTTCAAGGTTGTTTTTTCATCTATGAAATAGGCATAAAAATACCTGCAATCCTACAAATCATAGACTTGTGAAGATCAATGAGATAAATGCTTTGCTAAACTTAAAGTGTTACCAAAATGCCAAGTATAGCCCTTTATTGATCAGTGTATTCAGTTGTCCTTGACTTTGATCACTTAGGGTCCATACAGTACTATAGTTGACTCTTACTGTGCAATATTAAAAGTCAAAGGTGCAACTACATGGAGTCAGCAGCACCTGAATTCAAATCCATCCACAGATACTTACTAGCTGTATGACCCGATTGCCTCAAAAATAAAAAAAAAGCCAATGCAACCAAGATTAGAAGGGAAACAGAAAACTAGGAAACAATTTTTATGGCCAGTATCTCTGATAAAGGACTCATTTCTAAAATACAGAGAGAAACAAGTCAAATTTATAAGAATACAAGTCATTCCCCAGTTGACAAATGGTCAAAGGATGTAAGCAGGCAGTTTTCAGATGAAGAAATTAAAGCTAGCTATAGTCATATGAAAAAATGCTCTAAATCATCATTGATTAGAGAAATGCAAATCAAAACTACTCTGAGGTACCACATTACACCTATCAGACTGGATAACGTTAACAAAAGAGTAAAATGATAAATGTAGGAGAAGATGTGGGAAAATTAGAACACTAATGCATTGTTAGTGGAGTCATTAATTGATCCAACCATTCTGGAAAGCAATTTGGAAATATGCCCAGAGGACTACAAAACTATGCATGCCCTTTG
This sequence comes from Petaurus breviceps papuanus, assembly GCF_028583685.1. NCBI lineage: Eukaryota > Metazoa > Chordata > Mammalia > Diprotodontia > Petauridae > Petaurus > Petaurus breviceps. Next base: position 24,963,162 of record NW_027187372.1, read on the forward strand.
ACCCAGCAATACCACTTCTTGGGCTGTATCCCGAGACCATAAAAATGGGAAAATGACCCACATGAACAAAAATATTTATAGCAGATCTTTTTGTCATAGCCAAGAACTGGAAATTGAGGGGATACCCACCAATTGGAGAATGGCTAAACAAGTTGTCGTATATGAATGTAAAGGAATACTATTGTGCTATAAGAAATGATGAGCAGGCAGACTTCAAAAAAACCTGAAAAGACTTGAATGAACTGATGCTGAGTGAAGTGAGCAGAACCAGAAAACATTGTACATAGTAACAACAACACTGTGCAATGACTAACTTTAATAGACTTACCTCTTCTTAGCAATGCAAGTTTCTAGTAACTCCAAAAGGCTCATGATGGAAAATGCTATCCACATCCAGAGAAAGAAATATGGTATCTAAATGCAGATGGAAGCATACTATTCGCTCTCTTTTTTAGTTGTTGTTTGTTTCTTCTTTCTTGTGGTTCCTCCCTTGATTCTAATTCTTCTTTACAACATGAGTAATACGAAAATATGTTTAATATGAATGTAATGTAGAGCACATATCAGATTGCATGTTATCTTGGGGAAGGAGCAGGAGAGGGGGAGGAAATTTGGAACTCAATCTTATGGAAGTGAATGTTGAAAACTAAAATAAATAAAATTTTAAAAATGAAAAACAAAAATTAAAGAGTCAACATTATTACTGCCCTTCAGAGCCTTATAATTCTTCAATTCTTCTTTGATTTTCTATGTTCTCTCTTCCTTTAAATCATCATCAGGTGCCTAACATTATGTTGAGCTTTCTCCAGTTTCCTATGAGTACTGCATAAGCCTGTCTGCCTCCTTTATTAATAGTCTGATTTTTTCCCCAAAGGAAACCAAATCCACTTCATTCAACATTCCCTCTATCTCTCATAAAAAGAAGGGAGCACATATCTGCTCCTTCAAATAAGAGAATACACTCAGAAATAATATTCTTGAGGTTAGTCACCTGGAAAAACAGCTGACCCCTAATTTTTCCTGTTCCCTATTAAATATAGAAGAAAATACTTTCCCCTTAAGTGAAGATACAATGATGGGAAACAAACTATTCCCATGAGCCTTTATGACAAGTTGATTTCAAACACAAGTTCCAACAGAAGGCAAGTTTGATCTTCTTTGTCATCCTTCACTTCCAATTCAACCAAACTACTCTAGAACAACCTTTTTAACTCCAGCCAATATTACTGAACCGCTTTTGTTGGAGAGACATCTTTGAAAAGTTCAATTGTGTTTTGGCTCAGAATCATTTGCCATTCTCCTGTCCCTAATACACAGGTCCCTGTGTGTTGATCCTACCAATTGGTAGTGTTTTGGATAATATATCATGGGGCCAATGGCGCCTTAACGATGTATTTCATTAATATATCATCAAAGCCATGGCATTGTTATGATATATTGCCTTAATACATCATTGGAGTGCCATTGCCTTAAGGATGTATGACTCAAAACCCTAGCAACAGCTAGAAAGATCAAGATAGGTTTTGTATTTTTTTAAACTTATTCACAGCAAATAAGGTTTTTTTTTAATTTTCCACAATAAAATATATCTTCACTGGGAATAAGAAGATGCAAGCTCTCCTAATAATCTTGGAGATGTTTCTTGACTGCCTTCCATTGGTAACACTTTACTCTCCTCACTGCTCCTAAATATATTTTAAAATACATACTCGGGACCTCTGGAAAAGCAATGCTGTGAGTAAATGCAGGGTTGTGTGGATTTTCCAATGCTCTCTGTTCTGATGGTAGACCCATACACTTGTATAAGCAGCCAGGTTTCTGACACTAGTTCAAGCATTGTCTTCTCACTAAAGGAATTTGTTTGGTTTGGGTTTTTTTTAGCTTTGAGGGTTTACCTATAGGGAACTATCCCCCAGTTTAGCTTTAAATTGTGATTCAATAATCCTTATCAACCTCTGCCCTCCCCAAAACAAAATATTGTATTTCTTTTTTGCACAGTATTCCCAGAACATCATAGGAATTTAGAGTTCACTCCAAAATCTCAAATTTCCTACTAGCCAGTACTGTTAGCCAAAGAAGGGGACAGTTATGGTCTGGAAATGGTATAATGCACACCCAAAAAAGGAACAAGAAAATTCTTCCTTGCAGATTTTCATTCTATATCATGACCCTACAGTAAGAGCTTCATACATGTCTTGAGTATACTATAGCAAATGTCTTAAATGCAGTATAAGGAAGCTTAGTGGTTGGAGTGCTGGGCTTGGAGTTTTAAAGACCTATGGTTATACCCTGTCTCTGACACATTCCCCCATATGACCCTGGTAAGCCACTTATGCTCTCTGAGACTCAGTGTCTTCATCTATAAAATAGGGACAACAGTAACTATAACATCTACCTCATAGGGTTAGCAAAGGGATCAAATGATTCTATGGTCGTTAAGTGTTTTCAAGCACCAAACAAGGGCCAGCAATTAAATACCTACTATGCGCCAGGCACTATGCTGGGTGCCAAAGAAACAAGACAAAAATATGATGCTAGTGACCACCTTATCCTTCTCTGAGTTTGTTGGGTTTTGACATTACTCTCTCCTGGTTCTCCCACCAACCTGTCTAACCACCCCTTCTGAGTCTCCTTGGCTGGTTCATAATCGATGTCATGCTTCTTAACTGTGGGGGGGTTCCCCAAGGCTTTGCCTAGGCCATCTTCTGTTCTTTTTCTATATTCTCTCTCAGTGAACTCAACTGTAATGAGTTTCATTATCATCTCTAGGCAAATTATTCATAGATCTAGATTTCCAGTCCCTTTCTCTCCCCTGTGCTTCAAACCTGCAACACCGATCCAATTACCTATTGGATATTCCAAATTAAACCTTCTCAAGCTCAGCTTGTCCAAAAAAGAGCTCATTCTGTTGCCCCAGCTCCAAGCCCAGCCTTCTTCAAGGTTTCCCTGTTTCAATCAGATACCACCATTCTTTCAAGCTCTCAGGTTTGTCACGTCAGTTTACCTCAGTCACATAGCCACTTCTACCTGCACAAAATGTCTTGCATCCAACCCTTTAACCATTTCACATACCAGAAAAAGGGGTCAGTTAGGGACTGTGAAGCTCTTAGGAAATGTGAAGTTCTTAAATATATCATTAAAAAAAGGATAGGAAAATACATCCTTTCAAAGCCTCATGTCACAGCATGACTCTGAAGGAAGGTCACAACTCAGTTCAGACTCTCATCATTTCTGGCTTAGGTTATTGCAACAACTCCCTAATTATTTTTGCTCACTCCAGTCTATCCTACCCACTGTTTTCAAACTGTCACTCAAAACCCTTGGCACTCAAATCTCTTCTTAATCTAACCCCCTCTGCCTTTCCAGTCTTCTTCCACTTCACTCCCTGACATGTACTCTTTAATACAGTGACTCTGGCCTCCTGACTGTCCCTCAAGCAAGACACCCTGTCCCTGGGCTCTAGACATTTTCTCTGGTCTTTCACCATGCCCAGTATGCTTTAGCTTCTTTTAAGTACTAGCTAAAATCCCTTCTTTTACTGGAAGTCTTCCTCATCTTTTTTTTTTTTGGATGGGGAAAAGCAGGGCAATTGGGGTTAAGTGACTTGCCCAAGGTCACACAGCTAATGTTAAGTGTCTGAGATCGGATTTGAACTCAGGTCCTCCTGACTCTAGGTCCAGTGCTCTATTACTGTGCCACCTAGCCACCCCTCCCCATCTCCTCTTAATTCTGGTACGTTCCCCTATTTATCATGTATGTAGCTTGTCTGTTTATGTATCATGTATTTAGCTTGTATCATGTATATATTTGTTTGCATGTTGTCTTCTCCATTAAATTATAAGCCTGAGAGCAGGGATTATCTTCTGCCTCTTTTTGTATCCCTGGTACTTGCCATATAGTAAGAACTTTAAAAACGTTTTTTTGATTGATTACTGTCCAGTTAAGTCAACAAGCATTTATTAAGTGCCTACTATGTGCTAAGCACTGGGGATACACCCTCAGGTAGCTTACAGTCTAATAGTGGAGTGAATGGGGGACATAAAATTCAAGCAATGTAGGTACAAGCAAGACAGAAAAGGCACCAGCAGCAAGAGGGAAAGGCTTCTTACAAGAGGCAAGAAGTTAACTGAGATCTGAAGGAAGCGGGGGGAGCCAGTAGGTGAGAAGGAAGAGTATGACAGGCATGGGGGACAGCCAATGAAAATGCACACAGTCAGCAAACAGCGTCTTGTTGGAGGACTAACAAAGAGGCCAGCGGCACTGGCTCACAGAGCATGTGGGGAGGAGTAAGGTGTGTACGAGTAGCAGGTTATGGAAGGAGGGTTTTACATGCAATCCTGGATGTTAAAAGGAGACACTGGAGTTTACTAGATAAGAAATGAGGGGCAGGTGCAATCTGGTTAGACCTGCAGTTTAGCAAGATCAGTTTGATGGCTGAGTGGAGAGAGCCTCGTGGGCCTGACGAGGGCCTGAACCAAGGTGGTTGCAATATAAGAGGAAAAAAGGGGGGCTTAAAGATGTTGTAAATGTCAAATGTGCACCTGTCATTTCATTCTCTCACTCAAAAACCCTTAAATGCGCTCCCTGTTGCCTCTAGGATAAAAGAGAAATTCCTAAGAATAGCTTCACAAGTCCTTCACAACCTGGCCTCAACTCATCTCTCCAGGTTCATTGGACATTATTAATTCCCCTTCATTCTATAATCGACATATTCCTTACATCCATCTGACCCTATGCCTTTGCACCAGCTGTCTCCTGTCCCTGGAATTCAGTCCTGCCTTATTTCCATCTCTCTTCCCCCAATATACAGTTTAAACACAACTGTCTATATGAACCTTCTCAACTGCCAGTGTCTTCTCTCCCAAACCACCTCATATTTAACTAATTGGCATTTATGTTTTTTATATTTATTCTGTATGTGTGTCTAGAGGCAGCAGGTAGCACACTGGGCCTGGAGTCAGGAATACCTGAGTTCTAGTTACTAACTGTATGACTCTGAACAAGTCACTTAACCTCTCCCTCGGTTTCCTCAACAGTAAAATGAAGATAACAGTAGCACCCATCACTCAGGGTTGTTGTGAGGCTCAAGTCAGATAGGCCAAACAAAGCCTATTGATTTCACCTTCACACCATCTCTCAGATATGTCCCCTTCTTTCCTCTTATACTGCCACCACACTGGGACAGGCTATCATCTCACAGTGGATCATTACAATAGTTTGCCTATTTCAAGTCTCTCCTCATTCTGGTACATCCTCAATTCAGTCACCAATATGATTTTCCTGAAATACAGGTCTACCCATGTCACTCCCTACTCAATAAATTCCAATGGCTCCCTATCCTCCAGGATCAAATACAAAATGCTCTGTTTGCTGTTCAAAGCCCTTCGTAACCTAGCTCCTACCACCACCCCCTTTCCGATCTTCTTACACCTTACTCTTTCATATGTACTCTTCGATCTGGTGACCCTGTTCAGTTGTTCAACTATTTCAGTTGTGTCCAACTCTTCATGATCCCATTTGGGGTTTTCCTGGCAAAGATACTGGTTTGCCATTTCCTTCTTCAGCTCATTTTACAGATGAGGAACTGAGACAAACTGGGTTAAGTGACTTGCCCATGGTCACACAGCTAGTAAGTGTCTGAGGCCTGATTTGAATTCAGGTTTTACTGTCTCCAGATTCAGCAATCTAGCTGCCTTCTGCTGACCCTGGCCTCCTCGTTATTCCATGAACAAGATACTCTATCTCTAGGCTCTGGTCATTTTCTCTGGCTATTCTCCAAGCCTGGACTACCCTCCCTCCTCATCTCTGCCAACTGGCTTTTCTGGCTTCCTTCAATCCCCTTTCTGCAGAATCCTCTCTCAACCCCTCTAATTCTAGTGCCTTTCCTCTGTTTATTATTCTTTATTTAATTTTCCTTATATTTATGATTCCTATATATTGCTTGTTTGTATATTTGTTTACTTTGTACTTTTACAAATTTTAGATTTCTTTGTTTATTATCTTCCATTAGAGTGTGTGCTCCTTGACAGCAGGGACTGTCTTTTGACTCTTTTTTTTAATTTCCAGAACTTAGCACAGTGCCTGACAAATAATAAGAAGAAATGTCTATTGACTGACTAAGGAGAGAAGACATTCCAAGCATGGAAGATAGCCTATGCAAAGGCACAGAGATATCTTGCTTGATGAGCAACAAGTAAGGCAATGTGGCTGAAACAGAGAAATCATGAAAGAAGGCAGTCTGCAATAAGACCGGAAAGGAAGATGTAGACTAGATTGCAAGGGGCTTTCTATGCTAAATAGAGAAGCTTGCAGTTCACCCTAGGGACTATAGGGAGCCACTAGAACTTTGTTAGCAGGCTAGAGTTGAAGTCAGATTCCTGCTATAGAAATATCATTTTGGCAGCTTTATGGAAGATAGACTGGAGAGGAGAAAAATTGGAGAAGGGGAGACCAATCAGTAGAATATAATAGTAGTCTAGGCAAGGGGTGATGAGGGTCTTAGCTGGGGTGCTGGCCATTTCAATAGAGAGAAAAAGACAGATGTGAGAAATGTTAGGGAGACAGAATCAACAAGACTTGGAAATTGATTAGATATGGGAGAGGGCAGGTGAAGAAGAATGAAGAATTAAGGAAAACTCCAAATCTGGGTTACTAAAAAAGATGGTGGTATCCTCAAGAGAAAAAAAAAGGAAAGTTGGAAGAGGTACTGGGGGGTCGTTGGAGGGAAAGATAATAAGATCTCTTTTGAATCCCTAATTTGAAATGTCTAATAGACAGTTGGTGATGCGGGGCTTAGAATATAGGAGACAAACTAGGGCTGCCAATGTAGATTTATTATCAACTTTATCACAGTGTTAATTGAATCCATAGAAGTTGATAAGGTCCTTGGAAAAGCTACAGTGAGAGAAAAGGGCCCAAGACACAGCCTTGGCCTGGACCCACAGTTTGGGAGTGGTACAAAGACTATTATCCAGCAAAATAGACTAAGAAAGGGCTAAAAAAGGTAGCAGCACAATCAAGAGAGATTCAAGTTATACAATTTTAAGGTCATACAAAAATGCCTATTATTATTATTATTATTAAATCAAATCAAATATTTGAAAAGCCTAGAATAGGTAACAGGCTGTGCAAAGAAAAAAAAACAATATAATCTTTGCCCTACAGGAGATTATACTCATCTGACATAAGAAGATATGTCCATAGAAAAGCATCACACAAGATACAATGTTATGAGTCAAAGGAGACACCCTAAGTATTCTAAATAAATTTGAGAGAGAGAACATCTTTAGCTGACAAGAACATGGAAGGCCACACATGAAGAAGGGAACATGACATTGGTTCCAAATGTTACTGTCAATGGGGAAGAAAAATAGATGACCCCACAGTCTTTTTTTCATTTCTCTTTTTTTGGCTGGGGAGAGTAGGTATGGGAGAAAAGAAGTCCCAGATCTATGATTTTATCATATTTTTATCAAACAGCAAGTAGTGTCTGTCCAAGGTAGGATTTGAATACAGATCTTTCTATCTGCTATTTAAAGTTGCTTCTCAAAATAAACAAGTTTAATAAAAAGACACTCAATCTTCCTTTAATTGATCATAAGGAAACTTGAATCACAGTCCCTAAATTAAATTCAGCATCAATGTTATCCGAAGAGGGAAGAATCAGCTGGAGTCAAGGGTAAAAGAGGGCTCATTTCTGAAATTCACTCAGTACAGTTTCAAATTCCTTAAATGATGGAAATGTTAAGTCCCATAATCAACACAGTCCCCAGCTCAGGGACTGAGTCTTACTGAAGCCAGGTTTCCATGTGGATTTCTCTCTATCTTCCTCACAGGCTCAGTTCAAATACAGCCTGCCAACACCCTTCAACTCGATGAAAGCCTTTCCTCATTTCTAGTGCCCGGACTTCAGAACGGAATTCTCTTTGCCTCTTTCTCTCTTCATCTAAGCTGAAGGCTAGGAGGAGGAAGCCAGCTGTGTGAGAATAGATTAGCAGAGAAATGCTGATTCAGCAGCCTGCGATTTCCAGCCATGTGCCAAAAGATCAGTTTAGTCTCAATCAGCAGATAGAGAAAGAGAAAGCCTGGGGAGGAGACAAGGAGGGGAATGCCGGGAAATGAATCAGAGGCCAAAAATCCAGGATGTACCCGGATTTGTTAACAAGCCTGGAGGAAGCAAAACAGGACAGTGAACAAGGATTTGGGTTGTTGGTGAAGATCAGAAAGGTGAGGTGGCCTAGTTTCTTTCTCACAGCTTCTGCCTTTTTGATTGCAAAACTAAAAGGGAACTTGGAGGAAGTGTGGTGTGGCAGATGGAAGTCTGAATTTGGAGTCAGGAAGACCCAGATTCGAATCCTGCCTTGGACATTTACTGACTGTGAAGTCACAGAACCTCAGTTCCTTCATCTGTTAAAAAAAAAAGGGGGGGGGGGGTTGGACTAGTTGATCTCTAAATGTGGGCCCTTCTTGTTCTAAATCTATGATTTTTTTTAATTATCCATTCTGAACATTTTTTAAAATACAAAAAAAGAACATTTCCATGTATACAGCACAACATAAAAAGGATTTGATATAAATATTCAATATAAAACCATGAATTTCTATTCCACACTGTTCACTTTTTTTGAAGAAATATATAATAAATACTATGCATAGTTTTCAAGACTGCCTTGATTTTCTGTGCTTCTAGGTTTTCTTTTGTTCTCTGCTGCGCACTTTTTTTTTTCTCCCTCTCTCCCCATCCTGCCCCAGAGAAGGCTACCATTGGACTCAAACATGAGTATATATGTAAAACCATACTATACGTGCTTCTATTTATTAGTTCTTTCCCTGGAGGTGAATAGCATTTTTTTTCATAGGTCCTTTGTAGTTCATATTTATAATACTCAAAATGACTTAGTTTTCCAAAGTTGTTCTTAGTAAAGCTATAGTTTTAAGTCCAACCTTCTCATTTAAAAGATATGGAAATAGATGAGGGGGAAGGTAGCAATTTATCCAAGCTATTATACCATAATTACTTCCGATATGTGTCGCATGTATATGTACATATAGACATATATGTATCTCTAGCCTAATAAATGTAACACACATACATAAATATGTGTACAGTAGAAGAACCTTTATATACCTAGACAAAAATACGTGTGTGTATATATACACATATATGTATACACACACATACACATATATTAGGGCAAATCTATAGCTCTATTTAGATCCAGACCTGTGATCTCATTGAGTATAGAAAATTCCAGGCAATGAAACTCTCTTCACCAATGCAGATTAGCAACTATCCTAAAAGTTGGAGTCAGGAAAACCTGAGTTCAAATTCTACCTCAGACACTGTATGAACCTGGGTAAGTCATTCTACCTCTGTCTGCCTCAGTTTCTCCATCTGTAAAATTGGGATAATAAGAACACTTATTCTCCAGGGTTATTGCTAGTATCAAATGAGATAACGTGGGTACAGCTTTGCAAATATTAAAGCTGGAGAAGGAAATAGCAAACCACTCCAGTATCTTTGCCAAGAAGACTCCAAATGGGGTCATGAAGAGTCAGAAACAATTGAATAATGATGTGTGCATGTGTGTGTGTGTGTGTGTGTGTGTGTGTGTGTGTACACACATATATAAATACCAGTTCTTTTAAAAAGCTGCTTGGGGCACTGAGAAGTTACGTAATAAAATTATATTGACTTTGAAGATTTAGCAAGAACAAACACAAACTTTCCCCCAACACCTAAAGTTGGGAGGAAGAAAGATGAAGATTCCGAATTTAGCCTAGTTCCTACTTAGCATTGGTCCTATCACATTTGAGTCCAAAGGCAGCATTTTTAAGGATGGGTTCTTATCTCATCTTCTGATGAGAAGGGCCCAGAGGAGGGTCAGTCCTTGCTCCCCAGAACAAAGATTGGCTAAAAAACCTTGCCTAAAATTCCAGGACACCAAAGAACTCTATATTCTGAAATGCCAGGATGCTGAAGTGCCATCCCCCAAGATGGCAGCAGCTCCACTCCCTTCACCTAGGAAGGAAAGGAATAGAGGTTAAGTACTGGAGCCATTTCACAGGGCCACAAGGCCCCTCCCCTTTCAGAACTGCATATCACAAGAAGGACTGAAGCTAACAGGCCTTTTTGAATGTTTTCACAGACAATTGACAAGCTTCCCCTTCTACATGGAGTTACAGAATGTCCAACACATGTCACTGAGTCTTCAAGTGAGACTTTCATTCTGAGTCATCAAAATTCTCTTGGAAGCAACCTCTGCCTGAAGAGATGCCATCTGAAGCACTCTTCACTTGCACCTAACCCCATTACAAAAGCATCACTGCAAATCTCCTTAACCTGGCACAGATGGTATTTTAATAATAATGTAATGTTGATGTTTATATCACCCTGTCGCCTTTAGCCCACATGCCTTTGTCAGGAAAGAATAAATCTTTATTGAACCAATGAAATCAGAGGTAGGAACAAGGCCTAAACACCTCTATTCAATCAGTAAATCAAATAATTGATATTAAGTGTAAAAAGTCATTGAATGAACCCGACATTTACACAAAGAGTATCCACACTGTCTGAGGACACTTAGGCACCCTCTGCAGGTTATCTCTAAAACATGAAGCCATTTTCAGATGAGCAATGAACAAGGAGGAGAGAATGCAGGGAATAGAGAAGAGAGAGGAGAAAGCATTCCACCTAAACTCCTGAGAAGGAATCAATTGAAGGGGAAGAAACCAAAACTGATAGTACTTTAAAATCCCAAAGATGTGGAGTTACCACACCCTACTGACCATAAGTTTTTCCATTCAGAGGCAGGGGTATGGGGCAGGTCCCTGAAAGCTAAGTGCTGTTGTGTCCCAATTGAATATCCCTTCTCTGCTATTGGGAAACAATTCTCCTTAGTTTAGTTTCAGGGAGAACTTGCATCAGTTATCTCTTGCCACCCTGTATAACACACTCTTTTTTCCAATTTCTCTTTGGTGAGGGTGGCTCCAAGAACCTATGGCATGCATAGCATCCACACCCAGGTAAACCATTTCCACAAGCAGGTTGAACCAAGTTGAGGATAAGTGACAGGTCTCAAACCTGTCAGATGAGTTAAGGGTATGTTGACCCCAAGCATGTGAAAATCTCCCCCAGTGAAATGGGCAGATGAGAACAATTTCTTTCAATAGCCAAAAAGATGGTGGAAGCAGGTGTCATGGAGCACACAGAGGTTGGTCAGATATTGAAGATGCCAAGACCATCTACTGCATCCCTGGCCATCACCAGACATCTTGACTTTTGTCTTGCCACTAGACTCTGATGACTCAGAAGAAAAGAGTGAGGCTGACATTTTGCACAGCTCTGCCTCACTTAAATCCAATTTATGCACAAGTCAAGACATCACCCATGATGTCACTGGTCCTCTTCAAAAATTAAGCATCCACAACATGTCTCTGAAGATGTCCTTTTCCAGCATGATTCCTTGTTTGTATGAAGGTATAACCTACTCATGCCTGCTGTGTGCTTCTGCACTCCCTTATGTGTGTCTTCAATTTTATTCCTTCAATAACCACAGAAATCATTCAACATTGCCAGAAAAAATATTGGTGATAGGTATTTATGTGCCAATGGATATTTAACTGAATTGAAATTGTTGAAAAGGAGGCAGTGGAAGAGATGCTATATTTGGGGTTAAAGGACATGGATTAAAATGTGTGGGATCTTAGGAAAGGTGCCACTTCTCTGGACTTCAATCTTTTCTTCCATAAAGTAAAGCCAATGACCTTTCATGTCTCTCCAGTTCTCAATCTGTGATCCCATGCACCATGGGCTACCTTCAAAGTGCTAGATCTGGGGAAGGTTCCACCAGCCCTTCTGGTCAGGTTAGTATGAGCATCATGACACAAAGTTTAAATGGCCTAGTTTCAACAGGTTTAGAGAAAGGTGAAACCCTTCCCAGGGCCCTGGTTCTTGCATCAGTGGGAAGTTGGGCATTGGCTCTGCTGTGTGATGACCAAATTGGAAGGAAAATAAGCCCCAGATTTAAATGAGACCATAGGGTAAGCAAGTCAAAATTATGTTTCCTCCTTTCTTACTCTTCTTATACTCAATTTTAATTTAATTTCCATGTGGATACAAGTCCTGCGACCCAGAAGAAGAGGTAGAGAAGGGATTACAGTACATTTGCTAAAGGTAAGTACATCTGTTCTCTCTGCCTGGAAGAGAAACAATTGATTGCATTGTGCATGTGTGTATGTATGTACATACGTGTGTGCGTTTATTTGTTTTTCATTTACCAAGCATTTATTTTCTCTCCTACCAACCTCCCCCTCCACAATCCCTGTAACAAATATGAAAAACAAACTCCCATATTAGGCATGCTGAAAAATGTGTGTAAAAGGAGCAATTGAAGGAGATGGAGTTGGCGAAGTCAGACAGGAAATGACATTGATAAATCTGAAGGCAACTAATGACACGTACGCACACTGATGAAAACTTCTGGGGCCCAGGCATTTTAAGGCATTTGGATCTGTCTACAGGGCAGTTAGGGGGCATGTGGATAGAGCACCATGCCTGGAGTCAGGAAGACCTGAGTTCTAATACAGCCTCAGACACTTACTAGCTGTATGATCCTGGGCAAGTCACTTAACCCTGTTTACCTCAGTTTCCTCATCTTTAAAATGAGCTGGAGAAGGAAATGGCAAACCACTCAGTATTTTTTCCAAGAAAACTCCCAAAAATAGGGTCATAAAGAGTCAGGCAAAACTGAAAGTAACTGAATAAAAAAGATCTATGTAAGAGGATGGTGAGAATCTTCAACAGATTGAAATCCATTCCCACATAGCTAGATCCCATTTCTTGACCATGCCACTTTTAAAAGAAATGCCTTTTCAAAGATTGGACCTACAAGCTAATAAGGTATGTTATTAATAATGTGTTATTCCTTCTTTGATAATATCTACAGGACAGGACTCACTACTCTCAGGCCATAATAAGTCAACATCCATTAAAATAGCAATTGCACAATTTCCTTATAAGTTACTGGCAGGAATAAATTATAAGCTTGGGCTTTTTGAAAATGTCCTGCCTGCGTCATTTTTCTTTCTCTGTCCCTGGTAGGATGTCTCCAAAACACAAATGAGAACAGATTGCTTTGTACTCATCAGAGGTCAAATTCTAAAAGCCTTGGTCTAATTGAGAAAAAAAAACCATCATCTCAAATCTTTTTGTTTTTGTCGTTTGTTCATCCCTTGTTCTCAAAGTTTGCCTTCTATAACTGGTGCAGAGGGTGTGGTAGTGATAGAGAAACTGTCTTATTATAACGTAACATTTATATATAGTCGTATGTAATATATGGTCGCATTTGAACCTTATAGCAATCATAGACATTAGGTATTACAGATATTATTTATGACTATTTTATGGATGTGGAAACCGAGCCTCAGACTTGCCCATGGTCTGTACATATACATATATGTGCACATGTGTATTTGTGTGTGTATACAGTAATTTTCAGAGATGGGATTTGAACCCAAGTCCTCCTAATTCCAAGACCAGCACTGTAGCCTCTATGTCATGCCACCATTTAGGATTGTGCAGGATTAATTCATTAGCAGGTGTATCTCCTCAGCATAATTAGGTTTAAGAGAAATTCTGTGATTTGGCAACACCATTAGTTTTCACTTGGTGTAACCTGATCTGAGGCACCCCATAAATGGGCAAGTAAAGCAGAGGGTGTAGTGTCAAGCAAGGAATTTGGAGCAATGACAGACAATATCCAAAGGTCCAAAAGACCATCAGGCTTTTTTAATAAAGTAAAAAATAAGGCAAATGAGGCACATAAGTATTGATATCATTTACGATGCTTCTGGCACAGCTGCAATTCTTCACACTGAATTAGACCCCATTTTTGGAAATCTTCATTTAAAGTAAATATTATGACAGTGAAGAAGTAATGGGAGAAATGGAAAGGAGAGAGAGGGTGTTTTATCACGTAGAAGTGAAACCAATACAAATCCAATAGGGAATTTTTAAGGAAACTAATCTGCTAAAGATCACAGAGCTATGGAAATTAAACAGGTGTTGAAAAATAATTTAAATCCCTCAATATTTTAAAGAGTAACCCAATGAAAAAGAAAATTTTAATGGAGTCAAATGCAAACACAAATTATTATGCTATATATGATCTGTGTTATCTAATTAAGGTAATATGCTGAACTTAAAAAAAAAAAATCCCAAGAACCTGACTGTGAACATTGCTTGTTAAATCTTCCATGACGACAATTTGAAAGCAGGATGTGCAACTCCAGAGTGTTTGATTGCCTGCGGGATTCTATAGAAGATGCCAAAAAAATATGCCCCCCGAAAGGTTGCTCATCCTCATTCTTCTCCCTCCTGCTCTGCTAGATGCATACAATTTTAATTTACGTCATCTTAACCAATTACGTCTTGCTCAGTTCCTCACAGAAATTTATCGCAAAATTTGCAAAGCTTTTGACCTGTATCATCTTATTAAACTTTTATGAAAAATCAATGGAGTTCAATCATGTGGTGGGGCTGTTCCTCACACAGATGTCAGTGGTAAGTGGAAACATCTATTTATTCCAAAGTCTGCAGGAGAAACTAGGGAAAGTTCCATTCTGTTAACACTAGCGTGGCAATGTAGCAGAGAAAAGTCTCTTCTTTTCCTAAATGCTTCATTTAAATAAATACAACTCTGCAGGAAAAAAAAAAAGAGTAAGGATGGCAGGGGTGGGGAGGAGAGTAAACTTAATCATTGGCCTTTTCAGATGCTATCTTTGGCTCTTCTCCAAATATAAATACACGCTAGCGATCTAGGACCTAGAAGGTGAACCATGCCAAAGCCAGCTGACCTGTACTAGAAAAACAGATTGGCCTGGGGAGTCAGGCCAAGAAGGAAAAGAAATAGCTCCAAGACAGAGAATTGCCAAGTTTGGTAGGGATATGGAGCTCAGACACACATTCCTTACCTCCTGGACTCAGTAACTTCCTATGTTTGGGACTTTCACAGCTTCATTTTTCTTTCCCACATGCCAGGTTTCCATTCAGTCATTCTCTTTGATAAAGGTATAATTGCTCCTCTTCTCTTCCTACTCCCCAAAAGGGGAATAATCAAAAACCCTGGGCATGATCAGAAACCTTGGAGAGAGATTGAGATGAGAGCAAAAGAGATATCCATACTAGGGAAATTTTGATAAGGCAGAAATCACGTTCAACTGGGGAAACCAGAGACAACCTTACTGAGAAGGTGGAAGCTCAGGTACTGGACCTTTGAGGAAGGAAAAGATGTCAGCAGGTGGAGATGTAGAGGTTTTGGATTCTCAGAATGAGGAACAATTTTCCTGAAGGCAAAGAAACAGAAAAAAGGGGTACAGGGTGATACCAGAAAATAACCAGGAGTCCAGTTTGGCTGAAAAAGATAGTAAAGGGAAGTGAGTAGTAGGAAATAAGGCTAGAATGATAGGTTGGAGACAGATTATGACTGACAATAAGAAATGATGGTAATACAAATACTGTAAACTTTATCTGATCAGGAATTGCAAATGGGAGATAGAATATAACCCCTGCAACTCACAGATCATCTCCAAACCTCTTTTCAACCAATGGTTTTTACCTACTCCCCTGTAATAAGCTTTTTTTTTTTTTTCCTGCAGCTGCTAATAAGCAGGAATGCTAATGATCTGGGGATATCACTTGGGAAAGGAATTATTCCTTCTGTGATATATGCGATGGGCAGCCAACTAAAGTCAAAAGGAAAATACTTGAATAATACTCAGATTGGATAATCATCAACCTGTGAATCACTGAGTTGGCCAAAAGCAAAGGCAGCAAACAAAGCAAGGCAATATGTTGAATAACAGTAGCTTTCTAAGAAGAAAAACCCAAATATTGATATTTTTTTAAAAATCTAAAATAAAAAGGCTCTCAAAAAAAGATCACTCCATATTTATTAATCAGTTTTCTCCATGACCAGTTTTCTATATTTACTCCCATGTCCTACTCTGCAGCCAAGACAGAACAACCATGTTCAATTTAACCATAAAACTAAGCACAGAATATGAAATGCATTACCCAAATGAAGCTTTATGGAGAAGCACAAATACAAAAAAATAATAATCTGAGTAGTTGTGGGCTACCAATTAATCAATCAACAATTATTTATTAAGTAGCCATTTACACCACCAGTCTCCATGCCAGGGACTAGAGATACACATACAAAAGTGAGATAATCTCTCTGACCTCAAAGAATTTACATTCTATAGAGTGGGGAAGGGGATCTAATATGTTAAAAGATAAGGAAATAGAAGAGAGATACAAATTAAACTCAAATGATCTTGACAATGAAGGAAATCAGAAAAGGACGCTCATAGAGGTAAACACTTAAGCTGAGCCTTGAACAGGTTCCAGAGGCATAAATGAGAGAAAGCATTCCTGACATAAGGCATGGAGACAGAAGGCAAAACATCATGTTTGCTGAATATGAGACATTCATCTTTTTATACTCCTAAATATGAATATAGTATAACTCATGGTCCTGGGTCACTCCATACAGATTGGGATTCATCTGAAGGACTTGGCCTTAAAAGAAGTCATTTTCTCTCTTTTGTTCATTTTGTTCAGGAAAATCTCTCAAGATTATCACTTTGCCTAGGTTTCCCAAATATAGTCAGAGATTCTATACAAGCACTCAGGTTAACAATGCTTATGGGAGGGACAATCTTTGTTTCTCCCCTAACCCTGAGAAAATAAGGAAGACACAAAGAATTTGCAGAATCCCACAAACAGCTACATTAGCACATGAAGTACACAAATAGATTATAAATTCATTTCAAATGAGATATTTGTAAAGTGCTTGGCACAGTGCCTGGCACATCATAAGCCCTTCATAAGTGCTTGTTCCCTTCCCGACCCCGATGTCAGAGGGAATTCAACATGGGGTTGCTATTGATAAAACTCTTCAACATTCTGGAGAGTTTCTTTCTTGTAGAGTCCTACCACCACCAGCACTACCACCTTACTGTTATCATCCTGTGTTATAAAGATTCCCCTGAACAAGCAATCTCCTCACCATACCTGTTTTGTACAAATAGTTCACCATAACAGCAGGAGATAGTCAAGTTCAATTTTTTTGCCCCAGGTTTGGCAGCTTTGGTCCTTAAACTGAAGGGGTCAGATAAAGTGATCTTCTTTCTCCAACACTGGACACTGTTCAAAAACTATGTGGGTGACCTTCTTGTTTCTCTAGAGCAAGCCTTCTTAACTTAGGGACTGGGTCCTTGTTTGTTTTTTTTTAAGAAATATTCTGATGATAATATTTCAATATAATTGGTTTCTTTTCTAATATTATGTATTTTATGCCCTTATAAACTATTCTAAGAGGTCCATAAGTTTCACCTAACTGCCAAAGGCATCCATCAGACACACATACACACACACATAAACACACACATACACAAAGTTAAGAATCCCCCTAATCTAAAAGGTCTGATGCCCAAACTCTCAAACCTGAGGTCACCCAGAAGGTCACTCCCAAAGCTAAGGCTGCCGAGGAATTTCAAATTTCCCCTCCTCTATGTAGGAGAGTAAGGTTCATGAACCATGCAAGAGACAGAGCAGTAGGACCCTGGATTTGGAGTCAGGGACTCTGGTCTGAGTCTGTATTTCTTGCTGTGTGACATTAAGCAAGTCACTTGACTTTTCTGGGCTTAGTTTGCTCATTCATAAAAAAGAAGGTTGTATTAGGTGGTTTCTGAGGTTCTACCTGTTTTCTAAATTTTAGCTGAATGCAAATAATAAAGAAAGAAACTCAGATTTGAGGTTTACTTCTACTAAACCCAGTCCTTACAGCTATCATCTGAGGAAGAATCTCCTACAGAGAAGGGGTGAGCCATCCCCACTAACCACTACCTACAGGATGGGCAAGCCATCCTAGCTGAATGAGTAAATACCCTGAGAGAGAGACAGGAGGCAACCTGTCAAAGCAATGGTACTGCCTTGACCACCATCTCCATTCAAACTCCTATGGAGCCAGTCCAGGATCCTTAACTCAAGAGAATGAGGACTAGTAATGCTTCCAATTCACTGCCCTCCTCCATCATCCTGGGAAACCACCCCTGTGGAGATGCAACTTGGCAACTGTGCCTGAAGGTGCTACAATATTAGCTACCTCTGTTCCCTCATGTGTGAGATGAGATGACTAAAGCTCACTATTACCTACACTAATTATCTCACAGGCTTTGTCATGAAGAAAGCAAGATCAATCAATTTATAAATATATACATATCAACATATATTAAAACACATATACATATATTATCATATAATATAAATACTAAAGCAATATACAACTGTGTGTTAAATAATATATAGTTATTATATTAACATATAATGCATAGATGCACATATATATAGCACCAAAATGGTTTCCTGAACATATATGTGTGGTGCATGAATTATTCTCATTGTTACCATATAGTACTCCCATGGCTATTAAAAAAAAATTAAAAAAAAACAACAACAAAAACCATTGCTGACTTTTCCACTATTCTACCTTGAGGTCTTTCTGAAGCCCAAAAGTATATTCTGACAGAATGCTCTCAAGGTAAGAAGGACTAACCGTTTAAAGATCCTGGACTTCAAATGCACAAAGCATTTTGTAGCCACTAACACAACAAGGGACCAGTTGCATGACCTTGGGCAAGTCACTTATCTCAGCCTTAGTTCCCACATCTGTAAAGTGGAGATAATAATAATGTCACCTACTTCTTAGGATTGTTGTGAAAATGAAATAAGATAATTATGTAAAGTGCTTAGCAAACCTTAAAGCTCTATGTACATACTAGCATTGCTGTTGTTGTTATAATAAAATGTAACTCCCTCCTTATTTTAGAGAATTAGAGGTCTAAGGGTGGGGAGTATCAAATATACAGAACGGGATGACATGTCAATTGACTTTGTTGAATCTCTCTGTCTCTCTCTTTGTCTCTCTGTCTCTCTGTTGCAAGGGAAGACTTGCTGAGTAGAAGAAGGGAGTATGAATATATTTGAAAATGAAAGTGATATAAAAATAAGATATCAAAATATTTTTTAATTAAAATTAAATCCTTAAAACTGGTGAAATGGGAAATGTAGAACCAAATGAGTTTTGTAAGAGCTACTTAGAACAATGAACAAGGCCAGTTGAGAAGAGAAAATATGCTTAAAAAAAAAAAAGAAAGAAATCTTACATTCATTTCTCTGCCTAACACCGTATCAAAGATATCAGGAGCGTAGATTTTCTCAAGTAAATATTCAGGAACCATTTTGGTGGTAAGTTACGGAAGTCCAATCAAGTTAAAATATTATCTTTGAGAGGATGTGGTACACTAGGCTGGTCTTTTGGAAGTGTTCAGTTCATCTTGATAGAGCCTCTGAAGAGAACACCATTTTTCTTTTACTTTCTCCTTGATTACTACAGGGAAAAGCCTCAAATGGGATGCTCTCTTGGTCTGATAGATAAAACATGTGTGCTGATGCGTCACATAGCATGAGCATAGGTCCCTAAGGATTTGACTGTTTAGCCGTTCTGTGGCTAACGTGGTATCATGCCCTATGTTTGAATGAAGCTGTGTTTATAAAAAAGGCTGATTGAGGGAAACTGTTTAAAATTCTGAGGAGGTTAGTACTTTTTAATCAAATAGTAATATTATGCAGGAGTAAAACAATGCATGAAGAGTTTGTGTGTATGGGGAGGGGGGACTTGGGTTTTTTTTTTTCATTGGTAGTTTTTTCTTTTCCCCAAAAAAGATAGTAGGCAAATAATACTAAGTTGTATTTCAAATAGAAATGGCTCCAAGCTGTTTGACAAAGTCAGCATTCAAGATAGTAAAGTGGATGGAGAGGACCATTTGAACATGTAAATAGTGGGGGGGGGGGGGTTCAGAAAATAAGCAGATAGTAAATGCATTCCTAAAACAAGAGGATCAAGAGAGCAGTGCCATGGGAAGAGCCAAAGAATATTGTTTCTGTCACTGTGACTTAGTCCTATTGTCATACACAAGATAACTGTTGCATTAGCAATTTTTTTTAAAAGACTTTGAAAAGTCACTAAGTACTGGGTATTTCTCCCCATCTCCCCAATAATATTGACTTAAGCACCTTGGACTCTCCAACCCATTTTAACTAAAATCCTGCTCCGCATTAGCCATGTTATTGAGAAGCTTACCGTCAGACTCTTTCCAACTTTCATTTGATGTTCTTTTATAAAATAAAAAAGGCAACTAGGCAGCACAGTGGATTAAGTGCTGAATCTGCAGTCTGGAAGATGCAAGTTCAAATCTAGCCTTAGATACTTACTAGCTGTATGACACTGGGCAAGTCATTTAACTCGTCTGCCTTGTTTTTTTTTTTCATTTGTAATGGGGATAATAACAGCACCTAGCTTCCAGGAATGTCCTGGGAATAAAATGAAATCATATTTGTGAAGCACTTTACAGACCTTAAAGCACTATATAAATGTTTATCGTTGTGATTATTATGAATCAGAACAGCTCCCTCTGCACTGGAAGACTTCCACCTTCATTGTGGTAAAGGAAAACTGTGGTTCTACTTAGTGTAGAGAAACGATGCCAGAGATCCTACAAAAATAAACATCCAAGCTGCTTTTTCAACAGTAACCTCTTCATTTAGCATCTCCATTTTTCTCACCCACCTCACAGTACTCATCTAGAAGTATTCCTTTTTTAGATTCTGTGCATTAGCAGTTCTTGAGAGATGTGGTCCAAGTTATTCTCTGGACAAACATGTGAAAGTTTGGAGAACTGACCTGGATATTTCAGCCTTAGGTACATTGTTTATAAAGTCCTGTTGAGCAATGATTTACAAAGGAGGGTCTACCTCCCCGATATTGCCTTCCCTCACCACCATCACCATTGCCATCATGGGAGTGTGGCATAGCTTGATCCCAAAAGGTTAACCAATTAACCAATCACAGTGTCAGATTTCACTCTATCTGATAGGCAATCATGGAGTTTTACCTCCATTGTAGCCATTATTTTCCTTCAAGCATTACTTTTCTATTCCAACCCCTCTCAAAACTGTGTGGGCCCCCAACTATCTTTCTAACTTGTGCATCAACCCTTCAGGATATTTAAAAACTAAATCCCTACTTCAGGGGTGAGGTACCATTTGGCAGGTGCCAAAATTACCACCCCTCACCCCTATTCTTCTACCCCTAGGATACTCAGGAAGGGAAAATGTACTGCTAGGAATGCCCTCACTTTGTTGATCATGTGACATTTCTCATATATATGGGTTTTATATTTACACATACACATGCATACTTATGCATGCATAATGTATCGTATATGTACCATATAGATGTGTGTATATACATACACACATACATATATGTATACATACACACACACACACACACACACATATATATATATAGTTGTTGCTGTTCAGTCTTTTCGATGTATCCGACTCTTCTTGACCTCATTTGAGGTTTTCTTGGCAAAGATATTAGAGTAGTTTGTCATTTCCTTCTCCAGATCATTTTACAGATGAGAAACTGAGGCAAAAAAGGGTTAAGTGACTTGCCCAGGGTCACATAGCAAGTAAGTGTCTGAGGCTGAGTTTAAACTTAGGAAAAGGAGTCTTCCTGACTTCAGGCCCTGGTACTCTATCCACTGCACCATCTTGTTGCCAATAGATATGTAGATACAAGCATACATATATACATACATACACATATACACAATTTTGTCTTCACCATTAGACTGTGAACTCCTTGAGAGTGAGGATTGTCTCTCAATTCTGTCTGCATCCCCATTGCTTAGCTCAATGACTGGTACATGGTAGGCACTTAATAAATGTTTATTGACTGAGTGAGTGACTAGAAGACTGAAAGAGCTTATGCTAAGACAAAGTAAAATACACAACCTCACCGTGAAGTTCCACTCAAATTAAAAAAAAAAGCAAATATAGCAGTGGGGTAGTGAAGGTGAGCAGGGTTGTCACCTCCTCTTACCGACCTTCACTCTGGCCATGGTGGAGCTGCCCCTCTTCCTGGGTGTGGCTCTCTTTTGCTCCATTTCCTGGGGTCCTCTTCTCTGGGAGGGATTTACCTCTTGAATGAAGGTGGAAAAAAAAGGAAAAGGAAAAAAGGCCCTGCCCTCAAATACTAGACATGGCTATTTGGGATTTATGTGGCCACTTTCAGTCACTGTTTCTCACCCTTTTCATAGGAGGATCCTGGTATAAGCTTTCTATCTCTACTGTGAAAAGTTGAAGGAAGGGACAGCAGGATGCTCCCAGGCATACTTCACGTAGCTCTGGAGTCTGAGCTGGCAACCTCATCCTCAGGACCTCCGTCCTGCTTCTGAGGCTACTGACCTTTCCCCTCTCTCGCAGCTTCTCAGTTACTGGCACCCTTTCCCTACCTCCCTTCACTTACTGTTCCCCATGTCTCCTGCTGCCCAACATGCCTTAGGAGAGGAGGACAGACTCATGAGTGTCATCAGTTTCCCTCCACCAATCCCCAGATTAGGGCAAAGTGGGGAAGGGGGAAGGAGAAGCAGGAGACTTCTCCTCAAAAGCAGCAAGGATACATCTCCAGCATCTCAGTTTCCTTGGTAACACGGGGAGGGAGCTACAAAGAAAAGGGAGGGTTTTTTTTTTTTAGAAGAAAGAAGGGAAGAGGTAGAGGAAGAAACAGAAAAGGAAGAGGGAAAGGTGGGAAAGAACACCAAGAGGATGAGAAGAAAAAGGAAGGTGGAAGAGGGAGAGGAAAAGAATCACATGTTTAGAGATGAGATCCCCTGTAGGTCACTTAGTCTGGCTCCCATTTTACAGATGAGGAGACTGAGGCCCAGAGAAATGATGGTACTTGACCAAAGTCATATAGGAAGTAGTAAGTAGACAAGGTAGATTTGGAACCTGGGTTGTATGAATCCGAATTCAACAAGCTTTCCACTTTACCACATGAGGAGATTTCTTAAAAAGTGAAAGAAACAGAGAAAGAAGAGGAGAAAAATGAAGTGCAACGCGATATCGGTTCCTGCCAAGGGGGTGGGGAGCGAGGGCAGAGAACTGACTCAGAGGAGCTGTTGCTAAAAACAGCAAATCAGAAATCTGAGGTACACAGCCTATGAACCTTTCTCAACTCAGTCTACAGATGATCTCATTTAAAGATCAGTGCCCAGAAACCATCTCATCGAATAGTTTAAAAAGTTTAGAAAGGTCTTCTTTTCTACTGGAGGACTAAAGAAGGAGAGGGTGAAGGGAAACAGAGAAGATGGAGGAGAAGAAAAAAGGGAGTGAAGAAGTGAAGAGAAAAAGAAGGGATTATAGAAGAGGAAGAGAAAAATGAAACAATGAATCTAGCTCCTGTCAGACTAGAAGAGTGATTCAGAAGAGAAATCTTGCATACAATCTATGCATATTCTCAATGTACTTTATCTCCAAACTCTAATTTTAAAATTACCCCATAGACACCAAATCACCTAATTCAACTGAGGGTGATATAATGGGCCTAGCAAAAGCTATCCCTGAGATTTCAGTATCAATGGAAAGTAAATTTGACCTTAAAAAAATGCTTACACTAGTTTGCTCATTTTTAAAATGAACCATTAAAAAAGTCATTGCTTTAGCTTAAGATACAGGGGATCTTGATTTTACTTTGTGTCATGGACTCCCTTGGCAGTCTGAAGAATCCAGTGGATTCCTGCATACTGTTGCCTAATAGTCCTAAAATTAAAAGGGGGGGCCCTAAATTTCAGTTGAGTTAGTGAAAAAAAATGTAATTTATCAACCCTCTGAAAATGATCCACTGACCATCCCATATTAAGAAACCCTGGTTTAAGACTTTGTCTTAGTTAAACATGTTAAGTCTAACTGGTAATTTGCTTATTGTATATGGAGTTTAAGTCCTTGCCAGAAAGGAGATCTAATAGGAAAGAGGGGGCATTAGAACCTTGGCTAGGGAGAAAGGAAGCAGTATGTGGGATATGGGGGGAAGGGCTTAGTAACAAACTTCAATTGCATCATGGTTCTGCTCCCAGGGTCATCCGTCCAGTCATGTCTTCCCCACATGATATGAACATGTGTCAGAATTTTGAGAAAATTGGTAAAAAATATGGTGCAAAAACTTAAGAACTCCTATTCAATTCAGCAAATATTAAGTTACAGGCATTATGCCAGTGATGAAGGGGAGGATGGTGATACCTGTAGATGAGGTACCAAGACAAATGAAACAAAATACACTCAATTACCCCATACCTATATTAGAGTAACCAGAACAGGTTTTAATTACTGATAACCTCAGGCCAAAGAGACAATAGAGCTCTCAATAATCTTGACAGTCTGCCTCTCTTCTCCTCTCCTCTCCTCTCTTCTCCATCCCTCTCCTCTACTTTCTTCTCCTCTCCTTTTCTTGTCTTGCCTTTCTTCTCCTCTCCTCTCTCCTCTCCAACCTCTCCTGTCCTTTACTTCTCTTGCCTTTCCTCTCCTCTCCCTCTCCTTTTCTCTCCATCCCTTTCCTCTCCCCTCTCCTTTCTTTCTCTTGCTGTTTTCATCCCCTCCCCTTCTCTCCTCTCTTCTCCATTGCCTGGACTCCCCAGATTTTGTTTTGCAATTGGTCCTATCTGTAACAGTTACTACCTTCCCATTATCTCTTTCCACCTAATGATAGCATTTTGCATGTGCTAAGTAAAACAGGAATTAACAAAATTCCAATGGCTTATTCAAATGATAAATAATGAAGCATTTTAAGGAAGACGTCTCCTGGGGAGGGCGGAAAACCCTGCAGCTGAAGGCAAGTGAGTCAGGATACCGAGCCCTGCACAGGCATAAACAGGAAACAGGGCAGCTTGTGCAGGGGATGACAATCAGCCTTAGAATGGTTCATCTGAAGGGGGCACAATGTTTGACTCTTGTCCTGCACTGCAGCCAGAGTTTTACTGCATTTGTATATCCCTTTCACATATGTACTGTCTTTTTATTTTTTAAATGCAATCCTTAATCAGAGGACTGAGAAAAATACTGCATTTACTGAGAACCAATTAAAAACTATTTTCCTGAGCCAAAAACACAGGCATGTTTGATGCTTAAATGGTTCTTTTTTCAAGTTTCCTTTCCTATGATGTCACTTAATAAAATCATTAGGATGTAATGGTTCACACAGACTTACAAGCCTTATAAGGAAGCCATTCATGTTCCAAACTAAATTGACTTTTTATGGGTAGCCTATATTTCTTAGGGCTCATAGTTAAAAGGGTAAAATTGTTGATCTAATGACAAAATGCAATAGTTATTCATGGTGTCTAGTCTATAGAGATCTGGTCTCAGTTTAGAAAAACTCAAATACTGCTTCTGGCACCTCCTGACTGTGTGACCCTGGACCAGTCACTGAACTCAGTTTCCCCAGGTAATACTCTAAGATTATAAATTGTAGAGCAAGTGACAATCTACATTGGTAGAAGTTTCCACACTGGTTGTTCCCTATATCGATGAACCATAATTCCAGTTTATTCATCCCCCCCATACAAATCAATTATATAATATTATATAAATCTATTTTTTAGAAAAGACACTTTATTTTTCATTCGTTTTGAACTTAAATACAAAAAGAAAAAAGAACATTTTCATGTACAATATAAAAGGAAGATTCAATATAAAACCATTAATTTATCAATCTATTTTTAAAGGGGCAAATTGTCTAAATGTTCCTTAAAAAGCTTCCCCCTTCCCCCATGAAGAAAGGATGGATCCCAATGTGATTTCATCATGTGGGTAACTTTAATATGAAAACCCTCTCTCCTCTGTAACTATTTCAGAAGTCCCAGAATCACAGAAAGGTCAGGTGATTTGCCCAGGGTAACACCGTTATGGGTGAGTCTGTGTGTCAGGACTTGAACTTAAGGCTTTCTTGATTTACCATATTGACTCTGAAAGACTATTAATCTTTTTAAAAGGATATGGAAGCTGGTACATTGCAAACTTACCTCAAAGGACTGATGATGAAACCTATCTCTTTCACCTCATAATGTAGCACAGAATGAGGCATACATTGTCAAGATGTGTCAGTTTGTTTTTGTTAACTACAAGGGAGGGTTTTCTTGGGAAGAGGAAAATACTGGGAAATATTTTTAAATTATTTAAATTTAAATTAAATTTAAAGTATTTTTACAATTTTTTAATTTTGCAGAAATTCTTAATGAATATTTTTAAATGTTTCCAGTAGAATATAAGCCCCTTAAAGGCAGGGACTACTTCAAGTTTTTTTTTCTTTTATTACACAGCACCTATCTCAGTTCCTTGCATATAATACATTTAATAATTTCATAAATATGTATCACATGAGATAATATTTTTAAAACTTGACATGGTACTTGGCACTTAGTAGGCAGTTGATAAATGCTCATTCCATTCCAAATGCTTGTTGGGTTGGGTTGGATTGAAATGGACTCAAATATGATAAATGTCTTTTCTCCCCTTATTACTTTTTGTTAATTATTTTTTTTAAAGCAATCAGGGTTAAGTAACTTGCTCAAGGTTACATGGCCAGTTATTTCTGGGTGTGGTGCTGAGTATCTGAGCCCAGATTTGATCCAGATCATCCCGACACTGGAGCCAGTGCTCCTACTCGCTGTGCTACCTGGCTGCCCCTACTTTTTGTTAATTAAATGGCAAGATAACAGTCCTTTTTCAATGCCCATCATCTTCATTCTTTCCTGAATAGTCAATCAAGACAAATTGGCAATAATGTTTTGAGAAATAAACAAAGGTCATTTTTCTAGTCTTTTTTTTTCCTAGACTCCTCAATGTCAAGAAACCATCTAAATGATCTTGAAATTGCTATCATCACCAAAAGCAATGATAAGCACTCACTAGGGAAAGGCAATAGGTCTGAAACATAAAAAGTGGACACTGTAAACAGGCCAAAGGAAGAAACCCGAGAATGTACATTTATCATTCCTATAGCGTAATCGCCAAGAAGACAGGACCTGATACCATGAGTCCACAGAGGAAAAACACAAAACATTCTCAGCATAAACATTCCCACTGGAGAGCCAATAAGAATTCCTGGTACTGTCTGCAGAGAGAGATAGGCAGCTCAACCACTCATCCATCCATTATCCTGGCCAAAGAGGGGAGAGGGATGTTTGGAAGAGGAGACAGGGAGAAAGACAGCCACGAGTCCTCAATACTGCCTGTAGGGAGGAGAGATCAATTAAACAGAAGTGGTTCAAATATATGCCATCTCACTACTAGTGGACATTTTGGGGGGGTTCCTAATATACCACCCAGAGGCCCATGACTAAGGGCTCTCCCCATGTGTCACCAACACCACCAAGTCCGTGAGCAGGAGCAGTTTATAACAGTCTGATCATAGCCCGAGCCATTGGTCAGAGCTCCACATCTCAGTAATGGCACAAGATAAACTCTATCCACTGCATGAAATACTGGAAGTTGATGTAAACAGCTTTTAATAGCAGCGAACATTTGTTCGCTTTGTTTGAGACCATCTGGATGGTCCATTGTGTTCAGTTCCACACTAACTGCCGTCGGGTGACAGTTGATATATGTTAAGTACAAGCAAAGTGCCTCAACCCACTCTGGGGACCATCAGGAGAACTTTTCAGTGTTTTGTGGAATATTCTGTCAGATCACAGCTGAGTTGCCTGCATCCTTGATGGCACGGCGCCAAAGTCCTCCCGGCTTTTTTATCAAAGGAGAGTTTTGCTTTTACTGTTTGAAAGGTTAGGAAAATTATGCCAAAGTTCTTCCAGGCAGCTTGGAGAGCATTGGCTGACAGGAATGATTTTCAATATGGAGCAAAGAATAAAGAGACCCACTAATCCTGGGAGATCCCTGGCTTGGCTTGCTTTACATACAGCTCAGTGCACAAACAAGACATTAAAACACCCTGAAAGGAAGCCTCACCAATAAACACGACGTGGTTATTGTTCTAAGAAGGAGAGGAGGCTGTCATTTAAAAGGACACACTCTTCTACCTGCCCGAAGCCCTGGGCTACTGAAAACTCCTATTTTTTTTTTTGGCCTGCAAAATCAAGCAGCCAGCATTCATTAAGTGCTGACTATGTGCCCTATGTGCTGAGCCCTAGCAGACAAAGAAAGGCAAAGTTACTTCTTTTTCATTTCAGTTGCTAAAGAAAGCCTGAAGAAGAGAATACTAGAACTCACAGGATCAGAGGTTTAGAGTTGCAGAAGACGTTTAGAGATCACTGAGTCCAACCCTCTCATTTTAGACAAGGGAACTGAGATATAGTGAGGTTAAGCGACCAGCCCAGAGTCACACAGGAAGTGAGGTCCTGAGTCAGGATTTGGAGCCAGGCCTTCCTAATTCCAAATCCAGTGCCCTGTGTATTCTTAAAACATGTAAACTTCAACATGGACATAAGCAACTTTGAATTCTGTCTTCTGTGTATAGCTGAGTGCATGACTCAGCTATGTGCATAGTCTTCTGTGCATGACTGAGGTACAATTAGACCATTCCATCAGGTACATTCCCCAATCATTCACCTTTATCAACAACACCATAACCATAATATGTCTGGTAGAAAATAAAATAGAGGATAGACAAATTAGACAGCTATGGGTGGATAGACAGACAGACAGACAGACAGACAGACAGACAGACAGACAGACAGACAGACAGATAGATAGATAGATAGATAGATAGATAGATAGATAGATGGATAGATGGATTGATTGATTGATTGATTAAGCACTTACTATGTGCCAGACTTTGTGCTAAGCACTGAGGATACAAATAAAAGCCAGACATTTCCTGCCCTCAAGGAGCTTACATTTTAATGAGAGAATATGATACCTAAAAGGGAGCTAGATGAAGGGAAGGGCATCATGATAACTAGATGATTTAGGTAAAATGAGATGAACACTTACCTATCATACAGAGCCTAGGGTGGTAGAGGGGTGAGGCCAAGTTCCAATGGGGAAAAGATGGGGATGATGGCCCAACATAGGAAGAACAACAGTTCACTTTTGTATCTGCATCCCTACAGGCTCATGAATTCACAAATCAGAGAACTCATTTGAACACATTTTGAATTCCTATCTCTAAAGTTTTGACTCTAGCAGAGGCCAAAGAACCACTTGCCCAGGATTTTGGAGAGAAGATTGCTGTTCAGGCATGCAATGGATGGTCTCTAAGTTCCATTCTATGGCACCGCCTTTCCTTCAGTAGAAAGTAAGCCTTCTAATCAGTCTTCCCACCTCAAGTCTCCCCCTACTCCAATGCATCCTCCGTGTTGCTGCCAAAGTGATTTTCCTAAAGTGAAGGAGAGTTGGTTTCATTCCTCTCCTCATTCTAGTAGTTCCCTCTTGCCTCTAGGCTCCAGTATGATCTCTCTCTCTTTTAAAGTCCTTCACAATCTGGCCCCAACCTACCTGCCACCTTATTATATATTACTCTCTTTCCCACATTCTTTGATTCAGTCAAACTGGCTTTGCTGTTTCTCACACATGACATCTCCAGTCTCTTCATCTTTGCAATGGCCATCCCTTATGCCTCAAGTGCATGACCAGCTCACATCATCTTTCATTTCCTTCAGAATTCTGCTCCACCAATACCTTCTCCATGAAACCCTTCCTGCCCCCTACTCTTTCCCACCCCAATTAGATGCTGTCGCACTTCTGCACAAAAATTTCCTTGGGTTTATTTTGTATATGCTAGCACATAGATATTGTATTGTCTCCCCGCAAAAGAATGCAACCTCCTTGATGTCAGTCTGGTTAATTTTTTATGTCTATATTCCCATTAATCAGCACAGTACCAGCCACATAGTAGGCACTTAATAAATGTTTATTAAATTTAATTGAATCAGGGACTGCTTTAATCCATGATTAAGGAACTTGGGGGAGGGAGCATGTATATTCCTTAATCCCATTAAAGTATTTACCCCACTCTTCTGTAAACACAAGGGACTTCCAGGATGGAAAGACATCCACAATTGTATTTGGGTTGTTTTTTTTTTTCCTCATGTCACTGAAAGAGCCTTTATTAAAATCCTCTTCTGAAGCATCATTATGACATGGAGGTTATCCTGGGTTCTCAAAGGTTAAGCCAGCAGAGCTCAGGCTCTGGCAAATTCTATAAAGCTGTAAAGAATTTTAATATGGGCCCAGCAATAGACTGGATGTGTGTCATCTAAGGATGAGCACAGTTAAGTTAAGAAAGGCACATTGCCAGAAGGTTGACACTAAATAATGACTTTTTTTTTGGTCATAGCAAGTTATGAAATTATCTACTCAGGTGCTGATGTAGCCTGAATTGGTAGAGAAAATACCTGCTATGATGAAATCATAAATCCTTTAATATTTTGAAAGTTTCAGAAAAATAGAAATTGATAAACAGAATTTCACTTTAATAATAATAATATTTATATAGCAAATTAAGATTTGCAAAGTACTCTGTTCTTATTATCTCAATTGAGCCTCACAACAACCCTGTAAAGTAAGGGCTATTATTATCTCCATCTTACAGATGAAACTGAGAAAAGTTATATGACTTGCCCAAGGTCACATAGTTAACAATTGTCTAAGGAAGAAACTTAGCTCTTCCTGACTCTGTAACAAGCATTGTACCCACAATATCATCTAATTGCCTAATTTTACATACATAACTTTATTGCATAATCCCTCTGCATATGCAATTGCTTCCCTCCTCACCTATTCCCTCCCCACTTCCCACCCCACCCCAGCCACAAACAAACTGTACAGCATGAGATCAGGTATCAATGACCTTAAGGAGAGGGAGAAAAGAGCTTGGAGAATAACAAAACCACATAGGCAGCTTCCATTCAGTCTAGAATGGCCACAAAAGCACAAAGGAGCAGAAACTGAAAATGAAGACTAAGACAAACAGGGTGAGACATTGAGAAAAGCAGCCAAAACCAAGGCAGGTGAGACAGTTACTCACTCATAGAACCAAGATGGGGAGAGCCAGAATATAGAAAGAAGGAAACAGAAAAAGTCAAAGAAACAGTGATCTCTAACTGATAGTTTCCTTTTGAAAGAAAGTTGGATTGTGCCAGCCTTTTCTACCTTTGAATCTTAAAGGAAAAGTCCCATAGCACCTAATAGCTAAGACCTCACTTTTCTATTCCCATTCCATTTGATGACTGGTGGCATCTTATAATCCTTCACAGTTCACTCAGAAGCCAGGTCTTCCATGTTTTCTTTAATCCTGCCAACCAGACATAACCACTCCTTGCCCTATGCTCCCATAGCACTTTATACCTCCCTCAGGCCACTTAGCTCATTTGCCAGGACAGTATAGCAATTTCTGGCTGCCAGGCATTTTCTCTGGCTGTCCCCCATGCCTGGAACACTCTTCCTCCTCTGCTGCAGCTACTGACCTCTCTCCCTTCCTTTAAATCCCAACTAAAATTCTTTTATTTGCTGGAAGTCTTCCTCAAAATCTTTTAATTCTAGTGTTTTCCCTTTGCTAATTATTTCCTATTTATCCTGTATATAACTTGCTTTGTATATATTTGTTCGCATGATGTCTCTCCCATTAGATTATAAGCTCCTTGGGAGTAAGAATGGTCTTTTGCCTCTTTTTGTATCCTTAACACTTAGCATAATGCCTGGAACATAGTAGGCACTCAATAAATATTTATCAACTGAGTGAGTTATGTATATGCTTTACTTTCCTAACTAGATTACAAGTATATTGAGGGCAAGAATCAAGTTTTATTTATGGTTATACCCCTACTTCCACAGTACTTTGTACAGAGTAAATAACTCAATAAATGCTTTATGAATTGAAATGAATTTAATTCCATTGTCAAATCAACAAGCACTTATTCCATGCCTACCACTACACCAAGATCCAGATTTTATTGGTTTTGGAATACTGCCAACTCTCAATGTCAGTAGTAAAGAGGGACAGAAAGTGTCATATACAACTGAAGAATTGTAAATGTATCATAATGGCAAAGAAAGATCCATAATAAATTCTTCAGACACATAATACATGAATAAACACATAAAAAGTTGAGGAGGGGGGAACCTTCAATACACCATTCTAAAAATTCTCTGCCAGAATAAAAAATGACAAGATATTCCTGAAATGAACAGACTGCTCAGTCAAAAAGACCATCTTAAATTGTAGTGGCTAAATCATGCCCTTCAGAATAAGATATATTTTCCAGAAGTTTCTGAAAGTGGTCTCCATTTCCTGACTCCTTTCAGGATAATTAATTAAGCAACAATTAGCCACGCAAAAGTGAAAGAGAAAATAGCACAGAGAAGCTTATCTTAGATAGGAAGAAGTAACATCGTCTTTTTTTCTCCATTATTATTTTCCTTTTCAAAAATAAGAATGCTGACGATGATACTTATTAATGCTACATATCTGAAAATGATTTTTTTTAAAGAACCATTCAAAGTAGTAAAAAGGAAATGCTTTGGAGGCATTCATCTCCACTTTAGGAGGTAACAACAAATGATGCCAAGATTTATTCCTGCTGGGGGAGCAGGAGGGGAGGAAGAGGAAACTGCCCAAATAATAAATAAATGGAAGCATTAGAGACAATATGGTTCCTTCCCATAGGTATTTCACACTATAAAAGTTTATGCTGAAATACATATACGTCTAGATATTGAGATGAAATAAACAATAAGCAATTATATGCTTTTCAGGTCAAATTCTATACATTTGTCTTTGTTAACAGTCTGGATCTAGAATTTCACTGGTTTTTGAGAACTCCCAGTATGGAATACTCCCTCTTCTAATGCAGATTGGCTGAAAAGTGACTCTCACTTAGAGTTTTAGGATCACCTGAGGCACTGAGAGGTTAAGTGAATTACCCAGAATCACACTAGTGTGTTATCAGAAACAAGACTTGAACCCAACTGTTCCTGACTCCAAGAGCAGCCCTTTATCCACCATACCACACTTTATTTTTTTTCTAATAAATTTTATCGATGCCTTTTTGTTTTTACTTCACATTTCTGGATATTTCCCTCCCCTCAATTGAACCTTGCCTGGTAGCAAAGAAAAAGCATTAAACAAAAGCCACTGTTAACAGTGACATTTGACAACCTGGTGCTAAATCACAAGGAGACAGCCTGCCCCTGGGTCAGGGTTTTATATGTAGCAGAACAACTATCTCCTAGATAATAAAATGAAAATACAAAATCAAGTAAAGTATTTTTAGAGAATTATCAAAGAGTATTGTAACTGCAGTTGAATTACTAGTTTCAGGTGCTTCCTTCCTAACTGTAATCAGAATTAGCCCTTCAACGTTTCTTATAGTTAGACACAGGACTGAATGTGTGTGTGTGTGTGTGTATTACACATAAATATTATAGGGGGGGCAGTAAAGATTCTACAAGTTAGGTTCTCTCTGATCCTCAGCTTCCTCAATTGTTATATTGGGGAGATGACTAGAAAAATCCCTATCTCCTTAAAGCTTCAATTCTTAGACAGTTGTAATTTTCATACCTTAGATAGAATTACAGAATCTCAGTTTTGGAGGGGGCCTTCTGGGGTCATCTGATGCATCATCATGCATCTGAAAGGAATGTCCCTCTACAATATTCCCAGTAATGGTCAACTAACCTTCATCTGGAAGCAGCTCACTCCACTTCTGGACAGCTCCAATTGTCACAAAGTTTTTCATTCCATTAAATCTGAATCTGTTTTTCCCAATTCCACCCTCTGGGGCCAAAAAGAACAAATTTACTCCTTCTTCATGTGACAGTAGCATTTGCATAAGAGTGATTAGAATAATTCTGAAATATCAGATTAAACTCTAATCCTTACCAACTGAGACACAGGTATCTTTCTAAACTTCATAGTTCCCACTCTATAAATGATAATGATATTTACAAAATGCCTTTCATGTAATGCTCCATTGGGCCCTATCTACAATAATACTGTAAGATAGAGAGAGGGCAGGTATTTTATAGGTTCATATTTTAGAGATGTGTAAACTGAGGCATAGAGAGTGTTTTAGGTAACATAGCTACTAAAGGCAAAAGCCTGGATTGGAACCCCAGCCTTCTGATGTTTAATCCAATATTCTTTTCACTATGCCATATGTAAACAGATGAAAAAAAAAATAACTGAATAGGGAGAGAAATACATTAAAAAATGAACAAAGAAAGAAAAAAAATATAAATTTTCCTTCAAAAAATAAAGATAAAATTGTTTCCAACTCTCCTCCATCCTAAACACTTTGGTGTCTTCCTTTTGTCACTTTGTGAAGTGATGTGATTATTCCAGGGGCACATGAAGGGTGCCTGATAGTGGATCATATGAAAAAGAGGGAGTTAGGTGGCACAGTGGGTAGAAAGAACAGGAATTAGAAAGACCTGCATTCAAATTCTGCCTCAGACTTGTTAGCTATATGATCCTGGGCAAGACACTTAGCCTGTCTATATCCTCATTGGGAAAAAAGATATGATAATAGCACCTACCTCCCAGCATTATTGGAAAATTCATATGAGTTAGCATTTGAAGCATCACTTTAAAGTCTAAAATAGCCATCAATGTTTATTGTTTTTTAAAAAAAAATAATAAAATGAAAGTGCCATGAGGGCAAGGACTTTCATTTTTGGCTTGCCTAATGGACACTTAATAAATTCTTGCTGAAATGAATTGAATTTGAAAACAAAACAATTCAAGATCTAAATATCATTAAATTATGCAGATAAACTGAGGCAGTTGTTTTTTGGGTTTTGGTGGGGGTTTTGTTGCTGATAAAATTAAGAGAAAAACATCATTATTCCAAGTCAAACCAAATCCTGTTCTATCCAGAAATGGCAGCATTATATCAATTTCATTTCCAAATTCACTGACCCATTTTACCTTCCACACAAATGAAAAATCATGCATCTTAAACAGCTCAGTTTGGCAGCAGGGGGATGGATTGGATGACCTCTTCATGTCCCTTTCAGGGCCGAGAATTCCAAGAAATGTGTACTGCCTTACTATATATAGACTCCACTGCAACTAGATCCAAAGGATTTTAGGAGCCATTGAAATGGTAGGTGAGTGCACATATGTGTTTCAAAGTAGCAGTGCTCCCAGATCACATTAATGGAAAATTATGCTCTCCACTTACAAGTGAGGAATTTAGCAACCAGATGTTTTACATGGTGGGCAACAAGGTGCCAAAACCAAATTCTAACATTAACTACTTTAATTTTGCACATTCTCAAAGGCTGCCTATGTCCTCAGTGAATAATAATATAAACCTCATAATCAACAGCATTCTAGGAGAACTCATTCATTTCTCAATATATTGAATTCTAAAGAACCTTCATGTTCTAAGTTGAGGAACCTGAGAACCTTTCTCTTAATACACTGAAGAACTCACATAAGGCATTTTAACTGATTGAAAGGAAATTTGATTAAATAATCATAGTCTCCCAAAGAAAATACTATCACAAATACCTACACTTTCAGATTTTAGCTTTCCAGAGTCTGATCCACAATAAGCATAGTTTGATGCAGAGATAGGCAGAGACAGAGACACACAGAGAGAAACAAAGAAAAAGAAAGAAAAAGTGAGAGATGGATAGGGAGAAACAGAGATAGAGTGAATGAAAGAGAGGAGATTGAGAGAGATAGAAAAAGAAAAATCCATACTGGAACAGAGAAAGGAGGGAGGAGAGTCAGAGAGACAGTAGAGACAGAGACACAAAGAGAAAAAACTCAGAAATATTAAAAATTCAAATTCAGGACAGAAATCGAGGAGAATGAAAAAAGTTGTTAGAAAAAAATATCAATATTCATGACTGTATCTGTGAACAACCCCATTTACTTGATTCCTTAATTTTCAGTTGACATAGAATATTTTAAAATATTTACCATCTTAAAAACAAAACAAAAAAAAAAACCCAGCAACTCATTAAAATATGAACATAACAGAAATCAAATGTTAGAAGTGACCCAATAACTCAGAAGCGTCTGGACTATAAAATGTAATGTCACTTAGTTGGGGTTTTTTTAATAAATAAAAAAGTGAAGATGCTAATTCTGCTGATGAAGATATTGTGTTTCCCCTCTTGTGCCCTATTCATTATGCAAGGCTGCAGAATATGAAGTGTAGATGTGTGATCTGGGCGATCTAATGATCTCCCACACCTGCTCATCTGGTACAATTTTAATTAACACTCCAAGGAGGTTTGTCAAGAGTAATCAAAAACATTGTCGCTTATAAAGCTGTGGCAAGAAATCAATAGTTTTCATCAGAAAAGGTAAGGTCTGGCATAACTGGACCATTTAATTGCCTCGTTCCAATAAACAAAAACTGCACATTTTAATGACTCGATTCTGGAGATCAATATCTAACCACATATTGCATTCAGCAGCAACATGTGGTGGGATATTCGGAGTCATTTCAATTCTGGATGAAGCATTCCTCTTTTTTATTTCCTCCCGAATGGCGATAGGTTGCTGAGCCCATGCGGGGCTATGATTTATGTCCAATGAGTGACCTCTAGGGCCGTAAGACTCCAACGGGTGACTAGTTCTCAATGGTAAGCTACTGGCACTTGACAAAGTGCCTGAAGCCGAATGAATTTACTTCTCTTTTCCTCAATCATCAACAGGCTCTGCCCTGACCCCCATACTGACTCCTATAACAAGATCTCCTGTCGGGGACTGAAAAATTTACTGTCATGTCGACTTTTCATTGAGCTCAAGTGAGTGCTTCTGTCACCTTCAGTGAACTGAGTCTGTAAAAGATTTAACTAAACACCAGCCACAGTTTAAAAGCTAAATAAGTACATTTCCTATGGAGGAGATAGCATTGCACAGCATCCAGGTTTTTTTGGAGAACACTTCTTTACAAAGTTCAATCTGGTATTGCCACTACTTTCTATTTGGGGGTGGGGGGCAAGGGTGTCACTGAATCTAGGCCTGGTTTCTTGAGCCATCGAACCTAAACTTCATGGGACCCTACCAGCCTTCAGGATTACTATTTGTTTAGTGTATATTAGGAGATTAGTGTTCACTGGCTACCCAAATGCTTTAGAAACAAGAGTTACAGCCTCATCAGTGACTAAAATGATGAAATTTTACACGACGACTTCGTATAAATAAACAATATGAGATCTATATTATATGAGCACATTCGGAGATTTATAGGATTATAGATCCTGGAAGAAAAAAAACCTCAGAGGTCATCTAATCCCATTCTACTCATGGGGAAACTGAGGATCAGGGAAGTTAGGTGACTTCTCTAAGTTCATACAAGTAATAAGTAGCAGAGCAGGGCTTTTCTACTATACCACATAATCAAGCAACATATAACCATGAATATATATATATATGTATGTATGTACAATCAAGCAATATATTGCCATGAATGTATATGCACAAAAATCTTTTTTTTTTTTGTCAAAACCTTGAAAAATAGACAGATGTTAAAAATAAGGACAACCTAGCCAAGAGCATTGAAACATGAACAATCAAAAAATATAAGCACGTATCCAAATATACACAACGGACATGACTTTGGACAGACTAGTTAAAATAATTAAGCAATAAAAACTAAAATCTCAAGAACCCTCTATATCAACAAGGAGGCAATTAAAAGGCTGACATTTGATGGTTTATTCCAACATCTCACTAAAGCCTTACGCAAAATTTCCACTCCCTCTTTAATTTTCAATTCTTCTCCCCTCCCTGCTTCACAGCTCCTGACTATTGGCTTTTACAATCTGTCCCTAGGGAGCGAGGAGTTATTACCCCTGTCGAGGGAAGAGAAAGGGATGTTATTCCCCTGTCACCCTCTCCAGCTCCAGTAGATTCCCGGCTCTGATCTATAGCCTTCATTGGAGAAAAGCGTCTGACATGCTGTTCGTTCTCAGTCCTGTCAGATCCATCTACCTGTGCTCCTGGCATTACTTACTGGAGTCAGAGTGACACACACAGTGTCACAAGAGTCAGGCCCAAAGAAAAAGTCTAGAATCAAACACCCCCCTGAGCAGCCTTTTCCTTTGGAGTAAATAGCAGAATGAAATGTCTACCATGCAAGGGTGCCAAGTTTCCTTGGGAGAGAGGCATTCAAAACCTTCCAGGCTCTCCATCCTTGGCATTTAGGTAATTGCAAAAGTTTCCAAGGAAAAGTCCTTCAGAATTGTACCAGGCTTGTTTTCCCGGCAGGCTACAAATATAGTGAAAGTTCTTGAACCAACTCACAAAATACTGTGGACAGGAAAGCAGGGGATAAACATTTTAACATACGCAACTGATTCCAATGCTAGTCTAAAGAGCTCTGGCCCCTCCCCTAGCTGGGAAATGTTATTTTCAACTTTAATTATTATAACCTGTTAGTAATTTCTCTGGCACTCTGGAAGTTTCTATTGGAAGCCACTTTTCACAGACTCAGGTTTCTCTTTCCTCCCAGGAGGCAGTGCTTGCTTAGAAGAGTGGATAGAGTGAGTCAATTAAATTTAGGAAGATTTGGGCTTAAATCCCATCTGTTGCTAGCAGAATGACCACAAACAATTCACATAACTTCCCTGAGCCTCAGTTTCCCCTATCTATAAGTGAATGTAAGAATACTTCATGGAATTGATGTGTTGTTTTTAGCATGTTTAGTTTGGGATTTTGGTTTTTTAATATATCAGCAGCTACTCTGCAACATACAGTCTGGAAGAATTGCCTGGGGGATTGAGAGAAATGCTACTACTAAATAATAAAAATAGTCAGCATTTATATGGGGTAGCGAAGTGGTGCAGTGGATACAGAATCAAGGAAAACTCACCTTCCTGAGTTCAAATCTGGCCTAAGATAATTACCAACTGGGTGACCCTGGGCAAGTCATTTAACTCTGCCTCAGTTTTCTCATCTATAAAATGAACTGGAGAATGACAAACCAACCCAATATCTTTGCTAAGAAAATCCCTAAAGGGGGTCACAGTCAGACATGCCTGAAAGTGACTCAACAACAACCAAAGCATTTATATAGTGCTTTAAGGTTTGCAAGGCACTTTATAAATATCATATCGTTCGATACTCACAGCAACCTATTAAGGTAAGTGCTATTATTATCCCCAACTTAGAGATGAAGAAACTGAGACAAAGTTTAAACGATTTGCCTGGGGTCATGCAGCCAGTATGTGTCACAGGCTAAACGCAAACCCAGATCATTCTGGAGACCAGATTCCAAAGTCAGCTCTTTATTCATCATACCATACTATATCTCTCATATGAGTTAATATATGCAAAAAAATGTAAGTGGCAGTGATTATAATAGGAGAAATTGCTGTCAATTATCTCAAAAATATCTTGATACTTTATATAATTAGTAAGGGGTTTTTCAAAAAAAAATTTTTAATTCCCTCAAGTGTGGGGGTTAGATAATTATATTATTAATAAAAATAGTAAGAAAATAAATACCTGCTATCAATTAATGTTAAAACATAGTGGTACTTTACACAATGAATAAGGATTTATTATAAAAATATAGAGGAGGGTGCCAAGGGGAGAAGGGTGGTAAGATAGTGGCAAACTGTGCTTCAGGGCAAATTGGATTCATCAATCTGTTTTTTGGTTTAGGTTGTATCTTGCTTCTTTATTCTTTGTCTTCATGTTTTTAAGTTAAAGTGGGCTAAAAATGAGGTCGCCATAGCTTAAGTAATGTATCAGAGCTGAGATGTAAACCAGATCTTACTTGTACTGACCCCCCCTCCTAGTCACTTCAGATAGAGCTTTCGTTTATTCCATGCCCCCAACAAAGTCAAAATTGGTGCTGATGGAAGCTATTATCACCCTAATTATCAGTGTTCTTTTGCCTCAAATAATCATGTATATATCTAGTTGCTAATGTGTTATCTCTGCCCCCCCCCCAAACTAGTGGAAGCTTCCTAGGGAAGGGAAGTTTCTTTGTTTTGCTTTTGTGTCCTTAGCACTTAACAAAAATCCATTGCACATAGTAGGTGTTTAGATTAGACTTAATTACAGGAAATAGGTTTTAGGCAAAGGTTGGACAAATCTGTCATATCCCAATCCCATGAGAGCACACCATGAAGTCATATGTTTGGGGTAACAATTCACTATTATTCGCAGAAAAGAGCAAAATAATATAGGTTTATTAGACAAATAGTACAAACATCCAGATTATCTTCCAGTACAGCCTATACTGCCCAAAGTCAATGGGTAATTGTTCATTCCCACAAGTACATACACACACATTCTCATCCACGTATTCCACAACATCTGTGAATGACCTGGCCTAAGAAGGAGAGGGAAGAGAAAACACAAAATTATATCCCCAAATTAAGCCAAAGAGGGTTTATGAAACAATTGTACAACCATAGTGAGTTATTTGTTAACAACTGGGTACAAATGCACAAATATTTCCTAGGCCTAGTAGAACTCAAATACTGCTTTGGATGGTTACAACAATCAAAATTCTGTTCCAGGGGACGTGTATGAACAACAGTCCTGTTTCTCTAGTATTGACCCAGCTCTAGTACTCCTAGTAGTAACATTTTATTGTGAGTAAATAACCTATTTCCCTGAATCTAACCTCTAGCGATTCTGAGGCACTAGGTGGGTAAAGGGGTATAAATGGCCTTAAGAGATCTGTATCCTAAACGATACTGTATAAGAAACACTCTTTTCTTTTAAAGTGCTTATCACCTATAACATAGATACAAGCCAAAAAGGTGTGTTTTAAAGCATGTTGAGCAAAGAGTTGTCTTTTGAAAAATGGACATTCAGGGATGTACCCTGACCTGGAAAAGAAACTCTTCATTCCATTTCCATCCCACAAACATTTATTAAGTTTCTACTATGTAAAAGCAACTTTGCTAGGTACTAAGAATACAAAACCAAAATGAAGCCATCCCTGTCTTCAAGGAGCTTACATTTTACCAGGGAGATACATCAGTTCAATAAATATTGATTAATCGACTACTGTATACCAGGCACTGTGCTAGGGATACAAATAAGAAAAAGAGACTGTCCTTGCCCTCAAGGAGGTTATAATCTAATGGGGGGGAGAGGGGAAGGAGAGACAACACACAAAAGGAAGCTGCAAAGTGCAGGCGAGATGGGAGCGGGGGAAGGATGGAGAGGAATAGGAGGGCCATATTGTTCCTGTAGAGGAGTAGCCAAGCAGGACAGCTGATGGAAACTGGAGTTACCAGGAAGGTTATGAGCCCTCTATAAAGGAAGGCTTTGGGAGGAGTTTAGAGCTCCTCCCTTCAGCTCTCCACTTAAGAGGAGCAGAAACAGGAAAAATGAGAAAGTGTAGAGTACTAAAACCCGAGCCATTCTTGGCTAGGAGATTTCAGGTGACTAGTTTATCCTGGTAGAGAGGGAGGGCATGTAATTACCTGGAGTCAAAGCCAAACAAAACAGCTGATGGAAAATGGAGAAAGTGTGAAAGCAAGCATCTATGTATAAAATATATGCACAGTATAATTTCAAGAGGAACAGAGTGCCAGGGAAATCAGGAAAGGCCTCATATAGGACATTGTACCTGAATTGCCCTTGAAGCAAGCTAAGAATTCTGGGGGCCAGATATAGTACATTCTAGACATGAGAGTTCACTTATGCAAAGGCCAACTTGATTCTGTGGGGAGAGATGAAAGGTCATATATGGGAACAACCAACCAGTCAGTTTGACTGACACACAAAGTAGAGAAAGGGTTTGGGTTTTCGTTGTTACTGTTCAGTTGTGTCCAACTCTTCATGATCCCATTCAGGGTTTTCTTGGCAGATACTGCAGTGGTTTGCCATTTCCTTTTCCAGCTAATTTTACAGATAAGGAGACTGAGGCAAACAGGATTAAGTGACTTGTCCAGGGTGACAATTAGCAAGCCTCTAAGACCAAGTTTTAACTCAGGAAGATGAGTCTTCCTGAGTGACTCCAAGCCCAATGCTCTATCTAGCGCACCACCTAGCTGCCCTGGAGAAATGGTAGTCCTATGAAAAGGACTGGAAAGGAAGGTAGTGGAGATTATGGAGAACTTTAAATGCCAGGCCTCAGAATTTGTATTTTTATCCTAAATTCAACTGAGAGTCTTTGAAGACCTTTTTTTTTTTTTAAGTAGAGGAGGTTGGGACAGCCAGGTAGCACAGCAAGTAAGAGCACTGGCTCCAGTGTTGGGATGACCTGGATATTGAATCCTGGGCTCAGACACTTAGCACCCACCCAGAAACACCTGGCCATTGTAACCTTGAGCAAGTTACTTAACCCCAATTGCTTAGGGGTGGCCAGGTGGCTCAGTGAGTAAGAGCACCGGCTCCAGGGTTGGGATGACCTGGATCAAATCCGGGCCCAGATACTCAGCACCACACCCAGAAATAACTGGCCATGTAACCTTGAGCAAGTTACTTAACCCTAATTGCTTAAAAAAAAAAAAGTAGAGGAGGTGACATGGTGAAGTCTATCTTAGGACTACCAATTTGGCAGCTGTGCAAAGGCTGGATTGAATTGGAGAGAAGCAGGACACAAGGATACCAATGAGGAAGCTATTGCATCTTATCTATTCCATGGCCTCTATTGTTCCTTTGGAGAGGGCCTGATCTAGAGTAAAGGAAATGTATGTGGACAAAATGAGATAGATTCAAGAGATGTTCTGGATATAGGAACACCAGAACTTGACAACTAATTGGCTACAGGGATAGAAGAGAGAAGAATCAAAGAAGTCTCCAAGGCTGCAAAGCTGGATGATAAAAGAATGGTGATATAGGTACATTCATATACACATATGCATACATATCTATATCCAAGTACATAGATAGAGACAAATCTATGTAGATTTAGATGTGTAGATATCTATGTAGATACAGATGTATTCATATGTGTGTGCATATGTACACTTGCAAAAGGTGTTCAACCACTGTCACAGAAGATGACCAACACAGAGTTCAAATTACAGCAAAAGTCTCTATAGATGGTGAAGTCCTACAGATGCTTCTATCTACAAATGATATTGGGATCACTGCACTCAGCTACAGGACGCTGCAGAGCCTATGAGAGCCATAGCCACTCAAAGACTTTGGCCCAACCATCCACACAGGAAAAAGCAAGTGGATGAAGAATGTTGATTATTCTGAATACAGTAAGGTAGAGCAGATTATTCTGCCTAAAATGCACAAAGTTGGTCCATCAGTATGGATAACTTCATCAGAAAATCAGATGGATCTGGGTCCAAAACTGAATAGGAGAAAAATGAGCCAAATGCCATTTAAAAACCACACCATCCTTGTAATGACCCTATGCTTCTCCCTGAAATAAAGGCTCATCTTTTTAGCATCAGTGTTCTTCTGATGGCTGTGAACATGGAAAAATCTGACAAACTTGAAGTTTACCTGATAAACACTGAGGAAGCACATGGTAAGTGTGAATAAGCTGTAAAATAAATAAATAAATAACTGCTCCAGAGAAGCATGTAAGGAATCCTATCCAAGAAGTATGTAATATAGGAAAAGAAGGTAGGCCAGTCATGTGGAAAGAGAAAGCAATAACAAACAATCTGTATGCTTCCTCCACTAGTATTTATGAAATGGCCAGAGATCCAGGGACAGGAAGACCCCTGGACCAGTGGATAGACCCCCTCTGTAGGGTCTATGAGAGGATTGGGAAACAAATGCATGGGAGGAGGTGTAGACGGATTGCTATCTTCACTAGCAGATAGAGAACTCATACCAGTTAAGACCACAGATATATTAAATAGTTAACAGTACCTGCCTATAGACTTTCATTCAAAGATCAAGAATTCATGATCTCTATGTTAATGGAGCTTGCAATCTAGCAAATGGAGAGATAACAAGCCCTTCCCTTTTGGACAGCACTTCATTTTGTAACTCTGTAAGTCACATCTAGGTAACATCGGG
Source organism: Petaurus breviceps papuanus (assembly GCF_028583685.1). NCBI lineage: Eukaryota > Metazoa > Chordata > Mammalia > Diprotodontia > Petauridae > Petaurus > Petaurus breviceps. The sequence goes on from NW_027187372.1 coordinate 25,007,009, forward strand.
TAGTAGAGTAAATTATATAGAGTTGGGTGTTATAGTACACAACTTATTTCCTCTAGTGATCTTATCTGCCTCCTAGCCTGTAACCTCTGTGACACCAAGGCCCATGACTCATCTAAACTCTCTACGTCACCTGCTGTCACTCACCATTCAGTGGATTCAGTTGTGTCCAACTCTTTGGATCCCATGGACCATACAGCCCATGCGGTTTTCTTGGCAAAGATACTGGAGCAATTTGTCATTCCCTTTTCCAGTGGATTAAAGGAAACAGAAGTTAAATGACTAGCCCAAGATCACACAGCCAGTAGGTGTCCACGGTCAGATTTAAACTCAGGTCTTCCTGACTCCGGTCCCAGTGCTCTATCCAGTGTGCCACTTAGCTGTTATTCCCTAGCAATACAGAATTCATACAGTAGGTTCTTAATAAGTGCTGGGTAAATGAATGGATGGCTATACAAGTAACCATGCTTTCTTAAACAATTCAGTGGGCTCAATGTGGATACTCCTCACAGACTGAAACTTCTATAAACCTCGTCCTGCAAATTATTCATTCATGGGTTTCCAATAAATAATCAGACAGCTCTTCTCTGGTTGTTTTAAGATCTCCAGGGATACAGCACTTTAGGTGTCTCTGCTACAGAGCATCTTCTCATTTTGTTTTGCACATACCTTTGGCAGGCTAATGGACCTTTTCTCAGAATAATGTTCTTAAATGCACAAAATAAAATGGGATCACAATGGTAGCCAATTGTACTGGAATTCCAGTTACCAAAACATGTTTTAGAACAAGTTCACAGGCCCCCAGGTTTCCAGGGATTCTTAAATTCTTGCTGTCTTCTCTCTTATTTATAACAAGAGTACATGTGAAGAACCACAGAATTGAAATCAAGCTACCCAAGCCTGAGTCACGGTTCTGGCACTTAGCAGCTATGGGACTGGGCACATGTTGCATTGGATAATAACACATACTACCTACCTCAAGAAGGGGTGAGAAAAGCCTTTTAAAAAAACCCAAAGGGCTAAATAAATGTGAGCTGTCATTAGCAGGACAGACACTGATTCAAACAATCATTTTTATACATGTTGTCACTCCCAGTGTGGAAATTGTCTCCACCAATGCAAACTGGCAACTCATCTGTAACTTACAATCTTAAAGAATTCCTGTAGAAATTATGTAACGGGGTAAGTGTTTCGGCTATGGTCACACAAGTCAGCTGTAGGACCTGAACCCAAACCATCCAAAGTAGGCCCTCTATCAACTATATCATACTGCCTCCCCAGATCACTATTGCTAATCATTACTGCAGTAACTATGATACAGAATAAAATTTTATAGAGCCTGAGGAATAGAAACTCCAGTCAAGCAAGCCTGACAATATAAAATCTTCCCATTAGTTATTAAAAGAAACTGTACCCTCCTGCTTGATTTAAAAACAAAAGGCTTTTTTTTTCTGATACCATCTTATACCATCTCTCACAGCTAATCACATGGAGGAAAAAAAGGGAAACACCATATCAATTGTTTGTCTGACAAAAGGCTCCAGTCAAAAGATTGAACATTTTTCCCTCTCTTATCTCAGAAGATAAGTTCTCAAGTCACTTTTCTTTGTTTTTGCCGTGATACTTGAGTTTTTTACACTATTCCAGGTCTCTTCTGAGACTGAGGTGAATTGGGATATTTTCCATTTATTTTGGAAGTAGCTATTCCTGACACACACCTGCATTGAAGCCAAATTCACAGTCCCATTCACGTACTGTTAACAGAGAAAAATTAAAGGGAGGGTGGGGTAGGGATGTAAATTATTTCATAAATAGGATTTATCATTCATATGAGCACCCTTTTTTAAAAAAAGGAAAGGGATTTTAAACTCTTCCTCTTCATTAAGAGAAATGTAAGGCCACTGTTCTGCTTTTGGAGTGGGGTGGTCTCTAAGTATTGTCTGAGGGCCACCCAGAGAAGTTCGGAGAGGCTTATCACCAGCATGATGGCCAATAGGTGATGAATGGAGGGAGTAGGGGAAGGACAGCCTATAAAAGCCTGGAAATGTCATAATATGCATCACTGTAGTTAAATACAAGGAAGAGGAACTGGACGATGGTTTCATTGGTATAGGAATTCCTGGAGGCGGAAAGCCCCTCTTACTAGCCAATGGTAACCCTTTTTCTGTAACTTAGAGAGATACCTTGAGTGTTAAAATGACTCACCCACGTTCACATAGTCAGTGCGTTTTAGAGTTGGCAAACCCAAGTCTTCCTTGCTTTGAGGGCAGCTCTCAATCTATTATGTTCATTTCTGTAAGTACTAACACAGATGAAACCATGGATCCTTAAAATATTTATAAGAGGCCTGTTATATTGACTCAGATATTCATGCATCTAACAAAACAGGCTTTTATTTAAATGAGGTTTTCGATTTAAAATGTCTTACCCATTAATAACACTCACATTTTCATCTTAGAAATTGGAATATTTAGAATTCCATGAATAAATGTGGTATCTTGTAAATATATATGACTTGGCAGCTAGGTGGCACAGTTCTTTTAGGAGCTAGATAGCACTGAAACTACAGTCAGGAAAAGCTGAGTTCAAATTTGACCTCAAATACTTACCAGCTGTGTGACCCTGGGCAAGTCACTTAGTTTCTGTCTGCCTCAGTTTCTTATCTGTATAATGGGGATAATAATAGCACCTACCTTCCAGGGTTATAATAAGGATAAAATGAAATAATATTTGTAAAGCATTTCACAAATCTTAAAATCGTTATATTTTACTAAATGTAACAAAAATCTTCCAATGTGAATATTTTATAAAAAGGAATGGAAATATTTGACCAACCAAAAAATTATACTAAAACAAAAATTGGATTTGGTTGTTTTTTTAATAGACTCACTCCCCAGAGGTTTTTGTCTTTGAAAATCTCATAGCTGTTTAGAACCAATGTGAGTAGTTTTGAAGCTTTTGTTTTACCTCTTTTTGTGTACATGTGTTTTAGGAGAGTTTTTTTGGGAAGGGGATAGAAATGATAAAAGTCTTTGAAATTAACATTCATTTTATGTGAAACATGCTACCTTGGATAAAAACAGTTTTCAAAACCAGAGAACAAGTGAACAGACTTTTGGTTCCATGAGTAGAATCTAATACCCCCTTAAACCTTGGAAAATCAACATGAAATGCATTCTAAATCACCTAGGGCAGGCCCTAGCACTGAAGACCTCCATCAAGCTTATTAAATATTCTCCACGTAATCCATTGATTTCTTTATGGAAATCTAAAACAGTAATATTTCAAAAGCAGTTGGAGCTTTCAGTACTCTAAGTATGGAATTATTATTCACCTGTATTCTTCAGGATCATATTTAACTCCCCCAACATGACCTCTGGGTACAAGTCCAAAGCATAGAATACTTAGTCAGTGATTCACACATGGCCTCCAATGCCATGAAAGCCATCCTTTGCTGCTCTGTGCAGATTTCTTATTTTCAGTGGAGAACATGCACACCCATGTGACATAAATTATCTGTCAAAATTGGTAATGAAGTCATAACAGATTCATATATGTTTCTGAATACATTGACTTTGGAAGTTTATTTCCTCAGGGTTTTAAGAGGTTGGAGGAATGAACGTACCACCACGAATACATCCACAGGTCAGAAATTTGTTTCTTGAGGATTTCCTAAAATGAAACTGATTACAAGGCAACAACATCACAGATTTAAAGCCAGAGGGCATTATAGTGGAAGGAGCCCTCTACCAGAAGGCAGGAAAACTTCCCTAGCACTAACTGATCATATGACCTTGGCATGTTCAATCATCTCTCTGAATGTCACTTTTCTTACCTTTAAAATAAAGGTGATGGATAAAATGATCCAGATAGTCTTTTCTAGTTTCAAAATAGAATTTTTGTGCTGCTGTTTAGGGCTAGCCTGATAGAACAGACATGTTATTCTATGTATTAGACCCTTAAAAGAAAGGAACTCAAGACTAAAATTATACTTTTATTTATCATTATAGGTAATTGTTATGTTTTAGAAGCCTCTGTCTCCTTATCTTTGTCTCCCACACCAAAACCACCCCTTCTTACCTCCCACCCAGTAAAAAAGAAACAGGAGGAGCTACCCAAGACCATGGACAGTACTCCTGTAGAGAGGCCTTTCCATGCAGAATCAACACAGGTAGTACATTCTGGGGAAAGGGAATGGGATGAACTTGGGTAATCCCTGATAGGATAGGAAAATGGAACAGAAAGGGTTTAAATGCCCAGAGATTCTCCCTAGGCTCCTTTTTTTTCTCTCTTCCATGTCTATCAGAATAGACAACAGGTCCCCAGCCTTATGGCAGGAGCAGGAATTAATGTGCCAATTTATAGAGATTTCCTCCCTCTAACTCCTGTGTATAGAGGTAGTCCCTGGAGACAACTAGTATTTATCCCAACTTATTTCTCAGTCAGGAAGAACTGCCCCATCAAAGCAATTCCACCTTCTTCTTCCTTCCTCTTCTGTCTTCACTTTGGTCACTGCCCAAAGACTCATTACCTGTCAAAAGATATTCAGAGTGAGTTCACTAACACCTTTGCTGGCGCTGCCACAAAGAAATGGACCGAGAAACTTACAACTATTAAAGAGAACCAGTTTTAAGAGTACTGAGATTATGACTTGATTATGACATGAATGTATTTGTGTGATGTATTTATATGAAGAATTCACACAGAGGCTGTTAAAAATGTATTAGTACTTTAATGGAGCATGAATTTAGAATACCCCCGAAGTATCACCCTGTTACCTCATCAGGACATAGAGGTAACCCTGGCTGTACCCTGCCAGTGCTTAGCACTGTTCCTGGTATGTAGTAAGTGCTTAATAAATGCTTGTCAACTAACAGACAGGTCCCACAGACTGAAAAGGCTGCAAGTACAGTCTTAGCAATAGATGGTCTACTGTCTAAGAAAGAACCCACCTAAATACTGAAAGGCTTAGCACCTGCAAGCCCACCTCTAGAAGATATAATTTTTGGTCATAGAGGTCCAATAAACAAACATGAATGAATGGAGAAGGGAGTCATATAACAATGAAGCAAATAACAAAGGCAAATACAAGGGGGTTTAGGGCAAATGTTGAGTCTGAACCTACCTCAATGGATCCACAATCTCCTTCCAACATGGCAGATGACAACTCATTTGTGCCTTCTCATCCATACCCTGAATCTCATCCATGTTCTCCCATAAATCCAACACAAGGGAGCTCACTCAGTTTTCTAAGGTTCTTCAGCTATGTCTCCTGACCCTAGACAGCAATGCAACATGAAGACTCTCCAAAAGAAATCCCCCACTCTGGGAACATGATTAGCCCACCTTCTTTTCTAAGTATGCATCTCTCTGGTGATATGCTTCATAGCCCTTCTGCACAATGCAAAGTTGGTAATGTCTAGCAGCCTACTCATACCCACTATGCATCTCTCCATTACCTATAAGTAACCTTCAAATGAAGTTCTTTAAAGGCTATTCTGTGACTCACAACCACATAACATCACCAGAAGAATATGGCTTTTTTAAAATATGGACCTGATTTAGCCTTATTCATTTATTATGCAGTTCATAATTTAATCTTTTTTCATGTGTTTTTGCCAACTTGACTTTTACAGTATGGGGGGAAAGGCACAATCAAAACATTTCTTGGGTTATGTTAACCATTAGCTGTATCCATAGGTAGGTGAAATATGTAGAGTATGCTTAAAATCACTCTTGAAACCACATTTAGACAATCATGGGAAAGCAAGAGCTGATAAAGTAAAAGCCCTGATATTCCAACTACCATCACTAAGCAAAGCTTTACGAAAATGATAAAAGAGAACAGTAATTCATCTGTACTATCAGAAGAAGCATGATCATCATATCAACAAGTTCATACAAAATAGAAAGTCAATGAGCCTAGACAAAGTGCTGCTTCTCAAGGCTGCCCACTAGGACAGTGTCTTTGATTGTTGGGTCTCCTCTAGGTCCTAGCATGATGCTTTGCATAATAGCAGATATTAAGGACAATATGTGCTGAAGTTGATATTTCTTCCTTGTAGATAAGTGGTAGCATTAATTCCTCGTTTTACCAATGAGGAAACTGAGATAAAATGACTTGCCCAAGGTCATGCATATATACCCTCAAGAATACTGATTGGAAAGTTGTCGATTTAAGAGTGGAACTCAAGTATTCTGCCTCCAGGCCTTTCCATTATCCCATTTGCCTTCCAGAGACAACGTTATAATATATAGCAAGTGAACAACTAACTTCTTCCCAGACCACTTGGAGTTCCACCCATTTAAACTAGTAGCCATCAGAAATACTGGAAGTCATATTGAAATCCCATGGAAATTTTGGCAACATAGTGATTTATATAAATAATTCACTTGGTTTCATTTACGATTCACATATTAGATTACATTTTAATCCATTCACTTACTCAAACACTTTATTACCATTGGCTCAGAATTCTAAGTGACTGTGGCAATTCACCATGGTAGTTATTTCATTGATGTCAATTCTTGGTTACTTGGGTGCTCATTATGTAATTTGTAGTTTATTTCTTCTTCCTCTGGGCTCTTGGTAATTCTCCTATTCACGAATACCTCCACTAGAAAGAACAGGTAGAAAGCACTGGATCAGTCCATTTTGTGGTGTAGTCAATTGTTGACTAAAAAAGAAAAATAACAATAAGGACAATCTGACACAGCAATTAATACAACAGCCATTATGTTCTGAATGAACAGGATGAGTTTGACAAACTCGGGTGAGGGTAACAGTTTGGCCTTTACAATTATGTGGTTTTTTTTTTGGTTTGTGTTAAAATGGTCTTGCTTTTTATGTACACACAGCCTTTTGGGAGAAGTGGTTTGAAAGCATGCTAAGTGCCTGTGGGAAGCCAGCCTGAGAGTATAAATTCGATATGGAGAGATTAAAACTAACATAGGCAACAATGAAAATTTGGAATCGTCTCTGGATTTCATTTATCCATGTGATGCATTTTCCCCATTACTTTATAAGTTTCTGAATGAGAAGCAAAAAGACTCCTTGATTTGTCAGGTTTAGAGTTCTCTCCCTCAAAACACTGGGAAATTTAACTCAGAATTAAATTAAGTTCTATTGAGCAGAAATGAGGTTATGGCTCACTTTCTCTTAAACACAAATTAGTTTCTACCATCTCTGCAGAAATCTGACCATATCACTTTTTACAGAATCAATGTTTTGAGGAGTCAGAAATGATCAGAAGAAATAAACAGCCCCTTTAAGTTTTAGTCTAATATTTAATGAATTGGTAATTAAAAACCCAAGTACCTAGCAAATAGCACTGAGACTTAGCTAGAAGGGTAATTGTCTACTTCCTGAATAGGAAATTTTCCTAAATCTTGTGTTTAGAGTTCTAGGTCCTCATTATATGTAGAGAACTCTTTCTTTTTCCTGTTTCCCTTCTGAAAAGCTTTCAGTAACTAGGCTTTGAAACTCCTATCAGTGTTCTAAGTACCAAGTCTGTCTCTTCCTTCTGAGTATGAGTAATAGGAATGGGAGTTTGAAGATCTTACCTGCCCCTTAATATACCTGGGGAGAGTTTGAAGATCTCCCCTGATTTGAAAGTAAACTCTGCCCCGTGATGGGCTGAATGTAGTTACACGGAGCCTGTGATAGGAGGAGTTTTGCTGAAGGGAAGAAGAGCCAACAGGAAGATCATGTTCAGAGCTAGTCAGACGGGTGGGGGAGAGAGAACACTCAGGCAAGGAGTCAGATAAGCTCTTGAGTAAATATTGATCTTGTATTGGTTTGTGGGAAGGCTGAAGGATGCTGTGGCTCTCAGTATTATTATGGCTTCTTAATATCTTTGGTACTATAATGGAATCAGCTAACTGGTTTGGGGATTTGGTTTTCTGGTGTCTAAATAAATGTTTCAGTTCTGTTCTCTACCTGGGTAATCTGGTATATTTTGCAATCGAACATCATGTGATACTTATAGTCATGCTCTTTATTGTGATCATGGGCACTGTAAATATTGCATTGACATTACAGCGTGCTCTGTGAAGATGGACAAATTCAGATAAAGATTAATTGATGAAATTGGGATGGTGTTGACTGGAGGTTTAAGGGGAACATTGGTTATCCAAGTTTTGGAAGAGCTATTGTATGGGAGGGGGGAAGATTAGAATTGTTTGGTTTGGTCTTTATGGGCAGACATGAGACCAATGTATAAAAGTAGCAAAGAGGTCATTTTACCATTGCATAATGAAAAAAATCACAACTACAGCTATCCAAAAGTGGGATGAGCTCTCTTAGGAGGTATTAAGTTGCCCATCATTGATGTTATCTTAGTGTAGGCTGAATGACCACTTATCAGGTATAGTAGAAGTAATCCCAGTTTCATATATAGGTTTCCCCTCTGAAGACCATAAATTGCTGAGACTCTGTGATTCATAATATCATGTCTTATGACACCTATGAAACATTCATTTGTAGAAAAAAATAATGGTGGGAGACAATATGGAATAGTGGATAAAGAGACAACTTCAGAGTCAGGAAGAACTCAGTTCAAGTCTCCTCTCTGACCATAAGCATGTGTACATGGTGTGTTAGGTCTGTCCAAGTATACCCTAAGGTGCTGACTGAGAAGAGTCAGGGCTGGCTAGGAGCCAGAATCCTTCAGGGGATGGAGGCAATTCTCCTGGTCTCCAGGGACCCCAGTTTGTTGTAGATACTCTGCTACATCTGCTTCCTTCCTTTGATTTCCATTTTCCATTTTCTGAGGTTCTGGCATAGGAAAAAGAAGGAAGGACATCTACAATCCTCTTCTAGACTCTCTCCACAATGCTGCTTGCTCTGATCTGACAGCCCTTCGGATTCAAGAAGTCAAGTTCCTGTTAGGTCCCTGGGCAATCTCCCTTCCTCCCTTTTTCACTTAAGAGGCCCCTGTACTCCTGCTCAGTGCTTAAATTTAACAATTACAACAACCATAAATTCTGAAGGCAACTAGGAGAAAGACTTTCAAGTACTATAAAGGAAAGAAAATTAAAATAATACAAAATTATTCTGGACCCACTAGAAACCAGAAAAAGGAAATGAATAATATATTTCAAAAAGCAAAGGAACCCAAGGTATAAGCCAAAATGACATGCTTTGCCAACCCAAACATAGTCATCAATGAAAAAAGAAAGATGTTCAATAAAGAGATATTTGAAGCACCCCTTCAAAAAAATAGATTGAACAGATTATTTGATTTTCAAATATCTCAAACAACAGAAACTAAGAAAGGTAAAAAATACAACTACTAAGGAAAGCACAGTAACAAAATAAATTGCCTGATCTCTAGAAATATTTAAAAGAAAAAAATCTAGAAAGAAAAAGTAAAATATGAGGTTTAAAAAAACAGGAAATATACATGCAAGTACTATATAAATGCAACTAAAAGACACTGTTTACAAAAATAAAGACAACCCTAAATAATTGAGAAAGTACTAATTCCTCGTGAGCAGGGCAACTAAATATAATGAAAATAATAATACTTAAATTAATGTACCTATTTTTTAGGTTATACCAATCAAACACCAAAGAATTATTTTATGGAACTAGAGAAAAGAATGAGAGAAATAATAACAATGAAATTCATAAGTAGACCAAAAAGATCAAGTACTTAAAGGAAATAATTTTAAAAGTGTACACAAAGGTACCCTAGCAATACCAGATTTCAAAATATATTACAAAGCAGTGATTCTCAAAACAATTTGGTATTGGTTTAAAAAAAATGCAAAACAATCAATCAGCAGATCAGATTAGGTATACAACACAGAGAAGCAAATTAAATTAGTTGCTTAATGTCTGATAAACACAGAGACCCCCTCACCTCCTGGGATAAGGAATCACTATTTAATAAAAACTGTTAAGAAAATTAGACAACAGAAATTAGATTTTACCAAACTTATATCAAGATAAACTCCAAATGGATGTGACCTAGATATAAAAGGTCACATCATAAACAGATTAGAGAAACATTAGAAAAATTATCTGTCAGATCTATAGATAGAAGAAAAGTTCATAATCAGACAAAGGATACAGAGGAACAGAGAAAATAAAATGGATATTTTTACTTAAATCAAATGTAAAAGTTTCTACAAAAAACTAATCCAATAAAACTAAAATCAGAAGGGAAACAATTATCTGGGGAAAACCTTTGCAACAAGTTTATTTGATAAAGGTCACATTTCATATTACACATACACATACATACATGTATGTATACACACATTATGTATATATGTGTTTATGTGTGTTATATATATATATATGTATAGTATGTATGTATATGTGTGTATATGGAACTGATTCAAATTTGTAAGAATAAGGACCAGTTCCCAATAGAAAAATACTTTAAGAATATGGACAATTCTCAAGAGAAGAAGCCCAGGCTACATACAGCCATTAGAAAAAGTGTTCAAGTCACCAATAAATAGAAAAATGAACATTAAAGCAATTCTGAGGTTCTACCTTACACCCATCAGAGTAACAAAGATGACAAAAAAGAAAAATGGCAAGTGTTGGAGGGGCTGTAGGAAAACAGGCATACTGATACACTATTGGACCTATGAATGGGTACAACCATTCTGGAAAGCAATTTCGAATTATACATGAAAAGTAACTAAATAGTACATGCCCTTTAGCCCAATTATACCACTGCTAGGCTTATACTCAAGGAGATTTTTTTTTAATAAAAAGGTCCTATATATATACAAATATTTATAGCAGCTTTTTTTGTCATTTCAAAAAACCAGAAACTAAGAGAATGTCCATTATTTGAGGAATAACTGAATAAATTGGGGTATATGAATGTGATGGAATAAACTGTGCTATAAAAAATGAGGAAGCAGGGGCAACTACCATGTTTCCCCGATAATAAGACCTATCCCGAAAATAAGCCCTCCCCTTACTGTGTAAGATTCCTCTAAAATAAGCCCTCCCCCAAAAATAAGCCCTATTGAGATTGCTACTGTAGTGAAGGCGATCCCCTGCGCTACATGCTACATTACGGTACCCTCTGTATGCACCGTCCCCCCCCCCTCCGGGTGAAACACACACCGCGCTCCGAGCTGCATCCAATCAGAGCTGCAGAAGTGAGCGCGTCATCCTGTTCTTCCCCAGTGATTTGCTTGCTGGCGCCATTGAGAGCAGTGCCACGGAGGAGAGCTGAGGCAGGACAACATAAAAACCCGGTATGTAAGCGGGAGTGAGGGGGCATGATGGAGGATAAAAAGGGCATGATGGAGGAAAAAAGAAGAACTCAGGGGGCATGATGGAGTGAAAAGAAGGACTGATGGTCATAATTTTATTATTCTGTCTGTTTTGACCCCCAGACATGAATACAAAAAGGAAGAGCTATACTGTTGAGTATAAGAAAGCAATTGTAGAGGAGTCACATGGCAAGAATCTTGCAGTTTTCTGTAAAGAAAAACTTTTGGATCTTCGAATGGTCAGAAAATGGAGAGCAGATTATAATAACCTCAATCAACAGGTGGATGAGGGAAAAGGGAAAAAGCGCAGGTCTGGATCAGGTCGGCAGCCCTTATATCCTGACTTGGAGATCCTCATTGGTGAATGGATTGCTGACAGGAGAGCAAAGGCCTTGGTTGTGCACAGGGCTGATATTCAAGCATTTGCCCTTTCAATGGCACCAGAGTTTGAAATGTTCTCAGAAGGATTCAAAGCATCACAGCACTAGTTGGACGGTTTCTTCAACGGTATGAACTGTCCCTAAGAAGATCAACAACACTGTTTAAGCTGGAAGATGCTGAAGTTATTAAACGTGCACTTGCATTCAAGTCCTTTATTGATAGGATCGACATTTCCAAGTACCAAACCTGCAATATGATTGCTATGGATGAAACTGCAGTGTTTATGGGACAAGGATCTCAAACAACAATTCATCACAGGGGTGCAACGTCAACCTACATTCCCACCACTGGCTATGAAAGTGCACAGGTCACCTGTGTTTTGGCAATTCGTTTGGATGGAAAGAAAGCCACACCTCTAATCATCAGTAAGGGCAAGAAAGATAAGATTGAACATGTATCTGGCATTTACGTTCTTGAAACAGAAAAAGCCTGGTGTACACAAGCCGTTATAAGAAAGTGGGTTGATTTAATGCTGCCACTTGTTATGTGAGGTAACCAAAGAGGTCTGATAGTCTGGGATTCAGCCAGCACTCACCGCACTAAAGAAATGAAGAACTTCCTTGCAGAGAGAAGTAATCAAGAAGAAGATCAAGTAATGATTCCTGCAGGAATGACTGCATATCTCCAGACCCTTGATATTGCAATAAACAAGCCATTCAAGGACCATTTGCGCATGGAAGTCAATGACTACATTGAAAATAGAATAGAAAGAAATCAGCGTGGAAACTTTGTGAAGCCCTGTCTGCAAGAAGTCTTGACTTGGGTGAAGAAGTCATGGGATAAAATTACTGACAGCTGTGTCACCAAGGCACTACAAGCAGGTTACCTGGACAAGACATATTCATTTAAAGAGAGTTATATTGCTGGACATGACAGATTGGGTCCACTTCTTCTGAAGGAAATGGAGGCGCAAGACATCCAGGATGGAATTCAGGGTATGGACACTTATGACGATGTTGTTGAAGAAGATGACATGATCATTATTGACTAAAGGTACATTTTTTGTTCACATTTACCTGTTTATTAAAATTGCTGTCAATGTTCATTAAAATAAGCCCTCCCCTGAAAATAAGCCCTCTGGTGTTTTTCTGTCCAAAAAATATAAGACAGTGTCTTATTATCGGGGAAACACAGTAGGTGGCACAGTGAATGGAGCACCAGCCCTGGAGTCAGGAGGACCTGAATTCAAATACAGCCTCAGACATTTAACACAAAAACTAGCTATGTGACCTTGGGCAAGTAACTTAACCCCAATTGCCCTACCTTCCCCCCTCCAAAAAAAAAAAGCAAAAAATAAAAATAAGAAAAGTTTTTTAAAATGAGGAAGCAGATGAACCTAGCACTTAGGACAGTGCTTGATACATAGTAGGTACTTAATAAATGTTTATTGAGTTGAATAAAATTTCAAAGAGATATGGAAAGATTTGTATGATCTGATGCAAAATAAAGCAGAACCAAAAGAATAATTTATTCTATGATATCAATATTATTAAAATGAACAATCTTAAAGACTTTGTAAAATGATGAAGAATATGAAGAATGAAATAAGCAAAACCAAGAAAATTATTTACACAAGAACACTCTAAAGACAAACAACTTGGAAAGCTTTAAGAACTATGATGGGTCAAGATGGCGGAGTAGAAACAGGACCTCCGCATGGCTCCAGTTCTCACTAACCCCAATCCATGTAAAAGGGGACTCTGAACAAACTTTGGATCTACAGAACCCACAAAATGACACAGAGGAGCTAACCTCCTGCTGAGGACAACCTGGCAGGCTGGCAGGAATCAGCGAGCCCAGGACTCTAGGAGCCAACCCCAGCTCCAAGCCAAGGTTTTAGCCCCAAGGCATGCCTGACCAACCACCAGCTGGAAGGACTACAGATCACCAGCAGCTGTGGCCGTTTCCAGAACTATCAACACATAGATGCTAAGGACAAAGTGAGAGGTCAGTGCAGTGTGGACTTTGGGACCCAGTAGTTGGGAGTGCTTTGGTTTTTGCCCATGGTGCGAGAAGGCTTTGAAGGCTGAAGCACAGCAGCCAGACACATGGCAGCTTCAGCTCCTGGCCTGCAGACTGTGGAGGGACCAAGCAACCAGTCTGAGGGGTAATCACTCTTGCTTTAACCTGCTTGGATCTGGATTGCAGTCTAGGGTGGAGGTGCTGGGGTGTGTGACCAGCGTGCCAGAGTGTGTGGAGGCTTCAGAGAGGGCACCCAACTAATACCTCCGGCAGCTGAGAAAACCCCAGCATTTTGGATGAAAGCTCCCTGTCTGATAGCAGAGTCCTACTGTGGGAAAAAGCCCAAAAGTCAAGTAATTGAGTGGCAATATGACCAGGCAAAGGAAGCAAAGCAAACAGAAGAATCTAACATTAGACTCCTATTTTGGGGACAAAAAGGAGCAAAGCATGGAACAGGAGGAAGACAGTGAAGTCAGAACTCCTGCACCAAAAGCTTCAAAGGAAAATATGAGCTGGTTACAAGCCATAGAGGACCTTAAGAAGCAGATAAGAGAAGTGGAGGAAAAATCGGGAAGAGAAATGAGAACAATGCAAGAAAATTAGGAAATGAGAGTCAACAGCCTGACTGAGGAAAATAACACCTTAAAAAATAGACTAACTCAAATGGCAAAAGAGGCTCAAAAAGGCAATGAGGAGAAGAATGCCTTAAAAAGCCAAATTTGCCAGATGGAAAAAGAATCTCAAAAGCTCAACGAGGAGAATCATTCCTTCAGAATAAAATTGGAGCAAATGGAAACTAATGACTTTATGAGAAATCAAGATGCTGTTAAACAGATCCAAACAAATGAAAGAATAGAAGGCAATGTGAAATATCTCATGAGGAAAATCACAGACCTGGAAAATAGATCCAGGAGAGAAAATTTAAAAATTATTGACTATCTGAAAGCCATGATCAAAAAAAGAACCTAGAAATCATCATCCAAGGAATTGCCAAGGAAAACTGCCCTGATGTTTTAGAACCAGAGAGCAAAATAGAGGTTGAAAGAATCCACCAATCACCTCCTGAAAAATATCTCAAAAAGAAAACTCCTAGGAATATTATAGCCAAGTTCTGGAATTCCCAGATCAAGAAGAGAATATTACAAGCAGCCAGGAAGAAACAATTTGAACACTGTGGAAACACAATTAGGATAACTCAGGATCTGGTAGCTTCTATTCTGAGGGATCAAGGGCTTGTAATATGATATTCCAGAGGTCAAAGAAGCTGGGATTAAAACCAAGAGTCACCTACCCAGCAAAACTGAGTATCATGTTTCAGGGGAAAATATGGTCATTCCGTGGAATAGAGAACTTTCAAGCATTCTTGATGAAAAAACCAGAGTTGAATAGAAAATTTGACATTCAGATACAAGAAACAAGAGAAGTATGAAAAGGCAAACAGGGAAAAGAAACCATAAGGAACCTATCAAGGTTGAAGTATTAACATTTCCTACATGCAAAATGATAATTGTAACTGATGAAACTTTCTCAGTATGAAAATAGTTGAAGGGAATATATATATATATATATATATATATATATATATATATATATGTGTGTGTGTGTGTGTGTGTGTGTGTGCGTGTCTATATCGGAGGGTATACAGGCATATGAATACATATGTGAATGTGTGTATATATGTTTACTGATAAAAAGGAAAGAAAGAAGAGCTAGAAAATAAGATATGTAACAACTACAACAATCTGAGTGGAATGAATAAAATCTGTGGTTACAACTATAATGACCAAGGTTGGCCCTAAAGAAAGAAAAAAAATTGACCTCCTTCTCTTTGCAGAAATGGGGAACTATTCAGTTTTAATGAGAATAAACTATACCCTTGGTGAATGAATGTGAAGGGAATAGGTGAGTTTTTACACACAATATTCTAGAACAGACTAACTTTTTTATTTTAATTTTATCTGATTTTTCATGCCTTTTATTTTTACAACACATTCATTCTGAAATATATCCTTCCCTTTCCCTTACTCAGTCCCTTGTAAAAAAAAATTTTTAAGAAAAAGGGGTAAAATTCAAAACTAACTAGTTCAACAGAATTACCCAACACCATGGCCTAGTTGGACAGTATTTAAAATATTCCATTTAAAAGTCTCCCCTCTACCCCCACAATAAAAAGTAGAAGACATATTTTCTTAACATTTCTCCAGAGCTAAGTTTGATAATTATAATTAGTCAACTTTCAGAGGTTTTGTTACTGCTGTTGTTGTTCTTTCCATTAACACGGCTGTACAGCACTTCTCTGTGCTCCCAGCTTCTCTGAAATCTCCACATTCACTGTTTCTTACTGTGTTACAATATTCTATTTCATTCACGTATCACAATTTGTTTAGCCATTTGGAATAGGAAGGACCGTAGCACACCCAAAATGGCCTGCTAGCACAGGTTCATCAATCTGCTTTTAAAGGAAAAACTACTAGAAAAGGGGTTAACAATCCTACTTTTAATTACATTAGTTCAGAGGAAAGGTCAGCAACCTGAACATCAGAGAAAATACAAGCAGAGAAATGAGCATAAAGACCAACAGACAGGGGCTCCACCTGTCTGAGTAAAGCAACATTGCTATACACTTTTCATACATCACTGGATAAAGGGAGCACAGACAATATCTGAGTAGTCGAGGGGCTCTGAACATATCTTGACCAAGAAATCGCAAGGTCCTTCTCATGAGTGAACCCCCAATGCAAAACACCAGCCTCCAGGAATATATAACAAAGACTCTGCATCTGATTGAGTGCCAAAGACCTAGGGAATCCACATTTCCCAGCACTTAATTGGAAACTCCCCTAGCCCGGAGCCTGATTAGCTCTGGGTCAGGGCTTTATGTGCCTATTAAGGGGCAGGGTAGATCTTCAAATTCCCTTAACATGACACCATTCTCCAAATTTTATTTCTGGTCTCTATTATTTGGGAAAAACAAGTGCTACTATGAATATTTTGCTGTACATAGGAACTTTCTTTTACCACCTAGCAGTGGGATCTGTAGATTAAAGGGTATGAATATCTTAGCTACTTTCTAAAATAATTCAAATAGCTTTCCAAAATGGTTAGACCAATTTAGAACTCCACCTACTGTGTGTTGATGTACCTGTCTTTGCCAGTTTGTGAATTAAAACCTCAGATTGTTTTAATTATTATTTCATTTACTATTAGTGGTTTGGAATAATCTTTCATGTGGTAGTTAATAGCTTGCTATTCTTCTTTTGATAAATGCTTATTCTTATTCATAGCTTTTAATTAGACAATTGCAATAGACCAATTAGTCCCTCTGCCTTGGGTCTATCTCAATTACAATCCATTTGCCACCCAGTTGCAAAAGCTATTTTTCCAGTCATTGATCTGGTCTTTTTACCAGATATATTCTGCACAATAAAGCTTGGTCACAATGTGCACTCTTGCTATCCCACCAATGTGCAATGGGCACTCACCAATGGGGAAAAGTGGGCACCCAGAGAAACCTAGCAGGGAGATACATGAATGTAGAAATGCATATGCCTAGTGCAACTCAAAAATCTGGACTTGGTGATGCTGGTTCCTTCAGGAACAGTCCTCACCTCACAAAGCTTTTCTCTGCTAGTTACTCCCCTTCTGATCCCAATAGCTAGGCAAAGACACTTCTCTTCTGCTAAAAACAAGTGTTTCACTCTTTCAATAATATACCACTTCTCTAAGCCAAAGAACTACCAACCTTCCAATACCTTCAAAGAGCAGGAGATTTTGCTGTGTCCCATCAGCTCCAAGACTCTTCTCACAGCAAAACAGATATAAAGCCTGTTTTTCTGTTTCTTCCTCTCAAGACAGAGGGGCCAGGAGATAGCAAGAAATATCCTTGAGAGGTTCCTCCTCCTCCAGCCTTTAGATGGCAGTAGAGAGTAATAAGACCTGACAGCTTTTATGAGTTTCCAGCAGCTGATCTGGACTTTCTCCAGGCAATCATCAAAGGAACATTTCTCTTCCAATCAGCAAGCTCCCAACAAAGCAGTTGTCTGAGCTGGAAACCTCAGGCCCCTCCTATGCTTAACTTACTCTCCTGCTTTGTTTTCTGTCTATCCCTTCCTTCCTATAGCTTCTTCTCAGGTCTCAAATCTTCTCTAGCTTTCTCTATCTTCCAATTCCTCAAGTCAGTCTTCCTGGTGGCCAGCAAGGTATATTATTAATTAGCTTTTAAAACTCAAGAAATCCGTATTTTTGTCAAGTATGAATCCAACAGATCTTATATAACTTTCCCTTAATACCCAATTATTTTATTCATAATTTTGTCAATTATAATCTTTAAAACTTTTAAAACATATAAATAAATGGATGGACCACAATGTGTTGTAGCCCTCACTGCCTCGGTCATTGCTCTGCCTTCAAACAGGTCCTCTCTCGGTACATTCATCTGAGGGGCAGCTCTCTCTGTCCACAGAACATTCTGTGTCTCAACCGTCTTATCTGAAAGACTGTGTTTCTCTTCAAGTTTCTACACAAATGCTCCTTTCTAGACTTTTCAGCAACCACAGAATCAGATCATAGGATTATAGATTTAGAACTAAAATTTATAGTCCAAAGTTGTCCACACACCAAGCACATGAAACACATACACATATGAAAGAAGCAGTATCCTAAGTAAGAAAAACCTTCCCTACTAACAAGAACTATCCAAAAATGTAATGGCCTTCTTTCTCACAGGCATCTTTCAAGGGAAAGCTAGATGATTACTTTTGAGACTGTTGTGGAGGCTAGACAATGTCCAGTGTTCCTCCTGACACTGAGTTTCCATGATTCTGTGAGTCTATCATTTACAAAGCGTGTGACTTTTAGATAAATCACTATGTGATGAGCCTCAGTTTGTCCATATGAAAATTGGGAAATAACACCACTTGCTCTACCTTCCTTATGGGTGTTATTGTGTGTAAAGACCTATATAAACTACAAAGTACCATATAAATATAGTTTATCCAATTATTTATATTTATATTATTATAGTATAATACAATATTTATATTAGCAGTAGCAGCATTAGAGTATCAAAAGCTTCTTAGTCTAGGTTTTACTTCTTCATCAATAGGACATAAGGACTTCCTTTTCCCTTCAGATTTTTCTCATGAATGGAAAAATAAGCTTTAATAGTTCCATATTTATGAGAGTTTGAACAATGTCATCTCTGTACCTTTCGCTTTGCTTTTTAGGGGTATCTGTGTATCCTTTCCCTTTACAATCAGGTAGTGAGGTCCCTCAAATGTCCTTGTAGAAAAGAAACTGGAGGCGGCTAGGTGGAGCCATGAATAGAGCACTGGCCCTGGAGTCAGGAGGACCTGAGTTCAAATTTGGCCTCAGACACTTACCACTTATTAGCTGTGTGACCTTGGGCAAGTCACTTAACCCCAATTGCCCTGCCTTCCTCCCACCCCCAAATAAAAGAAAGGAAACTGAAGGACAAAAGCAATGGATGGCTCCCTCAAATATTATGCTTTTCTGCTACAAACATGGTAAGATACTATTTTTATTTATTTATTTTTATTTCTCCTTAAGTACATTTTAGAGAGAAGGCCTAAGGAGAAAATAGTCAGTCATAAAATTCAAAGACTATTATCTAAATCCACTTCTCTTCAGTCTTTGTAATTCTTTGAAAAACAGGTCATATAATAAAAGCTGGAATTAAAAACCAGGCTTTTTTCAGGAATCTAGTAGTAATGACCAAAGTTAAGTTGAATTCTTCTTTCAAAGCAAAGGAAAGGTGGATATATGTCAAACTCTCTGAGGACAAAATCAATAAATCCAGGTAACTATAGCAATTCCTTAATAATTTCTTTTCCTTTAAAAAAAAGTGAATGCTAAAGAGCAAGAGTCAGGAGACCTTGATTCTGCAAGAATTAACTACTAACCTTCCTAGGAACTCTAATAAAGTTTTCTAATTTCTCTGCTCCTAAGACTGAAGGCAATAATCGGGAAAATAATAATATCGTGTCACAATCTACGCAGTCCCTCCCTATGAGACTGGATCGTGGTGAGAATTAATGAAACAATGTCTGGGAAGTGATGAGTGATTTGGAGGGAAGACAAAAATTCAAGATGATTCTTTTACTTGAATTAATCTGAGAATAAATAACTTAGAAACAGATTATTATGGGCCTTTAGGTAGTTCAGCAGACAAAATGTCAGACCAGCAGTCAGGAAGACCCAAGTTAAAATCTGGCCTCAGACACATAGGAGCTGTGTAACCCTGGGAAAGTCATTTAACCTGTCTGCCTCAGTTTCCACATCTGTAAAATGGGGATAACAATAGCACCTATCTCCCAGGGTTGCTGTGAGGATCAAATAAGAAAACAATTGTAAAGTGCTTATCACAGTGCCTGACACATAGTAAACACAATATAAATGTTAGCTAGTATTACTATTACTGTTATGAAAGGTAACTCTGAGGGAATCATTACATACAAAATAGCAAATAAAAAAAAAAAAACAGCATCACTTTAAATTCCAGACCCGTAAAACACAGTTTTACAAAATAGTTTTTCTTAGGGATCTCAAAGTTCCCTGACTTCATGTCCTGGAGAATTTCTCCTAGAACTCCAGTGAAGGTAGTGCTTGGGTGATAGCTTACAGCAATGACAAGGCTTGTTTGTACTGGAAGGTTCCTGAAGACTTCTACCAACCTGACATCAGACACAATCTCACCTGAGTTTCTTCAGCTTCTTCTGCCTGTGATGGAAAGGAACCATTTTTGCTCTTCTGTCCATTTTTTTATCCATGTAACAAACTCAACATTGACCTGGTTCCTTAGCTTTAATAACAATAACTAATATTTAATAGCACTTTAAGATTTGTGAGGAGCTTTTGATATTTGGGAGTTAGGTGGTATTATTACCTCATTTAATATGAAGAAACTGAAGACAAGAAAGGTGGTGATTTAGCATGTTTTGCACCACCAGTATCTGAGGCAGGATTCAAATACAGGTCTTCCTGACTCCAAGTCCTACATTCTATCCACTATGCCTCCTAGTTGCCTTTTAGAATTTACTACTGGTTACCTTTTTTTTTATACCCAGTCTTGTGCTGGTAAGTACTTAGCAAGCAGCAAATGAGTTTAATCTGCATTACTAACATTTTATCTCAAACTTTCTGAAGGCTAGACAATCAACAAAACAATAAATCAAGCCCTGATGTTAGTATTTGCCTATTTCCAAGTGTAAAGGCTTACAATGAACATTTAACAACTGGCTCCTCTGGGTCAGAACAAGCACACCCCTGTCCATTCTGGTCATTTCATTGGCATAGAAAACTCTATGAGAGGAAGCTCCCTCTACCAACACAGATCAAGCCTTTTACTCAATTTCTGGTCTTTGAGATTTTCCTGGGACACAAACAGATTAATCATTTAGCCTAGGGTTATAGAGCCAGTATATGGCAAAGACAAAACTCAAAATCAGAATCTTTATGACTGAGGCCAGCTCCCTCTCTATCCACTGACTTCCCCATTCATTAATGTAACCTCACTGGTTACATTAATCACATTATTTTCTGATTTGAATATATATATTCTGAATACTGGTAAGAGTGATAGCACCCCTGAAACAAAGTACTCACTTCCACTGCTATATCATTACAGATAAAAATAGCTTACATTTTATTAAGCACTTTACATGCTATATTTCATTTGATTCTCTTGTTAGCTCTATGAGAATGAGGAGAGGGATTAGGGTGAGTCGTTTTAGTTCTTGGAAACAATCGTCCCCACTCTAGAGCTAATCCTGCACACAGAGAAGACTTCAATTTAATGTTTGTCGAATTGAACAACCTTATATGCAACAAATAGTCCTACTAGCCCCTATTGTTTATATAATTATAACTTTATCCCACAAGTCTTAGTGCCGTTTTCAGCTTTGACTTTTGGGACACTTTTGTATAGTGCTTTATATAAATGTAAATATAATTATCTATTATACATATAAAATGCACTGAGATTTACAAATCTCTTTCCTCACAATTCGTTGTGAGGTAGGTAGTTCAACTAATATTATTAGTTGTTACAGTCACATAGCATTAAAAGTATGAGAACCAGAATTCTAAGCTAGATCTCCTGAATCCAAATCCATTTATGATTTTATTATAACTATAAAATATCATATATAGAAAAATAATGGATACAGGTTCAGACCCTATCAATCCCAAAAAATCATCTCAATTTTTTTTTTGGTTCTTGTATTATGTAGTATCAAAAATTTCTTGAAATAAGCAAGCTGGGGACTTGAAATCCTTTTGTCCTATAGGAATGTAATATAAAAATGGTGACTGAGCAATTAAAGAAATATGGCCTATTCAGCTTCATCCCTAAGGAGCAAGAAGTGTGTTTATAGGTTTCTTTAATCAATCAGTCAATCAGTAAGTACTTATTATGTGCCAACTACCAGGTTAGGAGCTAATAAAAATCACTGTCCTTGAGGAGTTTACATTCTAAAGGAAGAGACAAAATGTCCTCATATAGGTATATACAATTCAAGCAGATACAAATTAGGTAATTGGAAGGCCCTAGCAGCTAGAAGGATCCTGAAAGGTCTCATGTAGGAGGAGGTGTTTGAAATGAGTTTTTACTATATGTTACAAGAGGCAACGGTGAGGAAGGAATTGAGCCTGTGAAAAAAAACACTGAAATGGGAGAGAGAATATCGTGAATGAGGAATAGCTGAGGGTCAATTTGGTGAGATCATAGAATACGTGAAGAGGAGTAATACATAATTTCTGGAACCAAGTTGCAAAGGACTTTAAGTGCAAAACAAAGGACTTTGTATTTGATCCTAGAGCTAATCTAGAATTAGCTATCAATGAAATCATCAGACTGTATGGCTATAGGTTATAGCTATACAGCATTAGCTGTCACTGGAATCATTGAATTGTATTAAGCACAGGACACACATGGCCAGACTTGTGCTTTAGGAATAACATGTTAGCAGACGTGTGAAGGATGGATCAGATTAGGGAGAGACTAGAAGCCTGGAGACCAATTAGGAGGCTATTGAAATAGTCCAGGAGGGGAGCAGTGTAAGCCTAGACCAGTGGCCTAAGTGGCTATGTGGCTAGAGAGAAAATACATAAGAGAGCATGAAGACAAAGAACTGCCAAGAACTGGTGACCATTGGGATGTGTGGAAGGAGGGAAGGAGGAGGACTCCGAGGAGGCAAAACTGGGTGACTGGCATGCCAGTGGTAGAAATGGGGACGTTCAAAAGAGGAGTGGATTTCACATTTCTCAAGTTGATAGGGATAAACGTAATTTCTCATTTGAAAAATAGAGACACTGAGGTTTTTAATCAAGGTGTAGAGCCAAGACTCCTGCTCCATCCTAGGACTCTTGGTAGCTGGTTCTTCTCTGGGGAAAAAAGAAGCTGACCACTAAAGAGCAAGATTCCTAAGGAAAAAAAATAAGGTAAGAAAAATACTAGACAATAAATGTCATTTCTTTTCATCTATTTCACATTTTAGTCACAAAATTAAATTTCTGTTCAAAATGCTGGTACAACATTGCCAGGAGAACATGAAGGAAGCAACATAGACTGTGTGACCTTAGGCAAATCACTAAGCATCATACACTTAGAATCTCCAGATCATGGATCTAAAGCTAAAAGGAAACTCAGTTTAATTTAATCCAAGAGTTTTTAACTTGTAGTCCAAAGAATCACAAATGGATAGATTCCGGGGGTGGGGGCAGTCTGTTAAATTGAATGGAAAAAAATATTACATCTTTACTTTCACTAAGCTCTAACTGAAATGTAGCATTTCCTTCTATTATTTAAATTCATTATTCAAAAAAAAAAGAGGGGGGAGGAGTCAAGATGGCGAAGTAGAAGCAGGACCTCTGCTGGGCTCTGGCTTCCACCTTCCCCAATCCATGTAAAAGGGGACTCTAAACAAACTTTGGAGCTGCAGAACCCACAAAATGACACAGAGAAGCTAGCCTCCCAATTAAGACAACCCGGTGGCCCCACACCAAGGCTTTAGCCCCAGGGCGGGCCTGACCAGCCACTGGCAGGAGGGACTCCAGATTAGCAGCAGCTGTGGCTGTTTCCAGATTTATCAACACACAGATGTGAAGGACAAAGTGAGAGGTCAGTGCAGTCTGGACTTTGGGACCCAGTAAGTGGGAGTGCATGGCTTTTGCCCCCAGGGGGAGAAGCTGCTGAGACGCAGGCACAGCCAGCCAGTGCCACGTGGCAGCTTCATCTCCTGGCCTCTAGAGTGTAGGGGGACTAAGCAACTAGTCTGAAGGGCAATCGCTCTTCCTTTAACCTACTTGGGTCTGGATTGCAGTCTAGGGTGGAGGTCCTGGGGTATGTATCTAGCTTGCCAGAGCTTGTGGAGGCCTCAGAGAGGGCACCCATCTAATACCTCCAGCAGCAGAGAAAACCCCAGCATTTTGGATGAAAGCTCCCATGTCTGGTGGCAGAGTCCTACTGTGGCAAAAAAGCCCAGGGGTCAAGTGACTGAGGGGTGACATGACCAGGCAAAGGAAACAAAGCAGACAGAAGATTCCAACATTAGACTCCTATTTTGGGGACAAAAAGGAGCAAAGCATAGAACAGGAGGAAGACAGTGAAGTCAGAACTCCTGCACCAAAAGCTTCAAAGGAAAATACGAGCTGGTTACAAGCCATAGAGGACCTTTAAAGGCAGATAAGAGAAGGGAAGGAAAAATTGGGAAGAGAAATGAGAACAATGCAAGAAAATTATGAAATGAGAGTCAACAGCCTGACTGAGGAAAATAACACCTTAAAAAACAGACTAACTCAAATGGCAAAAGAGGTTCAAAAAAGGCAATGAGGAGAAGAATGCCTTAAAAAGCCGAGTATGCCAGATGGGAAAAGAATCTCAAAAACTCAATGAGGAGAATCATTGTTCCAGAATTAGACTGGAGCAAATGGAAGCTAATGACTTTATGAGAAATCAAGATGCTGTTAAACAGATCCAAACAAATGAAAGAATAGAAGTCAATGTGAAATATCTGATGGGGAAAACCACTGGCCTGGAAAATAGATACAGGAGAGAGAATTTAAAAATTATTGGACTACCTGAAAGTCATGATCAAAGTAAGAACCTAGAAATCATCCTTCAGGAAGTTCTCAAAGAAAACTGCCCTGATGTTTTAGAACCAGAGGGTAAAATAGAGATTGAAAGAATCCACCAATCACCTGCTGAAAAAGATCCCAAAAAGAAAACTCCTAGGAATGTTATAGCCAGGTTCCGAAATTCCCAGATTAAGGAGAGAATATTACAAGCAGCCAGGAAGAAACAATTTGAATATTGTGGAAATACAATTAGGATAACTCAGGATCTGGCAGCTTCTACACTGAGGGATTGAAGGGCTTGGAATATGATATTCCGGAGGTCAAAGGAGCTGGGATTAAAACCAAAAGTCACCTACCGAGCAAAATTGAGTATCATTTTTCAGGGGGAAATATGGTAATTCAGTGGAATAGAGGACTTTCAAGCATTCTTGATGAAAAAAACAGAGTTGAATAGAAAATTTGACATTCAGATACAAGAAGCAAGAGAAGCATGAGAAGGTAAACAGGGAAAAGAAACCATAAGGAACTTATCAAAGTTGAACTATTAACATTCCTACATAGAAAAACAATAATTGTAACTTATGAAACTTTTCTCAGTACTGTGTTTCCCCGATAATAAGACACTGTCTTATTATTTTTTTTGGGCAGAAAAACACCAGAGGGCTTATTTTCAGGGGAGGGCTTATTTTAATGAACATTGACAGCAATTTTAATAAACAGGTAAATGTGAACAAAAAAATGTACCTTTATTCAATAAGCAAATCACTGGGGAAGAACAGGATGACGCGCTCACTGCTGCAGCTCTGATTGGATGCAGCTCGGGGCGCGGCGTGTGTTTCACCCGGGGGGTGGGGGGGACGGTGCATACAGAGGGTACCATAATGTAGCGTGTAGCACAGGGGATCACCTTCACTACAGTAGCAATCTCAATAGGGCTTATTTTCGGGGGAGGTCTTATTTTAGAGGAATCTTACACAGTAAGGGGAGGGCTTATTTTCGGGATAGGTCTTATTATCAGGGAAACAGTAGTTGAAGGGAATAGAAATATATATATGAGGGTATATGGACATATGAATACATATGTGAATGTGTGTATATATGTTTACAGGTATACATAGATAGAGGGCACAGGACCAATTTAATAGGAAGGGTTGATACTTAAAAGGTGAAATTAAAAGGTGAGAGAGGAATATAATGAGAGGAGATGGGTAGAGACAGAATGGAGTAAACTATCTCATATAGAAGAGGCAAGGGAAAATGGTTACAATGGAGGGGAATAAGAAGGCAAAAGGGAATGGGTCAACCTTATTCCCATTGAATTTGGCTTGAGGAGGGAATGAAATACACACTAAATAAGGTATCTTACCCTCCAGGAGAGTAGGGGGGGAAGGGGATGAGAGGGGGACTGATGGAAGGGAGGGCAGGCTGGGGGGAGGGAAGTTGGAAGCACCCACTTTTGAAAAGGGACAGGATCAAAGTAGAGAATAGAATAAGTGGGAGGTAGGATAGGAGGGAGGGAAATATAGTCAGTCTTTTACAATATATCTACTATGTTATTGTTTTGCATTAGCCACACATGTATAACCTATACTGAACTGCTTATCTTCCCAGTAAGGGTGGGTGATAAGGGAGGAAGGGAATGAATCTGGAATTCAAAGTTTTAAAATCAAATACTCAAATATATACTATTATTAATACTATTTTACATGTAATTGGGAAATAAGATATACAGGCACTGGTACATAGAGATCCACTGGAAAAGTAGAAAGGGGTATGGGAGAGAGCATATTGGAGGAGGGGATATCCTGTAGGACTGCTATTTTGGGGTGGTGGGTAGGGGAAAAATCGGGAGAAAATTTGTAACTCAAAATCTGGCGGAAATGAATGATGCAAATCAGAAGTTAATAAAGCATTTGGAAAAAAAAAAGTCCATATTTTTACTATACTGTCAAAGAGGTCCATGACACAAAAAAGGTTAAGAACCCCTTATTTAATCTAATCCTCTAATTTTACAGATGAAAAAAACCGAGATCTAAAAAGATTAATTGCCTCTTTCAATGTCATCCAGGTAGTAACAGACAGGGGTAAAATTTGGATATAAGATCTCTGGCTCAAAATCCACTACTATCCTCATTGTATCATAGTTAGAGTGATCGGATTTGGGAAATCAAAGATAAGGCAAAAGTTACTTTCATCTCTAATTCAACATAATCGTGGCTTTTTTCCACCTATTAATTTTGCTAATCAACTAAAATAATCACCCGCCTGTGCAACAGCTCTATGGTGCAATGCACTCAAAAGGCATTTTAAAATTGAATGATTAAATGAAAATGGCCATCAAGTGAAATGAGATCTGAATGCCTATGTCTTATGAAATTTCAAAAAAAAAAATGATATGACATTTTACATTCAGGAGGTCAAATTGAATCTTATCAGTACTTTGTATTCTCTTGAACTCACAGACTATCTCAGCAAACACAGAGGAGTGATTGCAAATCCATTTCTGCTGTGAGGCTCCAGAGTAGGAATTGACTGGTCCAAAGGAGCTAAGGCCAGAAAGATTCTAGAGCATGCCAGGGCTAGCTATTCTGGCCATCCAACTGCTGCCTCCTTGCTGGATGAGCAGCTCAGCTGGAGGTATAATAGTTTAATTGTCCTGTTTCAAGTACATCATGGCCAGCTGCCCCCTGTTCCTCATGAAATCTATGGGATGTGGGACTGACTAAGAAGTTAGATGCTATATGAAGATCCACTATAGTACTAATAGAAGGCCAGCCTCAGAAGCCCCTTTCCTCATGTATTACCTAGGTTTGCCAGGTCTCTCAACTCAAATGCTTCCTGGGAGCTCTATCAGTAACCTACAGCATGCCTTCCTACCTACAGTGAGCTTAGGGAGGGTCTTTCTGACGAAATACAGAAAGGATCACTGGCTATATAGTCCCCTCCCCAGCTAATCTAATAGAGCCAGGGAAAAAGATTGGATCTGTGATTTCACTGGAATAGACACTCTCAGGTGAGGAAAGTACACATGTGCCACTGTATAAGGAGTGTGGATATATAACAAAAAATCCATGTGTTAATACAAGAGTTTGTTTTGAATAATTATACATTTTTGTAATTATACATTTGCTCTTTCAATAGGTGAGGAAGAAAGAGAAGGGAAAAGGAGAATTCAGAACTGAAAATAAAATTGAATTAAATTTTTTTTAATAAAGTGAGGGAGTTAAAAAAAAAAGCCATGTCCCCTGTCTATAAGATATTTACTGTAAGATAAAGATAAATGGCTAAGAAAACAGTTGACCCCTAAGAACAATGGCTACCAAAGTTATTTCACAGACTCAAACTTTCAACATTTAGTCATTACTCATGTCAATAAAATATGATAAGCGATAAAAGCTCAGCATCCATTTAGCAAAGATCACGTCTTAGTGTTCATTATTCCTGTTTCTGCTTCTAGCCAATTTCTATTTTCATTTTTTTCACCCCCCAGGACACTTTCCTTGCCTTTTCTAACACAGTTTGTATTTCCTTGCCTTTCTAATACAGTTCATGCATAATATTATATTTTATAATTCTCTGGGTTTGGACCTTTTTATCTTAGTACACTACAATCTCAGAGAGGGGAAAACCTGTATCTTAGCTACTTTTTATATTTTCCCTGATACCTTGCAAAGCACTAGACACAAAGATGGTGCTTAATGGGTGTTTGTTGAGTGGCTGAATGATTATATGAATGTGGTTAGCAATTCAAAAGAAAAATACAGTAAAGAGTCATTTGTTTCTTTCGAAATGAAATGCTCAGTTAAAACACACACACAAATAGCTAGCCATTAAATGCATAATCAATTCTATAATGAGGAAAAGAATATATCTGTACCCGTATTGATTTATATATGCAAATATAAATTCACCTAATCTCCACCTAAATACAGTAGGCATAAAATTGATTCTCTTCAGCCCCTCCCCTCAACCAAATCATGAGAAAAAGTTGAAAGTTTTTGAGGAAAGGCAATCAATAGCAATGACATTTTCAGTACATCAAAACCTTTTTGATTTAAAATAGCACCTTGGAGTATTCTCACGTTCTCCTTTTACTTAGCCCACTTCAGCTCTGCCTTAATATCTTTGTCTAATATCATGCCTGGTCTGATGAAATATGGCATGGCAGTGCTCCAACTTCTCCCCAGAAATTGGAATGTATTGGGAGACAAGGTTTTGGATAAATAAGTTATTTACTGTGATATATAGATAAATCTATCTAGGAAAATCCAATGTGTAACAATAGAAGTCTTGATGAAGGGCCATCAAGCAGATAATTTCCATAAATAAGCATAAAATGAATAGATGTTCACCTCTGCTGACATTTTTGTTCTCAACAGAATGGTTTCTTTAACTGAGGACAGTTGTCTTCATTAAAGGTATTTTGGCATCAAAGTGAAGTTGGTTGAACCTGAGTGACATATTATACTTGTACTTCTCCCTGACAAAAGATGTTACTTTAAAGTTATTTTGGAGAACTTCAAAACACTTCAGAATCTGATTAATGCAGTAGCCAATCATGACTTTAGAGGGTATGAAAGTGAAGCATGCCTTTTGACTCATGGCAGGCAGGTGGTGGACTACAAGTGTAGAAAGAGGCATACACTGTCAGACATTCAATTCAATTCAATAAGCAGTTATTTATCATAATCCAGGTATAGGGGCTAGAGATACAAAGACAAAAAAATATTCACTTATTTTATTTAAATATACCTCTATTATGGGAGGAAGGGGAAGAGAAAGAGATAGATGAGGATAGGAGTCACTGAAAAGTGACATCAGTATTAAAAAAAAATCAACAAAAACATCCATATGATACCTGAAACAGAAGTTAAATGAATAAAGCACTACCTTGGAGACAGAATTGTCAACAAATGAATAATTCTGTCTGGAAGTCTATTGAGAGATAAGTTCATAACCTCATTTACCTCTCCTGCTTCTCATTGCCACTGTGAAAACAAGAAATTACAGCCACAGCTGCCATTCATTTTGAAAAGATGAATAGCATCCCTAGCACCTAACCCAACTTCTGGCACCTATTAGGCACTACAAACAACTGAAAAAATTCAGAACAATGATCAATAACCACAACTGCAGAGAACCAGTGATAAAGCATGTATCCCATTTCTTGAGCAAAAGGCAATTGACCAGAGCAGGAGGAAGCCAAGATGGTAGAGCAGAAGGAAAAAGCACAGCAAACTCTACCCAACAATTCCTCCAAAAAGATCTAGAAAATTAATGAGAGCAGATCCTGATTGGGAGATCCAAGAAGAAATCACTGTAAGTCATTTTTCCAACACAGTTTGGCAGAGAGAGACAGACAGAAAGGTCTGTAGACACTGAGTCCAGCAAGGAATGGGAGCATGAAAGCATTTCAGCATTGGGAAAGTCTGTACACCACAGCAAGAAATGGGTCTAGATCCAGCACAGAGAAGCCTAAACTTGCACAGGGTGCAGAAATAGGTACAAACTGGTAGGTCTGCTGTTCACTGTTCATTTCCAGGTGAGAAGCAATAATGGGTCCTAAACTGTGTGCTTAGAGGAACCTCAGAGGCAAGCAGCAGCTCCATAGCTAGGATGGCAAATGGAGCAGGATTTCTGTTCTAGCTTTCAGTTCAGGCTATGGCCTGCAGAGGAATAACCAGGGCAGAAATCTCAGATCAAAGGGCAGCCTACTGTTCTGCGCCTCTGAAGCAGCAAAGACTTCTAAATAGCTGATTCAAGCTAAATCTAACAGCTGTCTATTGGAACTCCATACAGGGCAAGCTCACAAGTATGTTGCTCAAACCCAAACCCTGAGCAGGCACTTGCAGAACTTGGATCGGAAGGGCAGAAATTAAACTTTGCTCTGGATCAGAACAGATATAAACCCAGATGAAAAGAATGACTCCAAAATATCTCCAAGAAAAGCCTCAAAGAAAAATACAACTGGGCACAAATTCAACTAGAATTCCTAAAAGATTTTTTTTAGTTTAAAATGACTTTACAAATTATATGAAAGCACTAGAAGAAAAAAATGAAAAAGGTACACAAAAACTAGCCATGTGACCTTGGCCAAGTCACTTAACCCCAATTGCCCCTTCAAAGAAAAAAACCATTTGGGGTGGCTAGGTGGTGCAGTAAATAGAGCAGCAGCCCTGGAGTCAAGAGGACCTGAGTTTAAATCTGGCCTCAGACACTTAACACTTACTAGCCTTGTGACCTTGGGCAAGTCACTTAACCCCAACTGCCTGCCTTACTCCCTCCAAAAAGAAAAAAAAAAGAATAATAAAAAAGTTAAAAAAAAAAAAAGAAATTACAATCAAAGAAATAATTAGAAAGAGAATTAACAAAGTACAAGAAGTACAAAACTTTGTTGTCCAAGCAACAAACTGCCTGAAAATTAGAATGGACCAAATAGAAGGTAATGACTCTATAATACAATTCCTTAATCTTAATGCCTTCTCTATGAGACCACCTCGAATGTTTCCTGTATACATCTTGCTTGTACATAATTGTTTACATGTTGCCTCTCCTATCAGACTATGAGTTTCTTGAGAGTAAGGATTGGTTTTTGGCCCTTCTTTCTATCCCCAGTACCTAGCACATAGGAGGTACCAAATAAATAATTTTCGATTAACTGGCAAGAAATAGTAAAACAAAGTCAAAAGAATGAAAAAATAAAAGAAAATGTAAGATATATCAAAAACAACTGAATTGGGAAAAAATAAAAAATATATCCTTCATTCAGCCACTAAAGTGATTTTCCTAAAGCATAGATCTAACCGTATTCCCACCATCAATAAATTCCCACCACTCAATAAACTCAAATAATTCCCACCATTCAATTAACTGCAGTGGCTCTCTATCACCTCTAGGATCAAATGAAAAATGCTCTGTTTGGTATTCAAAACCCTTTATAATCTAGCCCCATCTTACCTTTCAAGTTTTCTTATACCTTACTCCCCAAAACATACTCTGATCTAGTAACATTGGCCTCCTTGCCATTCGTCAAATAAGACATTCCATCTGTCAGCTCTGGGCATTTTATCTGGCTATCTCCCATGCCTGGAATGCTCTCTCTCTCTCCTCATCTCCATTTACTGGCTTCCTTTAACTCCCAGGATCAAATGAATTTAAGTTCCTACCTTTAAATTCCAGGATTCTCTGGTTTTCAACTTTTCATAACCGAGCTGCCCTGTTCCAGTCTTCTTACACCTCACCACTCACACATACATACGCTTTGATCCAGTGATGCTGCCCCCCTGGCTACTTCTCAAACAAGACACTGCAACTCTTGACTCTAGGTATTGTTTTTTTGGCCCCCATACCTGGATTGCTCTTCCTCCTCAGTTTCAGCATCTATCCGTTTTCCCATTCCTGTATCAATATAAATCTACAAATAACTCAAAAAATTTTTTTTCAAAACTGCCAGGAGCAAAAGCGCTACTGGATTGCACTGTCATTGGTTCGATTTCAACCTGAAACAAATTGTTATCACCAGGTTACAGACCTCTAAAAAAAATTAGACTCATAATGAAAAGGATAACAGACCATTAACTATAATGAGGGCCATTGTAAAGCACGTGTCCCGGAAGTATAATGGCAACTGCATGAACATGGGTTTTCATACAGCCTATACAATTCACAATTTGTCAACTCCACACCAGCACAGTTGGCCACCAGCAACAGGACAGATGATTATAACAGCAAATGTCAATTCCTGGGTCCTAAACCTGTGTTTAAAGAACATTTTATTTAGAGAAGTAGATCTGTACCTATAAAAAAACACAGTAAATATATCTGAGAGATAGATGACAAAGAGTTAAAGTCATTATTGTCATTAGGACTCATTGCATAGCTCTGTGAGTAATCCAATTACCAGTTAGTGTCTGTTATTAAAAATATATTGTTCATGATTCAAATTTATTTCTGGAGACCATTTACCTAAATGGGAGAGACAGCATGGTATGGTGAAAGAGGGTCAACCTTAGAGTCACCAAGACCTGGGTTCAAGTCCAGCCTCTGACATCAATAAGTCACTTAGCTTCTCAGTGCCCCTGAACAACTCTCTAAGACTCTCTAGATCTATAATATCTATGTTATAGATGAGTTCACCAGAAGTTCCCTAAACTCACAAAATCACAAGTCTGGACCAAAAGATTTAGGTAAATGAAATTTCTAACTCTCTGGGACAGGGCTCAAAGCTCAAAAGATAAGAACTGCTTTTAAAAAAATTATGCAAACCAGGGCGGCTAGGTGGCACAGTGAATAGAGCACCAGCGTCAGGACCTGAGCTCAAATCCAGCCTCAGACACTGGACACAATTATTAGCTGTGTGACTTTGGGCAAGTCACTTAATCCCAATTGCCCTCCAAAAAGCAAAAAAAAAAAAAAATTATGCACACCAAGAATATAAGATAAGGGGAACTAAGTAAGATTAATCCACCCCAGAAAAACATCAAACATTAATCAGAATTCCATGACAATCAACTAATCAATCAATCAACAAATATATTTATTAAGCACTAGAGTGCTAGGCACTCTGCTTTCCCTAGGAACCGGGTAGAAAAATACAAAGGACAAAAGCAATCCCAGCTTTTGAGAAGCTTATGTTCTATAGGGAGAGGTACTATGAGCATAACTAAGTGTAGGAACAGGGACAGGGGCAGGATCTGTGGTTTCATCAGAATATGGAACTCCTAGGTAAGGAAAGTCCCTCTTCCAATGCAGGTTGGCACTTTCTCCACAACTTACAATTTTAAAGACTTTTTTGCCAAGTATGTGTCAGAGACAAGACTTGAACTCAGATTTTCGAGGCACTTTTCCCAGGCTAGTTTTCCCTAGAGAAAAGCCAGGAGAGTGTGAGGGAGAAGAGACTATCCAAAAGAAAGAGATGGTCAGCAGTGGAAAATGCTGCACAGAGGTCAAGGAGGACAGGACCTGGAAAGTGCCCACTGGGTTTGGTAAATAGGTCATTGATTATCTCTGAGGGAAGAGTTTCAGTAAAGTTGTGGAGTGTGGAAGCCAAGTTTCTGGGGGCTGAGGAGGTAGAGGTATATAGCCAACTTTTACAAAAAGTTTAAATGAAAAGGGAAGTGTAGATGGCACTTAACTGGATTGTCTACAAGGGTTGGTTGGGAAGCAAACTACTGACTAAGAAGATGGTGTTGGGGAATAGGATTTAGATTTCATCTATCATGTCCTTCAGAGTTGGAGAGGACTCTAGATGCCATCCAGTCTAAGCCTTTCACTTTACAAATAAAGAAACTGAGGCATCAAGGTCACATAGCTAGGGAATGGTGGACCCAAATCTTCTAACTCCAAATCCAATGCTCTTGTATCATACCACGATTACTGCCCATCTGTCTTTCTCTCTTTGAAGAGAGCATGAAAAATAGTTCCCAAGTAACAAAACAGACAGCAAGTAGTGAACCTCCTGTAATGGTGCTGGAGATACAGGCGTGATGGGCTCTTGGCCAGGGACAGAGTGTGTCTCACTAGGACAAGGAGAAATATATTTGTCTGGAGATGTACAAACAAGATTGAGAATATTAAGTTGAAAATTCACAGGGACAGGGAGGAAACTGCCCAACTTGTTAAGCTTGTAACTGATACAATTTCAAGCCAAAATTTTCCAGTTGTCAACTTCCCCTAGAAGAATGGATCTGAGCCCTATTCTACAGGTCCAGTGTTCTATCCAGTATTCCACCTCGCTACCTAGGAGCCAGAAAATGTGATTTCTAATCCTGAGTCTGCAACTAACCAACTAGGATACCTTGGGAGACTCAGTGACCATTGAGGTGAAGCCCCTTCTTTCTGTGACCAACCAAGCACCAAACTGCAAGGATCTCCTGAGCTCAGGAGATCTTTTACAGGAAACCTTTCCCAACCTCTCAATTCTAGCGCCTTCCTTCTCTGATTTACTTCCTGTTTGTCCATATATAGCTTCTTTCCCCATATATGTTGGCTTATCTCCCCATTAGATTGTGAACTCCTTGAGGGCAGGGACTGTCTTTCAATTCTTTCTGTATCCCCTGTGTTTAACAAAGTTCCTGGCACAAAGCAGGCTTAAGCAATGTTTATTAACTAAAGCAAAATATCAGGGAAAGGGTCAAAAGTACAGTCATTTTCTATATACCAATATACAGCAAACCGGTAGTGAAACAAGACAATTAAGAAATCTTAATAGAAGGAAGTATATATATGGCTTCATAATTATCTCTAAGTATGATGTGTTGCATGACTGGAAGATGACAAAAAAGGGGTTCACATTGTTCAAAAGAACAGATTACAGAATCACACTATTTTAGAGCTGGAGAGGCTCCTTCCCAAACCTACATTCAATTGAGAATCTCTATATAGTATACGCAAGAGATTCTCCAACGTCTACTTGAAGACCTTCAAAGAACAGAACTCACAACTGCCAAAGGAAGCTCATTCCACTTTTAAAATGCGATAATTGTTAGAAAGATTTTCCTGACATCAAGCCTAAATTTATTTGTGCCTGCTATCTTCATATCCTATTGATGGTTCTGCCCTTTGGAATCAAACAAAACAAGTCTTATCTTCCTCCACATGACATCCCTTCAAATATTTGAATGCAACTATACTATTTTCCTTAGGCCTTCTCTTCTCCAGGTTAAATATTCCCAATGACATGCACTCTTGGCCTTGCACCATCTTGGCTGTTCTCCTCTAGATTCTCTACAAGTTAACCATGCCCTTTTTAAATTCTGGCACCCTGTACTAAACACAATGCTCCACAAGGGGTCTGCCCAGGGTAGATCCCCCCCCTTACTTTGGCAACAATATCTCTCTTAACCCAGCACAAGACCACAATAGCTTTTCTGGCATCATAGCAATGACTTGCATTGACCTTATAACCCACTATAATTCATATAAATAAAGAACCTAAGTTCTTTTATTCAGACAAACTGCTATCTAACCATATTGTGCTTGTGAATCTGATTTATTGAATCCAAATATAAAACATTACACTCATTCCTACTGCATTTCATTTCATTAGACCCATTCCATCACACTAACCTGTCAAGACCTTTTTGGATCCTACCTCTATTGCCCAGCATATCAGCCACCCCTTCCAGTTTAATGTCATCTGCAAAGTTGACAAATGTGCCATTTATACCTTCCCCAAAGTCACTGACAAAAACCAATAACATAAGGGCAAGTATAGGTCCCTGGCACACTTTACTGGAGAGTCCTTGCCAAGCTGGCATTGAGCCATTAACAAATGGTAATTGACCAAGACATTCAGCCAGTTTTAAACACATCAAGCTGGATTATCATCTAATCTCTCTCCATCTTCTCCACAAGAATAGCATAATGTTTTGTCAAATACTTTGTTGTTGTTGTCAGGCATGTGCGACTCTTTGTGACCCCATTTGGGGTTTTCTTGGCAAAGACAATGGAATGGTTTGCTATTTCCTTCTCTAGCTCATTTTATAGATGATGAACTGAGGCAAACAGGGTTAGGTGACTTGCCCACGGTCACACATCTAGTAAATATCTGAGGCTGGATTTGATCTCAGGTCCTCATCCTCCTGACTCCAGGGTTGATGACACTCTATCCACTGTGCCACCTAGTTGCCCCAAAAAAATTATAAAACAAGTTGAGTCATTTTTCAGGCTTGTCCAACTCTTCGTGAACCCAATTTGGGATTTTCTTGGCAAAGATACTGGAGTGGTTTGCCATTTCCTTCAAAACATATCTCTGATACTTATCAAATGTACTTGAACATGTGTAGGCAAGTCACTTAGCTGTTCTTGGATTCAGTTCCCTCATCTGTAAAATGGGAATAATAATAGCACCTATCTCAGACAGTTCCTGTGAGGATCAAATGCAATAACATGTACAGTACTTTGCAAACCTTAAAGGGCTATATAAATGTGGGCTATTATTATGGCTCTTATAACTGGGCAACTTTGCCTTCTTCTCTTTGCTGTCAAATATCATTGTTCCACCCACCCCACGCATCGGTCCTTTGTCGTCTTTGGTCTTTGCTCCACCAGCATGGCTTCCAAAAAAAAAAATCAACTTTTTTGGTTATCCTTACTGTTCTTCTTAAGACTCAGCCCAATCAGTACTTTAGTGTTCCTGATAGGCTCTTATATTTAGACAGCCAAGTCACATTCTTATGGTCATCCTTTCTTACCATCCCCTACTTCCATATTCTGTATAGATTATCTTAAAATCTAATTTAGTTGTGGAGTTCCTCTGCAACTACATCAGCCTCTTCAGACAAATATCATTTTTCTTTGTAAAATTGTTTTCCTTTGTGTTTTCAAATTCTCATTCTTGGGAATCACCCATGCCTCCCCAGCTAACTGCCCCCACTAGAATTTTAGAACATGGGGATCCTACCTGGACTGCCACCTGACCTAGTAAAATCTGCTCTCCCAAAATCTGAGGTCCATTTGAGATTAAGCCCAGCTTTCCTCTCCTGTGGCACTCTGGATAGAGCACCAAGCCTAGAATCAATAAGACTTGAGTTCAAATCCAGCCTCAGATACATACTAGATGCGTGATACTGGGAAAGTCACTTGACCTTGTTTGTCTCCATTTCCTCAATTGTAAAATGAGCTGGAGGAGGAAATGACAAACCATTAGGCCCCAAATGGGGTCACAAAGAGTTGGACACAGCTAAAACAAATGAACAACAAAAATCACAAACCCAAGGAGAGAATGCTTAATTCTTCCCAAAATTCCCATCATTTTCTTTATTCCTCGTTGGTGAGAATCAGATCCAGAATAGAATTTCTCCCCGTTAGTTTCTTGATCTTTTGAAGAATGCAATTATCAGTAAAACAAAGGAACAAGCTATTTTACTTTTGGCAGAAACTGTCAGCAACTTGTCTGGAAAACTGAAGTTCTACTGTACTCTGGCAGCTAGGTGGCACCGTAGCTTCTAGCTTTCAGGACCTGAAGTCAGGAAGACCTGAGTTCAAAATCTGCCT
Source organism: Petaurus breviceps papuanus (assembly GCF_028583685.1). Taxonomy (NCBI): domain Eukaryota; kingdom Metazoa; phylum Chordata; class Mammalia; order Diprotodontia; family Petauridae; genus Petaurus; species Petaurus breviceps. The sequence goes on from NW_027187372.1 coordinate 25,044,746, forward strand.
CAGCCACTAAATAGCTGTGTGACCCTAGGCAAGTCACTTAACATCTCTGTACCTCAGTTCCCTCACCTGTAAAATGGAGATAATAATGTCACCTACCTCACGAAGTTGTTGTGAGGATAAAGTGAAATAATGTATGTATAATGCTTTGTAAACCTTAAAGCATTATATAAATCTTATTATTATTATTATTATTATTATTATTACACTCTGTTCTGCTATACTGTACCAATGCCACAGTGCCAAGCTTGTGATTTGTTTCCCAGAGTCCTTATTTATTTCTTCTAAGTAGCCTATGCAGCACTTCTTAAACTGTGGATTGAGACCCCATATGACCCCATTTGGCAACAGTAAAAGGTTCCTGAATGAGCAATCACCAAAAATTAATTAAAAATCAAACATGCAATGAATCTGATGCACTTCTGGCACTGCTCGCATGTGTTGCAGTGCACAGCTTCACTGCAGCCTTGGTTCTGAACACACAGCATGCGCACTTTGCCCTGCACATGCCATCACACTGCCCAATGCCAACAAATGCTGCCAAAACATGAAAAATGGTCACGAGGGGGAAAGGTGAAAGAAACCCTGAGGCCTACAGGAACGCTGACGACAAAATCATCTGTGTCTCCCTCCACTGATCTCCACCTCAAACACTTTCCACCACGATATGTTCTTCACCCAGGCTCCTGGATCTCCTCATGTGCTTACACATTCTCGCTGTTTCATTTGAATAGTATACACCCACCCATGAACCTGTTTTATGTCATGGATTTCACCTCACAGAGTCTCAGTGACACAGCCCATAGCAGGGACGTAGTAGATGCTAGCTGACTGCCTGTGAGGTCTAGTCCATCTCTTTGTATTAGTAATCCCTCTTGCCTCTACTCCCTCTTATCTAAACTTTGGGCATTTGTGCAGAGGCATTGCCTTCTTTCTTGATTAGGATAAAAGGGGTAGCCGGGCAGCATTACTTTTCGAGAAGGTATATATCCATGTAAACATCTACAAATTTGAGTTGAACTCTGTGGTGCAGGTATGGAGGGGCGGGGCACCAAGTCTGAAGACAATAGCTTGCTGGGATGACGCTGTGTTTTGTCCTAAAGGACTCAGAATGTCCTGGGCCACTTGCTTCTCTTATGTATATGTGCCTCTCCACTTACAGGTGTCTCCTATCCTGCTGACACTGTGTGCGGTACCAGGAAAGTGCAGCACGGGTTTGTGAGAGAGATGCTGTGGTTTGGTTTGGCTTTACTATATCACGCACATCAGTCAGTCAATCAACAAGTCTTTACTAAATAGCTACTATGTGCCCATCACGATGCTAATCTCTGGGCATAAGAAGAAAAGTAAAGACAACCCTTGCCCTCAAGCAGCATACGTTCTAGGAAGAGACAACTTGTACATAGAAAGATACAAGTTCTATCTCAGAGTGGATGGAAGGTCATCTCAGAGTGGATGGCGTTAGCAGCTGCAGCAAAGGGAAGGGCCATTTGCAAAAGATGGCACTTGAATTGAATCATAAAGGAAACTAGAAAAACAAAGTAGCTGAGGTGACCCTTCTATGAATGTATAGACAACCAGAGCATAGAAAGGCAAAGACAGAGGTGGCAGATGGAATCTCATGTTCAAGAATGTGTTAGTAGGACAGCACAGCTGGATTGTAGAGTAAGGGTAGGAGGTGAACTGTCAGAAGGAAAGGTAAGAAAGAAAGTAAGAAGGGGCCACGTTATTAAAGAGCTTTAAATGTCAGAGATCCTGGAAGTAACAGGAAGCCACTAGAGTTTACTGAGTGGGGAAGAAGCAACAAGGTCAGATCTAGAGTTTAGAAAAATCAAGTTGGGATTTGGGAAAGAAAGAAAAAGAAGAAGGGCGTGGCTAGTGGTACAGTGAATAGAGCACTGGCCCTGGAATCAAGAGGACCTGAGTTCAAATGCGGACTCAGACACTTAACACATAAACTAGCCATGTGACCTTGGGCAAGTCACTTAACCCCAATTGCCCTCCAAAAAGAAAAGGAAAGAAAAAGAAGAAGAACTGCTGAGAAAACTGTAAATCAGCCTGGCAGAAATTAGGTTTAGATCAACACTTCATACCATATACCAAGATGAGCTCCAAATGGAGACATGACAGATTTTTTTTCAAAGGGTGACAGCATAAACAAATTGGTAGAACAAGAAAGAAATTAGCTTTCAGATCTGTGGATAAGAAAAATATTTATAACCAAACAAGAAATAGATAGTATCACAGATGATAAAATGGGTAATTTTTATTGCACAAAATTTTTATTGTACAAAGATTTTGTATAAACAAAATTAATGTGACAAATCAGAAGAAAAGCAATTAACTAGTAAAAATATTTGCAGCATGGTTCTCTAAGAAAAGCTCTCCTTTTAAAGATATATATATATATATATATATAAGGAATTATTTCAAATTTATAAGAATAAAAATCATTCCTCTATTGATGAAGGATCAAAAGTTTTCAAAAGAAGACCAAGCTATCAAGTATGAAAAATTACTCCAAATCACTATAATTAGAGAGATGCAAAATAAAGGCACTCTAAGTGTCTGACCTATCAGATTGGCAAAGATGAACCAAAATAAATGAAAATGACAATTTTTGGCAAGGCTGGGGGGAAGTGGGGGATAGCAAATGTCCACTAATATAATCGTGGTTTTGCAAATTGGTCCAACCATTCTGGAAAACAATTCAGAACTATGTCCAAAAAGTCACTAAACTCTGACTTATACTCCAAAGAAATCAAACAAAGAGGAAAAGAACCAATATTGACAAAAATATTTGTAGCAGAGCTTATATGACTATAATAGATTATTTTTGAGCCAGGAGAATTTACAACTATGAAGAATCCATCTAGGCTGTCTATGAGAAGCCCCACCACCAAGAAGGCATCTTCTCCTTCTGCTTTGTCTTTATATCCCTCCTCAGGCCTCAGGGCCTAGAACCAGTGGAGGTTACCTGTCTACTTGTGTAACTCAGATGAGATGGGAGTCACCATCTCTATTCTTCCAGTTAGAAGCCTTACCATCTGTCCTGCCTCTACCCTAGTTCTGTCATCCGATCTGCTCATGCAACTAAAGAACACCTGGACATCGCCATGCACCCCAACAGGCCACTCGCAGAACCTCTGGGACTTTCTTTTATACAGTTTACTTTTCCCCTTTCCCCATTACAAGTTCATTCAGATCAGGACCTGCTTTGCTTTTGCTATTTGGATACTCATCATTTAAACACAGTATTTGGCATATGCTTAATGTCATTCATTCATTCACTCATTCATTTCAAAGAAATTTGGAAAGATTTGTATGAACTGATATAGAGTGATATAAGCAGAAGCAGGATAATGACTTCCATGATGACCACCATAATGTAAAGTCAAACAAGCTCTAAAGACTTCAAAGCCCTGACCAATGTGGTCATCAAGCACAACTTCAGAGTGCTGATATAGAGAAGTTACCCCCACCTTTCATCAAGAAGCGGTGTACTACAGGGGCAGAATGAGGCATACATTTTCACAAATGGGCAACATGTCGATTTGTTTTACTTACTTAATTGAATTTTATTAAAAGGGCAAGGGGGGAAGAGAGGGTATGGAATAATTAGAAAGTTAAAATTATATAAAAGTAAAACAATTATTTTTTAAATGTTAGGAAAACTAAAGCTAGGGTTTGGGATAAATGCTAACAACAACAACGAAAAGGCTTTTTGTTTTTAGTTTTGTTGGGACAAGGGGAGGAAGAAGGAAAGATTAGGGCCATTGCTTTGAGAAAATGGACCTATAATAATTAACAACAAAGGAAGGCAAAAATGCTAACTTTCAGTTTTACAATATGCTTTATCTAACCAAGGAGAAATCATCTGTAAATGATTTCTTTCTCTTTTGATACTAACCCAAATGTTCTCCCTACCATGTTTACATCTTCAGGCTTAGGTATTACCATGTAA
>NW_027187372.1:25048716-25068093 GCF_028583685.1 Petaurus breviceps papuanus
CATATCACAGTCATTACTACCCTTTACTCCCCACCTCCCCTAATGTTCCTAGCCTGCTAATGAAATCCTCATCTCTAGGGCATGTTAACCATCTGATCTGTCTTTTCCTGATCCCAGATTGCTGAATTTCAATTGAAAGGACACAAAATTGAGCTAAAGATAGCTACCGTGTTTCCCTGATAATAAGACACTGTCTTATTAATTTTTTTGGACAGAAAAACACCAGAGGGCTTATTTTCAGGGGAGGGCTTATTTTAATGAACATTGACAGCAATTTTAATAAACAGGTAAATGTGACCAAAAAAATGTACCTTTATTCAATAAGCAAATCACTGGGGAAGAACAGGATGATGTGCTCACTGCTGCAGCTCTGATTGGATGAAGCTCGGAGCGCGGCATGCGTTTCACCCGGGGGCGGGGGGGGGAAGGGGAAGGGACAGTGCATACAGAGGGTACCTTCACTACAGTAGCAATCTCAATAGGGCTTATTTTCAGGGGAGGGCTTATTTTAGAGGAATCTTACACAGTAAGGGGAGGGCTTAATTTCGGGATAGGTCTTATTATCGGGGAAACACGGTAGGTGACACAGTGGACAGAGCATGGGCCCAGGAAGACGTAAGTTCCAATTGGCTTCAGACACTTACTAGCTGTGTGACCCTGGACAAGTCACTTCACCCCATTTACCTCAGTTTCCTTATCTGTTAAATGAACCAGAGAAGGGAATGGCAAATCACTCCATGATCTTTGCCAAGAAAACCCCAAATGGGGTCATGAAAGGTACAATAGGACCAAAAATGACTGAATAACAACAAAAATTGAGCTGATTCTACCCATGATAAATTCCTTGCAGCCAGCTTCTTGACAGTATTTCCAGTCTATCCTTATTTATTCCCAATTTCATTGCTCTTAGCAATTCTTTCAAACTTTTTCCTCCAGCCCCCAACTCCCACACTCATAATAGATGATTTAGGCTACTCTTCATTGAGAAGATTGAGACCACCTGATATGAGCTGCTACAGGTTCTTTCTTCCCCTTCTCAGACCCTCCTAGCATCACCACTTGTTCCCTCTTCTTTTTTAGGAAGGAAAGAAGGAAGGAAGGAAGGAAGGAAGGAAGGAAGGAAGGAAGGAAGGAAGACATTAGATGTTTACATCTAATGCCACCGATTTCTCATCCATTTCTCCTTGCTATCTGATTTCTGCTTCTATCACTATAGAAGATGTTCTTTCAGATAATGGATCATTTCCTAGGCACCAAGTTCAATGGTCTTTCTGCAATACTCATAGTACTCCTTTGCAGCATTTGACATGACTGACCATCCCTACTATTGTACATTTTCTTCTCCCTAGATTGAAGAGAAGCCACATCATCTTGGTTCTCTTCTCACATGCTTAAGTGCCCCTTTTCTATCTCTACTGTTAGTTCCATATCCCATTTTTATCATCCATTTGTATCCACCAGTTTTTGAAATAAAATGTTACAAATTTTTTGTTGTCATCATTATATGCTACTTTTATATTTGGAACTATGGAACTGACTGCAAATTTGCTCCTGAAATTTGTTTTGCCAGTTGTTTCCAAGTTGTGGCTATACAACAAACAGTTCATGTGCAAAGGACCTGGACGTTTTAATTGGACTCAATGCGAGGCAACAATGGGACAAAGAAGTTAAAAAGATTAAAGCAATCTTGGGCTATTTTAAGAGAAGTGTAGTCCCCCCTAGAATAGGGGAAGTGGCAGCCCAACAATTCTCTGGCTAGGACATATTGCATATGACATACTGGCTCTAGTTGTGACCACTTTTTAGGAAGGACATTGATAAGTTGGAACATGTCAAGAGAAAAGTTGACCGGTCGGTCCTTCATCAGTGATTAAGTGCTTACTATGTCCCTGTCATTGTGCTAAACACTGGGGATACAAAAGGATTCACAACCATACTATAGAGGGATTTGATTAAAGGCATCATAGCTGGTTGACCTAGAGAAAAAGAGAGTCTTCAACTTAGAAGAAGGTATAAGCTTGTTCTGTTTGTCCAACAGAATTAGGACCAGGGAATGGATGCTGCAGGGAGTAAAATTTTGCCTCAATATAAGAAAAAAAAGCAGTAATGATGAGAGCAATGCAAAAGCCTTTGGAGGGCTTCAAGGAAAGGCTGGATGACTGTGTAAGCAGATGCTATCAAAGCAATTTATGTTACAAAAACAAGTTGAACCAAATGATCTCTGAAACCACTTCCAACTCTCAGATTTTATAGTTTTAAATAAATAAGAGATGGAATAATAAATGGACTTTTTAAAAAGGGAAAGAGTTTACCATGCAGATGAAAAATAATCAGAAGGAAAGATAAGAAAATAATAAAAGGAAAGATAAGAAAAGAAATAAAAGAGAAGATTATTCCTAGACTAGAAGAAAGGATGTGTTCAATAAGAAATGGGATATAAGTGTGGATCACTAGGGGAAGGCCTGCTTATAGAGCTCCTTGAAATACTGGGGGGTGTAGAACTGATGCCATAAGGACCGTGGAGACATTGAATGTTTTCAGGAATCACAGAATGAAAGTCTTTTTTTTTTTTTTTTAGAAAATTAATCTGATAGTTCACTGCCTTCTCTATTTACAGGACAGTGTGACTTCACGTTAATTGTGCTTTACATTCATTCTTCTCCCAGTTTGCTTCTGATTCCTTAGACCTTGGCAAAATGTTTTATCTGCTTCCTCATCCTGGAAGTTTCCTCATCCCCTGTGATCTTCTCACCTTGGAAATCCCTCCACCCCTCAAACCCTGGAGCCCACTTCTCCCATCGCAGAGTTCCTCCAAAGCCCTCTATTTTGAGGAATGGCCCAGGTCCTCTACCCCCCTTCTCAGCTTTGTCTCCCCCCATTAGTATGTAAGCTTCTTGAGGACAGGAACTATCTTTCTTTGTCAGGAATAAACATTTATCAAGTGTGCCTACTAGGTACTAAGCACTAGGGATACAAAAAGAGGCAAAAAGTCCCTATTGGAGGAGACAACAAGCAAACAAATTTATGAGCCTGAGGAACTGGGAAGATGGTGTTGTCTTCAACAGTAACAGGGAAGGTGGAGAGGAGGTATTTGGGGAAATGAGTTCTGTTGCAAACAGGACATCCAGTTTGAGATGTTGGAAAAGCAAGATTGGAGGTCAGCAGAGAGTTTGGGGCAGGATAGGATATGAGAAGGACAAGGAGGTGGTGCAGTAGGTAGAGTGCCAGTCCTGAAGGCAGGAAGGCTCACTTTCCTGAGCTCCAAATCTGGCCTGACACTGACTAGCTGTGTGATGCTGGGCAAGTCACCTGAGTTCCTCATCTGTAAAATAAGTTGGAGAATAAAATGGCAAACTAATCCAGTATCTTTGACAAGAGAATCCCAAATGGGGTCACAAAGAGTCAGACATGACTAAACAACAATAACATGGATATGAGAATCATCAGCACGAAGATAATTAAATCTATAGTAGACGCTGAGATCACCAAGGGGAATAATACAGAGGGAAAAGAGAAAAGGGCCCAGGACAGAACCTAAGGGAAACCTATGGTGAGAAGATGTGCTTAGTATGGTGCTTGGCACATAGAAAGTACTTCATAAACGCTGATTGATTTAGCATGGCTTGATTTGGCCATACTTGGGAAGAGGAAGCATTCTTCCTGTGACCTCTTTGATCTGGAACTTCTAAACATACATGCAGCCTTTTCAACCCATTGGGTACAAAGAACTGTACTAAGTCTATTTGTTGTCATTCAGTCATTTCAGTCCTGTCTGACCCTTTATGACCCCATTTGGGGTTTTCTTGGCACCTATTCTGGAATAGAACTACACACAAAATTCTGAATTTCCACCACATAGAATTCAACTTTCTTCTCAAGGATATATCCTTGGACCCTTATTTTAGACTGCTTTGACCTCCCCACCATGTCCCCACACCCAATATCCCTTTTTCACCTTTTTGTGTGTGTTATCTTCCCCTACTAGATTGTAAACTTCTCAAAGGTAGGGACTGTCTTTCTTTTTCTTATTTGTATTCCCATCCCTTAGCACAAGTTCCTGGCACAGACTGACTGATTAACATGTAACTCTCAAAACTATTCTGCTTATCTGTGATTCTTTATGGCAATCCTTCTGTAATCTTTTTTTTGGAGGGAAGAGGGAGGCCCTAATCTTTAAAATTCCTTTCTCTCCCACCCCCATCAAAATAAACAGATAAGTAAATAAATAAAGCCTTGTAATATATATGTATAGCCAAACAAAACAATTTCTTATATTGGTCATGTGCAAAGGTATATGTCTCATACTGCATCTTCAACCTACTACATCTTGGTTAAGAGAGGCCATCACTAGTCCTGACCTATGTCTTGCCACTGGACTCTGAAGACTCTGGAGGAGAGAGTGAGGTTGATGACTTTTCACCACCCTGCCTCACTTAAATCCAATTCACTTGCAAGTCAAGACATCACCCTCCTGATGTCACTGATCCTCTTTGAGAATGAAGGACAAACAATAATATTGGTTAAGAGACAAGTAACATGTACCTTCGGTGGTCCTCTCGAGTCATAGCTGGTCACTGTACTAATCAGAGTAATTAGGTCTTTCAGAGTTTTTCTTCATGATGTTTTTGTTACATAAATTACTCTCCTGGTGCTGCTCACTTCATTCTGCAAACTCAATGTTCATATAAGTCTTCACAGGATTCTCTGAATTCATCTTTATCATCATTTCTTAAGATACAACAATATTTCATTACATTCATATACCATATTTTATTGAGTCATTCCCTAATCGATGGGCACTCCCATAGTTTCCAGTTCACTGCTGCTAATAAAAGAAAAAAGAACTCTGTACATATGGATCCTTTTCCATTTTCATGCAGAGTTTAGTTACTTTGGGGATATCATTCCAAACCACTAAAAACCTTTAAAGCACTATTTAAATGTCAGCTGAAATTTAAAAAATGTTTATTAGTAGTAATAATTTGTCAATAAAGATCTAAACTCTAAGTACTTCTCTAGATCATTATTATCATTTTATTATTTTCACCTGGAGAAGATGGAACTCAAATGCGAACAGTCTTGGGAAGTCACTATCTTGCTATTATTCATTTAAATTTCTAGAACATTTTCTGTGACCTATTTCAAGGAAAGATAAAATGAAATGCTTTTTGTAATTGAACAAAATCATTAGGATGTGAACTCATCTTCTCTAGGTTCAGTGTCATTATTATAATAATTATCTCATTCTCATGTTTTCTGAGAGGGTTCAGAAAGAAATATTCTAGGGACGAGTTTCTACCCTGCTAATATTCTTTCATATAGTATGTTATGTTAACTATTAGGTGGAAAAATATAAAATATCTGGGGGGTTTAATTGAATATGATTGCATTAGGATTCAGGCTCATCTTTCATCCTCATTGAAAGCATCTTTATGACAATTTTAATAGCAGAAAGATGACAAGGATATGTACTGCCTTCTGTCCCCATACTGTTTCCAATTCTTCCAGGATCTCACATTTTGAAATTTTTCACTCTGTGTAGTTTGGACAATATGGATATTTAGTATAATGCTATCTATTAAAAATGCTGCTCCTAAGAACTGCAATATATTCACCACCACCTGAGAAAATGCTCCAAATTACTACTAATAAGAGAAATGCTAATCAAAACAACCATGAGGTTTCAACTCATATTCTGCAAACTGGCAAAAATGACCCCAAAATGGCAATAGTTGATGTTGGAAGAGTTGAGGAAGAACAGGCACATTAATGCATTACTGATGGAAACTCTGAAATGGCACCATCATTTTGTGTTTTGTTTTTTTAATGATGTATGTGATGGATACAAAAAAGCACGGAAAGATCCATATGAACTGAGGCAGAGTCAAGAAAACAATGTACACAATAACTACAATGATACAAATGGAAAGACCAACTAAACAGCAAAAAATCAAAAGTAAAGTCAACCAAATTATAAAGGTCATGAAGAACTTCAATGAAGAGACAGACATGAGAAGACACCCCCAACCCACCCCTTCATGGAGGTCAGTGATGATAGGTATTACGTGTTGCATATATTTTGGGGGACTTTTTCAACATATTGATGAGTTCAGATTATTTTTTCTTCTCTTAAAAAAACACTATTAGTCATATAGGATGGCTCTTTGGGGAGAGAGAGGGATACTTGGGAAACCTATGGTGATGAATAGAAAATGTCAATAAAAACTTATTTTAAAAAACACTTTTTCTAAATTTTTTAAGGATCAATGTTGTTGTTCAGTCATTTTTCAGTCACGTCTGACTCTGTGACCCTATTTTGGGTTTTCTTGGCAAAGATACTGGAGTGGTTTACTGTTTCCTTTCCCAGTTCATTTTACAGATAAGGAAACTGAGGTAAATAGGGGTAAGATTTGCCCAGGTGTCACACAGCTAGTAAATATCTGAGGCCAATTTGAACTCAGATCCTTCTGACTCCAGACCCAGCACTCTATCCATATTGCCACCTATAATTCTGTTTGCAAAGAATGTTCTATTTCAGTACAATAAACACAATACATTACAATAAATACAATTTCAATACAATAAATAAATACAAAACTTACTGAATTTTCATGGATATTTTGGGGTTAATATCCAGAGTAAAAGAGCTGTTATCTGTTGGTTTATAAAAGATAGTAAGAGTGAAGTGTGTAATGATAGGATCATAGATTAGATTTAGAGCTTAGACACCACAAAGTCCAAACCTCTCATTTTATAGATGAAAATACTGAGGCAAAGAGAGATAGATAAGTGACTGGTCCAGAGGCATACAGCTAGTAAATGGCTGAAGCAGGATTCCGACTCAGATCATCCTGATTTCAACTCTATCCGCTGTGCCACCCGCCTGGCCACTTCATATTTTTCTGTGCATCTGGAAGACGCTAATTTTTTCTAACTTGCAGTTACCTTGTAGTTTCTACAACATCAAGGTATATTCTGCATCAATCAATCGTTCCAGGCTCCTTTAAGAATAAACCTCTCTTTACTTGCTGGAGGCAATGACCTGCTCCTGAATCCCCATTATAAACTCCTTTTTCTATGAGCAAATTTGCATGACTCAGCTAATTGATCAAGACTTCTTTGTTGATACATTGCAGTTCGAGTTTATGTGGCTATCAGCCATGGAGTGCCTCATTACTGCTGTTGCTATCATCGTTATTACTGATGACATGTTATGCTGCAAAGTTTGTACTTTATCTTATTCAAAGCAGGCTCCTAAGTCTTTGATCCCTTAAGCAAAAATTTCAGAAGTCTCCTAAATATTTGATAAATGCAACTAAGTAGTTCTCTAACGGAGAGGTGCCTGTCTTCCCCATGGGCCCCAGGGCAATGCAGGAGATGCTGGGATCATGTTTATGCCTATGGGAAGGAGATTGGGGAGGAGGTGCTTCTCGGCTCTCCTCTCCCCTCTCTGGTCTCAGCTCTTGCTACAAACTGCCTCAAGATAAAGAGAGGGTTCTGGGAAATGATGGGAACCAAAGGGAAGAGTTCTTCTGATCCCAGAGCTGCTCTTTCCCAGTGAAATTTGGAGTTTAGTGCTAGGGGCAAAGACAGCTGTAAAAGCCAAAGATGGTAGCAAAGGTCACAGCAGCGAGGCTTAAGCAGCTGCTCCTGCCTCCAGCAGTATCCAAATTGCCTAGACATTCCAGGAACTCCAGAAATAAATACATCAACAGCAGGCGATATAGAAGAAGAAAAGAACAAAGCTTTCATTGCATCCACACCATAGACTGTGGAATATTTTACAAATATGTTGTCATTACCTTAACCATTTACTCAGATATAAACTTGACAGATGAAATCTCCCAGAAATCTTGGAGAAAGAAAAAAAAGAGGAGAAAAGGTGTTGCCCACCAATCTCAACATGTCTTCTGATAACTGGAAAATAAACAAATTTCCAATATAAAGAATCTGCTTCTTTTCTGGGGAGTCTCAGAAGCCAAATGTTCAGTATGAGCACCTACCTCAATTATCTCATTACATCAGAGACATTAGAAATCATCTAATTCCCCACATGTTAGAAGCAGGTAGGCAGCAGTGATGGATCTGGATTCAGACGACCTGAGTTCAAATTTGACCTCAAATACTTACTAACTGTGTGACCCTGGATGAGTCACTTAATCATTCTCTGCCTCAGTTTCCTTAACTGTAAAATATAGGGTGATAATAGCACATACCCTTCAGGATCGCTGTGAGGATAAAATGAGATTATATTTGTAATGCTTTGCAAACCTTAAAGTGCTATATAAATGCCAGTTATTATTATTAATAGTAGTAATAGCAGTAGTAGTAGTAGTAGTACTTATGCAGAGGGATTGTTTCAATTATTGTCTTTCTATCCTCTGTGCCTAACACAGAGTCTAAACCATGATGTTGTGAATCAGTTGTTTAGTCCTATCCAACTCTTTGTGACCTCATATAGGGTTTTCTTGGCAAAAATGCTTGAGTGTTTTGCCATTTCCTTCTCCAGTGGATTAAAGCAAACAGTGGTTAAGTGACTTGCCCAGGGTCACACTCTTAGTGAGAATCTGAGGCTGCATTTGAACTCAGGTCTTCCTGACTTCAGGCCCAGCACTTTATCCAATGAGCCACCAAGCTGCCTCCAAAGCAAGCAGATCTATTTTAAAAATATATGTTGAATGAATGCAAGAATTAGCAACTGGAGAGAGAGACAGAGACAGAGAGAGGATAGGATAGAGGTCAAAAGGCATGGATTGACATTCAGCCTCAGACACATACTGACCCTAGGCAATTTTCTAATACTATATGTATAAATTAATGCCAGGACTGTGGCAGTAGCCATTTGGCTACAGGACTCTCCCTGTCCCAAGCCTCTCCCCACTCCCAACCATCCTTCTTCATACAGCTACCAAAGTGATTTTCTTTAGGTCCAGATCACTCCCACACACAATGAACTCCAAATGGCTCCTATTCCACTTAGATCAAATAAAGTCTTTCCTGTGTCATTTAAAGTTCTTTACCGCCTGGTCCCTCCCTACCTTTCCAAGCCTCCTTGCCATTTCTCACACTCTCTTCTCACATCTCTGTATTTTTGTCCTCAATGCCATCCAGGCCTGGAATACTCTGCTTCTTCATGTCCCCATCTCCCAGAATTCTGGGCTCCTTCAGGACTCTGCTCGAACACCACCTTCTACAGGACTCCTTCCCATCTGCCTGCCTTTCTGCCTTCTCATACCTCCTTACACCCCACCGTGAATGCAGGATCCAGTGACTCCAGTCTCCTTGCCGTTCCTCCCACAAGACACCCTCTCTCCTGACTCAGAGCATTTTCTGCCATGCTCAGCACTTCACAGCTGGCTTCAAGTCCCACTTCAAATCCTACCTTCTACAGGAAACCTTCCTCTCTCCCCCCTTCATTCTAGTGCCTTCCCTCAGTTGGCTATCTCCTATTTATCTTGCACATAGCTCTTTTTGTACAGAGTTGCATGTCGTCTCCCCCATTGGACTATGAGCTCCCTGAGGGCAGGGACTGTCTTTTGCCTTTCTTCATGTCTCCAGCACTTAGCACAGTGCCTGGCACATAGTAAGTGCTTAATAATAAATGTTTATTGACTGACAGCTGCTAGAGCCTTCCCCTCTAAAGTCACCTTCCATCTACTTTGCATGTACCTAATTATTGACACATCTCTCCACCTAGGGAAAAAAAAGCACCTGGAGGGCAGGAATATTTTTGGCCTTTATTTTGCCTATATTTGCCTTTATTTATTTGCAGGCATAGCATACTGCTTGGCATACAGTAAACTCTTAATAAATGTTTGTCCAGAGTTTTATATAGCACTCCGGAGTTTGGCAAAGCTCTCTGCATACATTATCTCATTTGTTCTTAAGAGTTCCCTCACACACTCATGCTGATCCTGACCTGCAATGTCATCAGTAGAGGGAAATGCCAATGAGGAAATTCCCATTTCTAAGAATTGCCAGGAGCACGGAAGGCTGAAAGAACAGCTTTGACAAAATGCCTTTACAAACTGCATACTTCCTAGGCAGGTTCAGAGTAAAGCTAACATCTGTTACCATTAGAAAGCTTTTTTTTTTAAATTAATTCAATTTTAAGTTAATTTTTCCTCACACTCTTCCCCCCACCTATTGTAAAAGCCAAGAAAACAAAACTGTTACGAATATAGTCAGGCAAAAAAAAAATTCCTTTGTTAGTAAACAGCTGCTGATGTTTTTTCTGTATACCTTAATGTCAAAAAGAGTCACCTGAAACCCATTTCACTTTCTTTCATATCTTATTGATATGAACATGAATGTCAAATTGAATGCTTTTTCCATATGTCTATCCATCAGTTTTATCAATATGAGGCAACTAGATGCTATAATGGGCAGGAAGACCTGAATTTGAATCCTGACTTAGACACTGTGTGACCCTGAGCAAGTCAGCTACTCTGTGCCCTGGTTTCTTTACCTGTAAAATGAGGAAGCTGGACTAGATGACCTCTCAGGTCCCTTCCATTGGCTCTTTGCCCTTTCTACCTTCATCCCTGGGGAGAACATTTAGAGGATATTGCTATTAGAGAACTCAGGGCCCTATTTTTAGTAGAAATAGTGCTGACAGCATTGGCAACAAATGGCTATCCCATGATATTATATTTTTTTCTCCTCAATTTATATACATAGGGTGTATTTGTGTATCGTGGATGTAACGTGTTTGTCTGTATGTACATTGTCTATGTGTACATGTATATGTGTACTGTGCACATGTGCCTTTGTGTGCATATGTCTATGTACATATATACACCTGTGTATAAAATCTTCCTGCCTGGGGTGCCTAGGTGGCGCAGTGAATAGAGCACCGGCCCTGGAGTCAGGAGGACCTCAGTTCAAATCCAACCTCAGACACTTAACACAAAAACTAGCCATGTGACCTTAGGCAAGTCACTTAACCCCAATTGCCCTACCTTCCCCACTCCAAAGAGCAAAAAAAATAAAAAATAAATAAAATCCTGCTACCTCTCCCTCTCCTGTTCTTATCAGCAGTATTAATGAAACCCCAAATCGGCACAACTTTTTTTTCACAGGCAAAGCACAAAGACTGAAGTTTACTATCTATAGCAGAGGAAAACAAATAGATTCCAGTTTTATAATCCAAATAAATAAATTGATGAATAAAACATATGTATGTGTGTGTGTGTATACATACATTTATATTCACTTTTCCCTACCTCAATGAATTGGGGTCTATGGTCTAATAGAAAAAAATCCCTAGAAATATAGGGTGGCAAATCCTCAAGATAGAATTGCTTTTTAAAAATATTATGAAAAGAATGCAAAAGTTTGCAGGAAAACCACTAGCTAGGAATCAGTACATCGGCATCATGAGGCCAGGAACCTGTTTTCTGGATTGTTGGCACTCCATTGTCTGAGGCTGGCCCCAGCCTCCCTCCAGCTTAGTCGTGGAGGGCAGCCTGAGGCTTATTGGGGTGAGGTGAATTGCCCCATGGTCAGGCACCCAATGAGTGTCTCAGACAGAAACAGAATCTGAGCTTTCCGGCTCGGTGTTCAGCATTCACTGCTTCTCTGGGAATTATTAAACGTGGTTAATTACCTATGTAACCAGAGAATCATGGGATTTTGGAGCTGGGGAAGGGGCTCAGGAAATGCCTTCATTTTACAAGTGAGGAAACTGAGGCAAAGACAGCTGAACTCACCCGGGGTCATGGAGATAGATAACAGACAAGAGCTCAGTCTCGCCCTCAGCACTGTCTCATGCCGCCCCCTGGCCCTCTCTTCTATTCTTATCGGCAGGGCACCTAAACCCTAAACAGGCACACTTTTTCCCCTAAAAGCAAAGCACAAAGACTGAAGTTTACTTTCTCCAGCAGAGGAAAACAAATATATTCCAAGTTTATTATCCAAATAAATAAATTGGTGAATAAAACATGTTTTATAGAGTCATAGAATTTTGAGAGATGGTAGGGAACTTAGAAATCATCTTTTAATATTAATCACTCCCATTTATATAGCACTTGATGCTTTACCAACAACAACAACAACAAAAATTTCCTCCCAACAATACTCAGAGGTAAGTGCCACAAATAAGTCTTGTCTTCCCACTATGTAGGGGACGAAGGCAGTCACATCTGACTCTTCATGACCCCACTTGGGGTTTTCTTGGCAAAGATACTGGCGTCATTTGCCATTTTTTCTCCAGCTCATTTAACAAATGAGGAAACTAGGGCAAACAGGGTGGAGTGACTTGCCTAGAAAGTGTCAGAAGCCAGATTCGAAGTTGGGTCTTCCTGACTCTAGGCCAGGCCACCAAGCTGTCCTGGTATAAAGTTCACAGAGGTAATAATTGGCAGAGGCTGAACTTGAACTTGAATCTTTGGATTCCAAGTTCTCTTTGTACCACATCCTGCTATGTCTCAAAATCCAGCCCCTCCATTTTACAGATGGGAAAATTGAACCCAGAGTGGTCTTTCACATAATAGACAGAAAAAAAATGTTTGCAGAGTTGAATTAAGTGATCTGTCTGAGCTCGCTTGGTAAGGCAGTGAAAGGGATGGAGCCAGAGCTCTGGTCTCTTGATACTTGGCTCGGTGCTCTTTCTTTTACACATGAATATACTTTGTTCCCCCAACATGTACTTAAAAGGAGGTTTGGCAGTAGGGAAAGCACTGGTCAGGGCATCAGGACCATCTGGATTGGAATTCTTCCATTGACATTAACTCTGTGACCCTGGATAAATTATACAACCTGGAGTCGGGACTATCTTGAGTTCAAATTCTGCCCCAGATCTTTAAAAGCTGTGTGACCCTGGGCAAGTCAGTCAGTCAGCTAGTATTTATTAAGAGCTTACTATGTGCCAAGCACTGAGAATACAAACACAAGCAGAAAGACAGTCCTTATTTACTAGAAGCACATAATCTAATAGGGAAGACCACACATACAAGAGGGAAGGGGTATCCTACAAAGGGGCATGGTAGAGAGAAGTCCAATGTGCAGCCTGCAGAGGAATGAGACCAGACATGACTGGCCAAGGCACTCTCCTTAAATAGAGAATCTCAGAGGAATCATCCCATCAACCCAGAAGAGCCAAAGAGGCCAAGGGGGAATTACAGTGTGTGAATCCAGGGCTGGAGTAAGGTTTCAAGAAGCAAAACTGTACAACCCAAATTCAGGAGCCAAAGTCAGGGGACCTGGGCTCTAGGACCCACTCCTTTACCTCAAACAGCTGTGTGACCTTCAATAAATTACTGAAAAATCCTGGACTTCATATGTAACACTAACAGATTTGTACCAAATGGTCCTTGGGAGGGCTGGGAATTTGGAGATTATTTCAGAAGAGTCAGGGAAGGAAGACTGCTCCAAAGGGCATTTCAAGGAAACAGAAGGACTCCAACCAGGTGAATTAAAGAGAACCAGGTGAGAAAGAGTACTTGCTAGCAAGGACTGAGGTCCTGAGTGTTACTTATACCCAGAAACTCAAGACTGCTTAGCAACTGAGCAAGAGCTGAGAGGGACCAAAACAAGGAAAAGGATGATGGGTTCCCAGGAGCTCCGGCTAAGTGACACAGAAAACCCTTTGTTCATAGCTTTCTTTTTTTGTTCTTTGTTCTATTTGGAATCAAGTAGCTTATTTATTTTTAAAAGTAAATGTACTAATTTGTGCTTTGTTATAAATAAATCATGCCCTATATAAACACCAGTGACTGCTGAATCCCTATTCTCTGGGAAACTTAATTTATCATTCCCTTAAACACTATGCCTGCCACACTATCCCCGAAAGAGACACCTCAGTTAAGGTGTCCTTGCTTTTTGACATCAGTCCTACCCCAGAACCCACTGTTGAGGCAGGTAGTGATAAAGTGGATTGAGTGTTGGCCTCAGTTTTCCTCATCTACAAAATGAGCTGGAGAAAGAAATGGTAAATCACTCCAGTATCTTCGCCAAGAAAACCCCAAATGGGGCCACGGAGAGTTGGACACCAGTGAAAACAAATGAACAACAAAACAATTATGTATTTCAGAGGTCATCTGAAAGAGCTAAGGAGATCAGAAAAGGCACCACCTAAACAGAGATATTTGAGCTGAGGCTAAAAATAAGGTAGGAATCAAAGGAGAGGGTGGAGTGCATTCCAGGAATAAGGAACAGGCTGTGCAAAGGTACGGAGATGAGATGAAATCTGATATGTGAGGAACAGCAAGAAGACCCATTCTGCTGCAGGGAAGAGTACAGGAAGGCAAGAGAAGTCGTATGTGTGGAAGGGAGGGGTACAAGGGAAAGAGCCCTGGGCTTGGCATCAGAGCCATCTCTGATGCTTCACACCTGAACAGCGTTGGGCAGGTCACTTGACTTGCCCAGGCCTCCTCTCTAAATGGAGCAAATTGGATTTAATGGCCTCTAATGTTGGTTCTAATCCTAGATCTGTGATCCTAGAATTATAAGACTAAGGAGGAAGCTTTCACCAGGGGGTGAAAGGTCCAAAAGATGTATTTGTTTCTGATCAGAGAGGTAACAGGGAGCCACATGAGTTTATTGAAGAGTGACCCCAGGGCAGCTAGTTGGCATGGTGAATAGAGCACTGGCCCTGGAGTCAGGAGGACCTGGGTTCAAATCCAACCTCAGACACTTAACACCAAACTAGCCGTGTGACCCTCCTCAAAAAAAAAGAAAAAAAAAAGAATGACCCCTGTGCCTTAGGAGCATGCCTTTGGGGATGGGGAAAGGGGAAAAGGGAAAGAAAGAATTGAGGCAGGGATTATTGTGGTGGCTGCAGGAGTGAAGGAAAAGGGGATGCAGGAAAAAAATGTTATGGAGAGAGAATCAACAAGAACTGGCAAATGATTGGATGCATAAAGTGAGGAAGAGTGAGGGGGACTATGAGTGGAAGCTCCTTGAGGGCAAGGACATGCACAATGCCTGGCAAGTTTTTTTGGTCAAGATGTCTGATTCCATTGGCAAGGAAGCTCTCTCTTCCAACAGCCACTGTTCTACAGCTTAGAGTCTTAGGAAGTTTCCTGGGATGCTGAAAGACTGAATTACTTGCCCAGAGTCAGACATCCAGCTTTGTTAGAGTTAAAAGTAAAACGGGGGTTTTCCTGACTCTGAAGTCAGCTGTCTACCCAACAGACCAGGGCACTGCTCTTGCCTTGAACATAGCAGGCACTTAAACTATTGTCAACTGCCTGGTGACCAAACTGTGAACGTGGTTGACCTAAAGAATGGTGATGCCCTCAACAAGAAATAGGGAGTTTGGGAAGGAGGAAAATGTTTCAGAAAGATTTTACACAGATACACTCACACACACACACACACACAAGACACACACACACACAAACACACAGAGCAATTTAGCATGTGCTCAGGGTCAAAGAGCCAGAATGTCTCAGCAGTGAGTCATAAACACAGTTTTTCTGACCCTAAGACTTTTCCACTCTTATTCACTATTCCATTCTGCCTCTCATTCATTGATATATTATGTGTATGTACACAGATATGTGTATATGTGTGTCACATTCATGTTATGTGTTTATATTAATTTAATATAATACATGTTTATGTGTATACATACATCTATATCATATGTGTATATGAACTTATATATTTGTATATGTATATATTTGTTGGTGTATATGTATATATGTAATATATTAATGGATGTATACATATATACCTATATATTAGATTTGTTGAACATAAGCAGAAGTGGCTTATGACCCCCAAATGAAGTTTTAAAATAGCTAAGATCTAAGAATGGAATCCAAAGGCTTTCCATAGGCAATACCTGCCTGAACTCAGTCAACAATATATTTACAAAGAAAGACACATGGAATAAATGTGTGAATCATGAAGATTGTAAATGAAGAGTTTATGATGGCAATTCTGGACCAGGTCATTGTACAGAAGGGTTTTCCTAAGGGATCCAGACTTAGTAATCAAGAGAGATTATGCAAAGCAACAGGAGAAACTATATGATATATTATAGGCTGCAGAAACTGCCTATCTCCTAAATATCTAACAACCCCTAGAATGTAGAATCATACATCAGAAATTCTATATTTTTCATGAACTCACAAGTGACAAATCCCCCTACTACAAGTAAAAACCTCAAAATACACCATACTGAAACTGGACCACAATCATCAATTGCTCTCTCAGACACTGACAATAAAAACCAAAGAACAATGTCTTTAACATGATGTAGTCATTCCAAATACTCAGAACAAAATCTCCTTGAAATAGAGACCACCTAGCATCAAGATCTGAACCAAGCAGGTAAGATCTCCAATTCACAGGTGAAGAAGCTAAGGACTTGAGAGTGAAGTCACGGGTCCAAGATCACTTAACTTTTTAGTATCATGAGAGTAAAATTAAAACCCAGGCCATCTGATTTAAATCTCACTCTACTCCAGCACCAGATTGCAAAGTGCTGAATAGAGAATAGTGATAAGGAAGTGGAGGCATTGGGTAGAAACTACTTTTTTCAAGAAATTTGGCTATGAAGGAGAAGAGAGAGATGGATGGTAACTGGAAGGGGGAGACTAGTCAAGGAAAAGGGATACCTTAGGCTATTTCTATGAGATGAGAGTGAGTCAGTAGAGATGGAATGAGAGAAGATTCATGAGAAATAGGGCATAGTTGTTTGAAGCAAGGATTTAAAGGACCCAGGTGAAGATGGAATCAAGAGAAGTTTCCTTCAGCAAGGAAAAGCAGGCTACCACTTCCCCTGGGACAGAAGAAAAGGAAGAAAGAATTTCTTAGGGATGGAGGAAGACAGTTTAGGAAGGGCATCTAGCGGGTAGAATAGATAAGGTGCCAGACCTGAGAATCAGGAAGATCTGAGTTCAAATTCTGCTTCAGACACTTACTAGCTGTGTTACCCTAGGCAAGGTAACCTCAGTTTCCTCTTCTATAAAAATTAAGATAATAATAATATTAGCATCCTCTTCATAGGGTTGTTGTGAGAGTCAAACGAGAAAACATGTAAAGCATGTTGCAAATGTTAAAATCACTACAGAAATACTATTATTAATGAACTTGCTGCATGGCCTCAGTCTGCTTACTGAAGAAGTCAATAGTGAGTTCCGTGAGAGTGTTTCAAGCTTGAGGACATGGGAAAAGGTTTGTAATAACCACTATGGGAATGGAATAATACCCAAATCCCTTTCATGAGTATAGGTTCTCTCTTCACCAGTTGCAGATCACAAACCCTCCATGCCTTCATCCCCTGAAGGTCAGTCTTTTGGTGATGAGTCTCTGAAGCTTTAAACAAGCAGCAGTTTGAGTGACAGATCTAGGCTTTGTTTCCAGATCCATGTCCAAAGTCATGTGACCTTGGTAAGAACTGCCAGAGCTCAAGCT
Source organism: Petaurus breviceps papuanus (assembly GCF_028583685.1). NCBI lineage: Eukaryota > Metazoa > Chordata > Mammalia > Diprotodontia > Petauridae > Petaurus > Petaurus breviceps. The sequence continues at coordinate 25,066,084 of NW_027187372.1, forward strand.
CTGTTGGCCTGGGCTGTGAGAAACCTGGCTCAGCTCTGCCATGATGAGGCATTAAGGAAGGACTTTAGTCTAGAGGGGAAAGAAATTAGGAATGAATCAGTTGAGAGTGCCAAGCAGCAGTAAGGGTGTAGGTGAGGTTATTGACTCTGTTCTCCCTCTCTATAAAGTCAAGGGAGCGAACTATATGAGAACTAAGATCTCTTGTCTGTCTGTCTCCCCTTTCCTTCCTCCCTCTCTCAATCCCTCTCTTTCTTGAACACACACTCCTCTCAATCTCTCTCTCTCCCCCTCATCTCCTCTTCTTTCCTCTTCTCTTCCCTTCTCTTTCTCTCTCTGTCTCTCATTATTTTATTTGCTGCATGATAATACTGACATTTAAGATGCAAGTCTCTATGCACAGGAGCAAGAACAATTTGGTTCAGTGGAAAGAGCCTGGGTTCAAATCTCTGCTTCTTACTAGGCATTTGACCTTCAATGTCACTTTATCCCTCTGTCCTTCAGTTATCCACCTCACAGAAGGAAGGTATTAGACTGGGTGACCTCTAATATCCCTTCCATCTCAATGCATGATCTTATACATCCGTGATATCTCATTTCCCTTCCAACCCTAAACTATAATCTCAAGTGTTCAAGAAGGGGCCATCTCCATTCATCTGGATCTATATCTGGCCACTGGACCCAGATGGCTCCAGAGGAGAGAGTAAGGCTGGTGACTTTGCACAGCCCTCCTTCTCTCAGATCCAATCTACTTGCAAGTCATGGCATCACCTCCCTGATGTCATGAACCACTTCAAGAATGAAAGCCAAACAACAAGTGTTCAAGAATGCCCTCCATCAGCCCTTTATTAGGTCAAACAAATCAAAGATGCTATTCATAGAGGGAAAGTAGCACATGTTGACAACTGTCTTTTTTTTTTGGAGGGGGAAAGGCAGGGCAATTGGGGTTAAATGACTGGCCCAATGTTACATAGCTAGTAAGTGTTAAATGTGTGAGGCCACATTTGAACTCAGGTCCTCCTGACTTCAGGGCCAGTGCTCTATTCACTGTACCACCTAGCTGTCCCAACAACTGTCATTTTAGGACATTGTGTCATTAGGTTTGATTAGGACAGATACTTCATATTAGAACAGTACAGAGGAAACAGTAAATAATGCTAACAATAATAATAATAACCAGCATTCATCTAACACTTACAGGTTTGAAAAGTACTTTACATCATTAACTTTATATGTTAACTCATTTCATCTTCACAATGGAGGGAGGTACTATTTTTTGTTGTTCAATCATTTCAGTCATGTCTGACTGTTCATGACCCCATTTGAGATTTTCTTGGCAAAAATATTGGAATGGTTTGCAATTTACTTTTCCAGCTCATTTTATAAATGAGGAAACTGAAGTAAACTAGCTTAAGTGACTTGCCCAGGGTAATACAGCTAGTATCTGAGACCAAATTTGAACTCAGAAAGATAAATCTTCCTGATTTCAGACCTGATACTATGGCATCACCTAGCTGTCCCAGAGGTATACTATAATTATCTCCATTTTACAGATGAGGAAGCTAAGGTACAGTTCATTATAGCTATAGCTATTAAGAATCTGAATTCAGGTATTCCTAGCTCCAAGTCCTACACTCAATCCATTGAGCCACCTTTTGTCCATCATTACTACCATGGTAGTAGAATAGTGCCAAGGACTTGGAATTGAGAAAGTCTGGGCTCAAATTCTGCCTCTAACACCCACTGGCAATGGGATCCTGGATAAGTTCCTTTCCCTCTAAACCTAAATTTTCTAATAATGTGAACATAAAGATAGCTGCCGTGTGGACCTCACAAATTTGCTGTGAAACCTAAATGTTTGTAACATACAGACATAAAGCTGAGTCAATGAATTTGTACTCGTATTTGCCCAAAGCAGAATTGTTGAATTTCAGCGTTAGAAGTGTAAAGAGATCAAGAATCTTTATTTTACAGGTCAACAAACCAAAATCCACCGAAGTGAAGGGACTCATC
>NW_027187372.1:25073093-25095312 GCF_028583685.1 Petaurus breviceps papuanus
TCTCTCTCTCTCTCTCTCTCTCTCTTTGTCTCTCTCTCTCTCATCACAGAATGTCTAGGTTATCAATCAGTATCAAGTCAGCCAGCACAATATGACGATCAATTAAAACCATTCTTGGCTCACCTTTGGTTGATACCTCAGCCACTCATAGATGTTAATGGAAAGAAAGTGGATGCCTCCTCTTACCTTTACCTTTTTGTACCCCATAAGTATATCTGGTGGAGAAGAAAATGGCAGATCACTCCAATATCTTTGCCAAGAAAACCCTAAATGGGGTCACAAATTGTTGGATGCAATTGAAATGATTTAATGACAATAAACTATGTCTGGAGCCCCAATATTATAAAATTCCTATGTTTAACCTTGACCTACTACAAGCATGGTGGTTTATAATTCAAGCATGGAATCCTGAAAATCCTTTGCCTGGTTCAATCCATCAGTAAATATTTATTAAACACCTACTATGTACCAGGCACTATGCAAAATGCAGGACAAACAAAAAGACAAAAAAAGACAATCTCTGCTCTTAAGGAGCTCATGAGGGAGACAACATATATACAAATATATCCATAGAAGCCACAAAGAGGACAAATAAGAAATAATTGAAATCTTTTGTAAGGCATATAACAATGTCACCTATAAGATAATGCTTTGTACCAACTATATTTACCTTAAAAAAATCACTAAACAAGTTTCCTTTGGTGATTGGTTATTGAATTTTTAGTCTTGCTTTTTAAAGTAGAAGTATTTTTTTGTATATTTTTCTGTATTAGTATTTGAAACATGGTCAGAGATTTTTTTTATGTTTTCCAAGTGTTTCCCTATATTTAAAACACAGACCTCACAGCAATGAATAAATAACAGCACATTTATTAAGTGATTACTAGTGCCAAGCACTGTGCTAAGCACTGGGAATACAAACACAAGCAAGCCAAGTCTCTGCCCTCAAAGAACTTACATTCTAATGGGAGAAAACAATATGTAATGAGGAGCTAGGGAGAAGTGGGGTCAAGAAGGTTCAGGTGATCCTGATGCAGGGGGTTGAAGGAGATGGTCAGAGAGAAAGAAGCATGGCCTGGAAATGGTTGGGAAACAGTAAGGGACCTTTGACCATAGACTTGGGGACCTTTAAGGCTATTAAGTCTCTTTTACAGATGAGGAAACTGAGGCCAGAGAATTTAAGTGACTTGCCCAAGGTTACACAGAGAGTAATTGACAGAAGACAGGAATAGGGACAGTTTCACTAATATAGGGAATTCTGTTTCAGAGAGGTGCCTAAATTCAGAGAGGTGTCAAACTCACAGCAGTTCCCTGCCCCACTCCCAAACCAGACTGAAATAATTAGGAAACTTCACCAAAATAAATAAAAATGCAATATAACACAGATAATGTTAATTTGTGGTTTTCTAAGTCATTCTGTAGCCCCTGTAAATCCATTTCTATTTGAGTTTGACATCACTGGTCTAGAACACACAGTAATTAAGTGCCTTGCCCAGGGACATGCAGCCAGTATTCACCAGGTGCTAGACTTGAACCCAAGACTTCCTGGCTTTGAGTCAGCTCTCTATCCACCAGGAATACTGCCCCAGTGAGGGGTAAGATTCAAAACCATGTCTCTGACTCCAATTCCAATGTCCTTTCCACAGTATCCTACAGCCACTGGACAAGTATGACTGTAAAACTGAAAATATGAAAAGAAAATGGCCCCATATTTTATATGGGAAAATTACAGGCTTTCTGACATAGTTACTTAAGTTTGGGAAATGGAACTTCTGAATAAGTCCTGCACAGTTTCCTGGTAATGTTATGTCACGGAAAAGTGATCCATGATCCACTAGACAGAGCCAAAGGAACTCAGTCAGCCTGGAGAACAGGGTTCCGGCTGAATGCACCTGCCCCTTTTTGCACACTTTGTAGGAATTACAGCCAGCAGTGCCTGAACTCAACTAATACAAGCCTTCAGTTGAAGCTTTGCAGTCACTAGAATGAAGAAGCCTTGAATCTTATAAAGAGAAACAGTGAAGGGCAAGATTGCTTAAGTCACTGAAGTGGTTTTTAAAAGTCACTGTAATTTTGCATCACCCCACCACCTTTTGGGGGAAATGCATCTGCTTTCTACATCATTTCATCAAATGAATCACTGAAGTCTAAAAATCATAAGGGACCTCAGGGGTCACACAGTGCAACCTAAACAAGAACCCCCTCTATAACTGACCCAATAAGTAGTCACCCAGTCTTTGCCTGAAAGATTTCCAGTGAGGAGAGCCCATTGCATTCTGGGGAAGCCCACTGAGCTTTGGGATAGTTCCACCTCATCTGTCAAATAAGCCAGAAAAAGAAATGGCCAACCATTCCAGTATCTTTGCCAAGAAATCTCTAAATGGGGTCACAGAGGGTAGGGCACAGCTGAACAAAAACAATTGAGTTTTTCCTAACAAGAAGCCTTGAGGCCACTAGGTGGCATAGTGGATAGTATGCTGAATTTAGAGTCAACACCGGCATTCAAATGCTACCCCCAGATTCCTTTTAGCTGTATGACCCTGGGCTAGTCACTTAATCTCACTGACTCACCTGAAAAAAAGGGGATAATAATGGCATCTACCTCACAGGCTTGTAGTGAAGATCCAATGAGTTGTAATGCATTTTTGCAAACTTAAAGATCAATATCAATGGTTCTCAAACTTTTTGGTCTCAAGACCCCTTTATACTCTTAAAAATCATTGAGGATTCCAGGTTTATTTTTTTTAATGTGGGTTCTGTCTACCAATATTTACATTAAAAATTAAAACATTTTAATATTAATTCACTTAAAATAATAAAAAAAACAATTACATATTAACATAATCTATTTTTGTGAAAAAACTATATTTTCAAAAAAAATTAGTGATAGAGTGGCATTCTTTTAAATATTTTTGCAAATGGAATGTCTAGCTTAATAGAAGACAGCTGGATTCTCCTATCTACTTTTGCATTACTCTATGGCAATATATTGTTTTCATTGAAGTATATGGAGAAAATCCAGCTTCGCACAAATATGTAATTGGTAGAGGGAGGAATATTCTAACAGGCAAATAATATCTTAGTTTTATTATAAAAATAGTTTTGATTTCAAAGATCCTCTAAAAGGGTGTCGGGACCCCAACACTCTGAGAACTGGTGTTCTATACAAATGTCAACTATCATTACTATGGTTGTTGTTTTTGTTAACATTACCTGCCTCTTTGCTCTTGGCTTCCTTCTGGGACCCAGCAGAGAAAGTCTAACCTTATGACACATAACAGTCCTTCAAACACTTAAAGCTTGTTCCCTCTGAGTCTACCCTTCTTCAACCTATCCTGATACAACATGAATTTATGTGCCTTCACCATGCAGATTGCTCTCCTTATACTCTCCAGCTTACCAATATCTTTCCTAGAACTGAAAATTCTCCACCAGATCTGGTGAGATCTCTCCAAGGCAGAGTACAGGAGAACTATCACTCTCTTAGTCCTGAACACCATCTCTCAATTCAGCCTAAGGCTGAACTAATGTTATTGTTGTTCAATGTGACTCTTCGTGACTCTGTGGACTATACTGTCCATAAAACGATAGGGTTTTCTTGGCAAAGATACTGAATGATTTGCCATTTCCTTCTCCAGTGGATTAAAGCAGAGGTTAAGGGGCGGCTAGGTGGCACAGTGAATAGAGCACCGGCCCTGGAGTCAGGAGGACCTGAGTTCAAATCCGATCTCAGACACTTAACACCAAACTAGCCATGTGACCTTGGGCAAATCACTTAACCCCAATTGCCCTACCTTCCCCCCTCCAAAAAGCAAAAAATAAAAAATAAAGCGGAGATTAAGTGATTTGCTTAGGTACACAGCTGGTAAGTGTCTGAGGCCATATTTGAACTCAGGTCTTCCTAACTCCAGGCCCAGTGCTCAATCCACTGAGCCATCTAGCTACCAAGGTTGCATTACTTATCCATATTTATAGTATTTGTAGTCTACTGATTTCAAGACAAATTGTTATGTAGCAACATCTCCTCCATATTAAACTTATGAAGATTATGTCTATGTGTGAGTACACACATATATGCATATATATGTATATATGTGTATGTATGCACATACACATGCACACACACACACATATCCTCAGTCTCTCCCCTGAGCTTCAGTCCTGTATCACCAGTTCCTTGTCTGAAGTTCCCAACTTGATATCCCAGAGACATCTTAAACTCTACATGTCAAAAACTGAACTCGCAGTCCCTCCCCCTGAACCCCCCACCTAGATGTGGGAGAATAGGTGCACAAATGCACTGTTGGTGGGGCTGTGAACTAATCCACCCATTCTGGAGAACAATAAGGAGCTATGCCCAAATGGTTATAAAACTGTGCATACACTTTGACCCAATAGTACTTTAGTTAGGTCTATACCCCAATAGATCAAAGGAAAAGAAAAAAGACTCCTGTGTACAAAAATATTCATAGCAGCTTTTTTTGTGATAGGAAAAAAATAGAAGCTGAGGGGATGACTGGTCAATTGGTCAAAAAATTATGATAGGTAAAGGTGATGGAATACTAGTGTGTGGAAATGATGAAGGGAATGGTTTCAGAAAAACCTGGGAAAACCTATATAAACTGATTCAAAGTAAAGTGAAACAAACCAGGAAAACAAGCAACACAGAAGCAGCAATATTTTAAGGAAAATCAACTATGAAAGACTTAGTAACTCTAATCAATACAATGATCTGCTAAAACTCCAAAGGATTCACAACATCAAATACTATCCACCTCCAGGTAGAGAACTGAAGAACTCAGATTGCAGATTGAAGCATTTTTCCCCTTTATTTTTTTTTCCAAAATATGGCTAATGCGGAAATGTTTTACCTGACTATACATATAATGGGTATCATGTTTCTTACCTTCAGTAAGTGGGAGAAGGGTGGAGGGAGGGAATATAGAATCAAAAATAAAATTTAAAGAAAATGAATAAAAATTTCAAAATCAGCCCTTCCCCTTCCAAACTTTCCACTTTGCTACTGAAATGGTGACCTTCTTCCAGTCTCTTAGGTTCACAACTTTTGCTTTATTACCTATTTCTTACTATCGTTCATCCCATATTCCCAGTCAGTTGCCAAATCTTGCCATTTCTATATCCCTAGCATTCCCTTACCTTTTCTTTTCTCTACTCACTGATCCCTGGAACATTATACTGGAGACTTCCTGCTTGACATTGACTCATTAATGACTATTAATTGGCTCCTGCCATCTAATCAGTTCTGAATCTATCCAATCATAAAGTGATCTAGCCCAAAAGTCAGGTAAATAGTGGGGAACAAATGGGGCCTCATACATAAAAAGCATACAGTTTCCTACTGTGCTATATTCCTGCCAATTTCACAAGCAGCTTCAGAAATCCCTATCTTTGTTTATAAACTTGGCAAAGCCAGTCACTAATGTATTTAGAATACAAGTAGTCATTCTCTTGGTTAAATGAAAATGTTTATCTTATGCAATGAAATGAAAGAAAGTCAATCAGCTACTACATGGCATTGATTAAAGCCTTTCCCTCCTTTTATGTATGTTTTCTGAAACAGTGTGACTGAGCTAGTCACCTTCACTGTGTGAGGATAGACAGAATGCCTAAAGGCCATCATCCTTCTGGAATTCCTGCTGCTGGCATCTGCTTTTAGCAGCCAGAAGAAAGATGGAGAGCCACTGGGTTATGGCACATTAGCAAAATTTTCTAACTATGAACATGAATAATACCAAGCATATTTTATTTTTATAGGGTAATTTAGAGCAGAAGCTACTTGAGTACAGGGATTCTTTTGTGCTGTTTCTTCTGTGTTTCTAATTTATTGTGGTTGACCCATGTTCCTCATTAATTAAGATAAAATATTAAAGGTTTTTATAATCATGTATGAGTTATTTTTCACAAGGACACAAGAGAGGTTAATAATTTCCTTATGGGAAGGAGCATAGTTAGTGCAGGGGACAAAATTCCAGGTAACAGAATTCTACTGCTTTGGGGAATCAGACTTTCAAAAATTCTCTTGAACCCCCACTGGTATGTTTTCCATTTACACAAATTTATCACTATGATATGACTAACTCTTAAAATATCAAACAGAAACTAAATTAGAAGGCAAAAGCAAAAATAATCACAATAGAAATAATTGAAAAATAACAGTTTATCCCTAAGACCTAGGTCATTATCTCTCATTAATACAACATGTTCGTGTGTGTGATAAAGGACAGTGCAGAGTAACTTACAAAACCTAGCAGAATAGGGAACCTCATGTGTCCAGGGCAACTCGTGACCCTGGACTTAGAGCCTTAATGTCTGTGGTCTCTTTAGAGAACAATGTGAACTACAGTCACCTAGACAATTATCATTATTATTCTTTTCCTGAACCTCCCTGCTCTCCTGCTAGACAAAGTAGTGTCTCTGCTACGCTAGGGTTACAGAAGCAGTTTTAAATTCTTTTATCTAATAGTGTTCTCAAGCATGGAAATCTACAGAGCTATTCTGATCTGTACTCTCCAGGAGCTGAGAAACTTTCTCCTAAAGCTGTGAAAGACAATCTAGGACACCATAGGTAAGTATTGGAAGGGTTTCCCCTCTCTCAAAGTATGGAAAGTACTAGAAAGCAAGGCAACTTTCCCCCAATCAGCTCCCAGCAACAGTTTCCCTCCAATCAGCTCAGTCAGAACGATAAACATTTATTAAGCATCTACTATATATCAGGCACTATTCTTAGTACTGGGAATACCTATATATATGTATGTATGTGTGTATGTATAAAAATTTTTTTTTCTTCTCTTAAGGAGCTTACAATCCAATGAGGGAGACAACAAGCAAACAAATATATATAAAGCAAGCAATATACAGAATAAATAGGAAATAATTAAGAAAAGGAAGGTATTGGAATTAAGAGGTTGGGAAAGGATTCCTACAGAAGGTGAGATTTTAATTGGTGCCTAAAGAAAGCCAGGGAAGGCAGTAGGCTGAAATGAGGAAGGAAAATATTCTGGAATGGATGACAGCCAGAGAAATTGTCAGGAACTGAATGGTGGAGGGTCTTGTTTGTGGAATAGCAAGGAGTCCAACATCAGTGGATCCAAGAGTACATGCTGGAGAGTAAGGTATAAGAAGACTGGAGAGGCGGGTGGTAGCTAGCTTATGAAGCACTTTGAACACCAAATAGATGATTAGATATTTGTTCCTGGAGGTAATTGGGAGACACTAGAGTTTACTGAGTAGGAGGATGGCAACATGGTTCAATCTTCACTTTAGGAAAATTACTTGATGGCAAAATGGAAGATGGATTAAAATGGGAAGACACTTGAGGCAAATAGACCCACCAGCAAGTTATTGCAATAGACCAAGTATAAGGGGATAAGGGCTTTGCACCAGGGTGGTAGCTGTGTCAGAAGAGAGAAGGGGGCATATTCAAGAGTTGTTGCAAAGGTGAAATCAGTGGACCTTAGATATGGGGGCTAAGAGATAGTGAGGAGTCCAGGTTCACTCCTAGGTTGTGATACTAAAAGACTGGGAGGATGGTGTTGCCCTCTGTAGCAGGGAAAGGGGAGGGGGCGGGGCAGGTAGGATAGGTATACTTCAGAATCATGAGCAAGGAGGTAGTGATTATATTCATGGGAGCTTTATGGGATCACCCAGTGAAGCGGGATGGGGAAGAGGAGAAGAGGGCCCAAGAGACAGAGGAGTGGTCAGATAGGAAGGAGAATCAGGACAGGCCCCAAAAACCTAGAGCAAAGACTATCAAGGAGAAAGAATGGTCAACAGTGACCAAGGCAGAAACATCGAGGAGGAGAAAAGCCTGCCTTTAGTCAGCTGGTCTCAGCTGCGCTCACGTCCCTGTTTTTGTTGCCTTGTCTTCTCTTCATTTTTATCTTTAGATTTTGTCATAAATATTGTCATAAGTGATTGTGGGGTTAGCTTTCCAATCCATTTTTCACCTTAGCCACGATAATCTTTCAAGGATGTTCAGTGATTAGACATGCCAAAGACTTAACAGGTATGCAATAAAGACACCTATGTGTTCCAAATTAGCTAGACATCATGGAACACAGTTTAATCCACAATGAGAAATCTTTCATTCCCAAGACCTGGCTTAAGGGTCTAAATTCATATTTTTAGGCTAAAATATCACCACTTTTCTAATCTACAATCTCATGCAACTCAACCCTAGTCCTAACTTTAACAAAATTATTCTTTACTTTGGGACAAGAGTTCTTAGCTCAGGGTCCATGAAATTTTTTTTAATAGTCCCATAAATATATTTCAATATAATTGTCTTTGTAATTCAATGTATTTCATTTTTGCATTGAAAAACATTATCCTAAGTTGGGGTCTATAACACCAAAAAAAAAGTTTACAAACCAGTGTCTTCTCTCTATATTTGTCATAGGCAATTTCAACTGAAGCTTGTTCAGACTGAAAAGGATAAGACAATTTAATCCCTATTATATCATCATGTCTCTATGCTGGGGCAGCTAGGTGGTATAGTGGATAGAGTGCAGTCTTGAAAATTTCTCATTCTGACTTCAAATCTGGTCTCAGACACTTACTAGCTATGTGACCCTGGATAAGTCACTTAACCCTGCTTGCCTTAGTTTCTTCATCTGTCAAATGAGCTGGAGAAGGAAATAGCAAACCACTCCAGTATCTCTGCCAAGAAAATCCCAAAATGGAGTCACAACGAGTCAGAAACAACTGAATCAACAACAAAAAAGACAGTGCCAAGCACATAGTACCTGTTTAATAAATGCTTGATTGACTTGACTTCAATTTGGCTGTTAAAGGAAGGAGAGATATAAAATGATAGCTCAAGGAAATAGATGTCAAGGTCTAGGGAAGATAGGAGGGACCTGGCCATGTTAGAGGGTTGGATTCTTTACTGGTGAAGGGAACAGCTACACTGAAGAGATTACAGATTCACTGAAATATAAACATTGCATTCTCTTCCCCTGTGGAAAGCAAATTACAGGTGTCTCCTCATGCAGGGAAGAGCCCTCTACATCTGGCATTTAAGTAAACATGGAAGATTCCCGGTTGATGATGTTTCAATGTTTGTAAATGTTGCTCTAAACCATTTTTTGGATCACCTATAGATTCACAAGCAAGAATTCATGCTGATTTTCAGGCATTTTGAAGTACAAGACAAAGGAAAATTCCAGGAACAAAATTGGCAAATGTGCTTAAAGCTTAAGTGATCAGTCTCCTACCTGGACAACTGAGAAAATGTCCATATCTATAACATGCATAAAATAATCTGTATAGCATCTTGTTCATAGGATTATTGTGAGGAAAGTATTTTGTAAGATGAAAATGATAAATGTTAGGGAAGAGGGCAAGGGAAGACAGGTATGTCAATGCCCAGCTGCTGTAGTTGTCAATTAGTCCAACCATTCCGGAAAACAAGAATGAAACTAGAAGTCACTAAACTGTACATACCCTTTAACCCAATGATACCAATACTAGCATATATCCCATGAAATCCCAAACATATATGTTTGGCAGGAATTTTGTTATACAAATAAGTGAAAATAAAATGGATGCCCATCAACTGGAGAATGGCTGAATAGAGTGAAATAGAATATTATTGTGCCATAAGAAATGACAAATACGAAGAATTCTGAGAAATTTTAAGAAGACTTCCATGAATTGGAGTAAAGGAAGCAGAACCAAAAGGACAATTTACATGATAAACACAATGATATAAAGGAAAATCTGATTGGAAGATTTCAGAATGATGGCCAATGAATGCCATGACCATTCATGACTCCCAAGGCTTTCTAATAGTGAGGCCTAAGTTGTCATAGAGGGCTGATGTGTTGATTGACTTTGCTCTATAGCTAAAAGGAAGGGTTCCATAAGACTGGAAAAAAGGGGGAGGGGACACAAGGAGAGACACTGGGGAGCAGATAATGTGATTTTAAAAGAACATCAATAAATGACTTGGTTTCTCCTTTTTAAATGGAAAGGACTGTGATTTAGTGGAAAGAGGACACTGGATTTGGAGGCAAATGATCCTGCTTCTGTCATTTAAAACCTGTGTGATTTTGAGAAAGTCACTTGACCTTGCTGAATCTTAATTTCCTCTATAAAATTCGAAGTTGGACTCAATCAATGGTGTCAAGGTCAAATAGAAACGGGATCCCCTAAACAATACATAAGGATCCCTATGGGTTACACGAATACATATATGTAAAATTACTATACATATTTCTATTTATCAGTTCTTTCTCTGGATGCAGATAGCATTCATCTTCATCCTTCATAGTTAATTTAACATGACTTCATATGTATAAGGAGTATCCTATTTCTTGCCTTCTCATTGGGTAGTGGAAAAATGGGAGGGAGCAGGAGAATTCAGAACTGAAATAAAATGTTTAAAGAAAAAAAGAAAAACATATTAATGTTATCTCTGTTCTATTATATTTTAATTGATTTTGTTAAATATTTACCAGTTACATTTTAATCTGGTTAGGAGAAGTACTTGGCAGTTTGTGTGACACCTCTAGATGACCTCTAAGGTTCCTTCCAGTTCCAAATTTATAATCCAATGAGCCTATGCTACAAGTTCAAATCCTACTTCTGACACCTCAGTGACACTGAATAAGTCATTTAACTCTCTAGGCCTCAATTTCCTCAGTTGCAAAATGAAAGGGAGATGGTTAGACTAAATGACTTCCAACAACCCTTCCAGCAATAAATCTGTGACCCTATCAATCAATCAACAAGTATTTATTAAGCAGAAAATGCTAAGTGCAGGGGATACAAGTACAAAGAATAAAGCAATCCCTACTGGCTGAAAGCTTACCTTCCAATGGGGGAGACAAAAAAGGCACATACAAATACATTAATCTCTACTCAGAAAGTTGATAAATCAGTGTTTTAAAGATGCTTTATAGCCATAAAAGTAACACACTTTGTAAACCTTAAAACTGTAGAAACACAAGCTGATTTCTACTATAGCTATCACTATTATCCTCATTTTTCTCAAGTTAGTTCATTACAATTCAAACAGAAATGGGCCTGGGATAGGTTTCTATCCCGTCATTACATTTTTATCTTTAATAGACTATTGCCCAAGTAAATAGACAACTTTTGGGTCACTGAATGTGAGGATGAGGGTACAAGCTCATCTTCTGAACACTCACTGAAAAACATCTTCAAAAAAACTCCAAGAGCAGACAGGATGATGGGGATGATGACATAGACTTCATCCTGTCCCCACGTGGTTTGGATGATGGTGGAGCTATTCAGAAAAAGAATTTGGCAAGAAACTGGAATTTATAGAGTTCTGCTCAGTTTCTAACCTTACTAACGAGGTTCAAGATTGTCCTTTCATAACCCCATCTTTGCCAAGGCTCTACATTCCCAGGACAGGACAGTTATTAAGCCTGGAGCCAGTTAAAGAGGTTAATGATCAAAAGTTGGCACAGCCTGATAAACAAAATGCTATTGCTTAAGTAATTCCTCCTCAATTACATAATGAAAAATTACCCTCCACAAATGCAATATTAATAAGAGGCAGGCATTTTTACTGTGGCTTTCAGAATCTAAAATGGCATCTTTCTAATAACAAACTCTTTTACTTTTCTTTTTGCTAGCTAAAATTCTCTGCAGACATTTTCAGAGACTATAGATTCACCAGCACACAAACATGAGACCAGAGATGTGGAGCTAGGAAAGACCACAGAGGTCACCTAGCCCAATCCCCCTCAATTTTACAGTTAAGGAAACTGAGGACTAGGAAGATTAAGGGACTTGTCCAGGTAGTGGGATTTGAGCTGAGAGTGCCCCAACTCATAGCTCTTCCTTCCCACTTAGAGAAAAGATCTTGTTAAATTGATGATAGAGATTAGGAAAAGAACCATTGAGATAATTTAGTGACTACAGACCCCAAACATGAAGGCCTCAGTTGGCAAAGGAGAAACACGATTAAACAAGGCCTTTGTTACTTCCAGTGACACTTTTCTGTTCATAGCATTTACACATGAGTGGGTTTCTGAAAGAGAACACAAGAGGATGTCCAAATACCTCCCCCTGTCTTAGGGCACCTCCCACCTGTGGCTTTAGAGAACAGTGGTGAGCACATCCTGTTCCAGAAGCCCACTGAAAGGAGTGTGGGGGGTGGGCAGGGAGGAAAGGGTCAAGAGAGGGAAGCTATAAACCATTGCTCCAACTACGGACTCTCAGCCTGACTCCTCTGCAGCACACCAGAAACTCTCCTTCCATCAGTCCCAAAAACTTCCCCCAAAAGGCAAGGCATCCTTCCCTGCTCTGGTTGAGGGAGGCTCAGTTAAGCTAGCATTTTTCTCAATCTGTGAGTCATTAAACTAATGTCACAGGGTCAGCCCTTGGCAGCTGATAAACAGTTATCAGAATAACTCAATTGTTTAAAAACGATTTGGATTATTTGTAGCTCAACCTATTTTAAAAACATTCATTTTTGCTACCTGAACATCTCCTTATTAGGAAATTATTCAAATGTTTCGGTCAATCCCATTGTTCTTTGCTTCCTTTTTATAGGTGTTATCTCCCAGACACATCCAAGGGAAGCCATAGTACTATTAAACAACAACAAAAAAAAATCCACAAGCTTACAGTAAGTGTTCTTGTAGTAACTGCTTTTTTTTCTTCTTTTCTAAAGTAAAAGAAAACATTTTAAAATATACCCAGGCATTGAGTCATTGTCAGGAAAAGAAAGGATAAATCCTTTATAAAATGAATCTTTAGTTTTATTTGGGAGAAGCAGGGATAACCTGCCTGCCACACACTACAACTCAAGGCATTTCAAAGGCAAAGTTTAATTTTTAGGTTATCATCGCAGTTCCTGGAGGCAGCTAGGAGGCAGAGGACTTGGAGTCCTCCTGTTTCAGACACTTACTTAGGGACCCAGGTGAAATCTACTCTCTATTTTCCTCACTTGTAATACGGAGATACTAAGAGTTTTTCACGGAGTTGTTTTCAACATCAGATAGATGACATACAGAATGAACTTTGCAAACCTTAAAGGACCATACAACTGTCATCGACTATTACTAGAGATGTTAAGCAGGATGTAATACAAAGAGCAGGTGCCCTTCCCTAAATTGTTGTTCATCCTTCATTTGTCAAAGAGGACTGTTGACATCACAAGGTGATGTGTTGACTTGAACATGAATTAGACTTAAATGAGGCAGGGCTGTGCATGATACCCAAGAAAGAGAAAGAGTGAAAGGAGCTGGTAGTCAAGATGTTAAATGGTAAGAAGTCCTTATCTTCTAAACCTCTTGTGTTCCAAAAGTTTGCTTGCACATCAATTGCTTGATACCTCAAAACCCAACTTCATATAGCAATATGGCATAAGGGTTAGAATTCTTACTGTAAGTAGTTCTAGGTCAGCTGCTCTAAGGATTAAATATGTTTTTGTGTACTAGCCTGGGATCTTAACTACTGCTTGTAATATTATTGCGATGGAGAGATCTAAGTCTGAGTTCTGCCTTTCCTGACACATTGACTGTGTGACCTCAGTAGACCCTACTCAACTGAGTGCAACAGTCTATGGTAAGTTGCAGAGAAGGAGCCAACCTGCATTGTTAGAGGGAGTTTCTTCATACAAGTATTCCTTACATCAAAGAAATCACAGGTGCAGGAGTTATCTTAAATGTAAACTCACACAGTTGGGTTTGGTTCTTTTTCTTTTTTTAATTCCCTGCACACGAATAATTTGGAAAGCATGCTGCATTTGGAATTAGAAAACCTAGGTTCAAATCCCAGCTGTCACTAATTCTGTTTCTTTGGCCAAGTCACTTAAACTTTCTGGGCCTCATTTTCCTCCTCTGTAAAAAGTGAGGGTAGGACTAGATAATCTATCAAATCTTTTAAGTTCCAGATCTATGATCCAATGCTTGGCACAGTATATGGCACACATTAGACACTTAATAAATGTTGATTAACTGATCCTATAAATACCTCCAACAGTCTGAAGGTCATGTGGCATAATCCCTCCCCACCACAAACCAGCAGCTTGTATATAAGCAACAGAAAAACAGAGGATGTTGAGGATTGCCTGGATCTTTCTCCCCCATCATGCAATAATCACTCTTTCCTTTCTGTCAATATTTCTCCATCCCTATCACCCATACATAAGGTGGCACAGTGGCTGGAGTATTGGGCCTGGGGTAAGGAAAAATTTATCTCCCTGAGTTCAAATCTCACCTCAGACACTAGCTGTACAACCCTGGACAAGTTACTTAACCCTGTTTGCCTCAGTTTCCTCATGTGTAAAATACATTGGAGAAGGAAATGGCAAATCTTTGCCAAAAAAATCCCAAATGGACTCATAGACAGTCAGATACCCCCCCAAAAAAAACCCCTAAATAGCAACACTGTCCCTACAGCAAGTCATCCAGATAAGGAGACAGAAGACTTTCCTAGTACGTTAAGAAATGGGACAATATGTCTAATGCCAACAGCAAGCTATCTTCCCTCCTGCTGCTAGATCATATCTCTTGATTATTCCAGAAAGAAAGAAAGAAAGGGAGTGAGAAAACCAGGGCTTAGAAGAAACAAAGAATAAGCAGAGTAACCTTCTATCTCTCACTTCACATGGAGGCAAGTGGCAATAAAATTTGCGTTTTCCCTAAAGCTTCAATCATTGCCTAAAAACAAACTAAGCACTTAAGAAGAAAGGGAGAAATATTAACCTGCACTGGGCGGACTCTGCAGTACCTCCAATAGATTAACCAAGTTAGAAACAAGGATCTGGAGACCAAGTGACGTTGGGTAGGGCACTTATTAAGTACCTGTGCCCATCTATGAATCCTTCCCTCAAACAAGTTCAGCTAAAAGCTATTTTGCCTCCTGGAGATCTACAGGAAAGAACAAACACCACACAATGCCCTACAAGCTCCATGAGGGTAAGGCCTGTGGGCTTTAACCTTTGTGCCTGGCACAGTGCCCTGTAGATATCTGTAAATGCTTAATAAATGTTTACTCGGTTGAACTGTTTAACTGGATTGGCCTCTTGCAACAGAGGCCCAGGACGGACATGATCCTGGTCTCATCTTTCTGCAGTGACAAAAACAGAGGAACCACGACGTAAATATCAAAGACAGAATCTTGTTCCCTTGTTGCCTCAGTTATGCAGAAGTCAACTAACTTAGAAATCATAGAGTTGCAGGTAGAATAGTAATAACTAGTATTGACACTGACTTCAAAGTTTGCAAATGACTTTACTCAGATTGTCTCCACCAATCCTCATTATAACTCTGTAAGTTATGTACGATTTTCATCCCCATTTTATAGATGGAAAAACTGAGTCAAATAAGTTATACTGCCTTCAGGCTAGAGGCAACTTACTGGCACAGTGAATAGAGCTCTCGGCTTGGAAGTCAGGAAAACGTAGGTTGAAATCCACATCTCAGATACTTACTAGTTAGGTGATCCTGGCATAACCTCTGCCTCAGTTTCCTCAACTGTAAAATGGAGACGATAACAGCATCTACCTCCCTGGGTTACTGTGAGGGTCAAATGAAATCATATTATTATTGCACTTAGCACAATACCAAACACATAGTAGGTCCTCAGTAAATGCTTATTGATTAATTGATTGAGCATGTAATTCCCCTTGCTCAGAGCCCCACAATATAAAATTGTTAATGGTTCTCCATTCAGTTGCCTACTCAATAAAGATCAGATTCCTTATTATGGCATTCAAATCCTCCCCAATCTGGCCCCCACTTAACTTTCTAATCTTTTTTTCATATTACTTTCATATATGTACATATATATGTATGTATGTATGTACATATATACATATACATTTATACATACACACATGCATTTATTTGTATGTTTGTTTGCTAGCATTTCCAAACTCTTGTTACTGCTGAGGACAACACCATCCTCCCAGGTTCATAAAGTAATTGTCATCCTGGACTCCCTACATCTACTCTGTTCACAAGGCCTGTCCAGTGGACTTGTGCAGCATCTCTAGAATAGCCCCCTTCTCTCCTTGGATGCTGCCACCACACTGGTGGACACTTCATCCTCTCACACCTGGAATATTGCAATACCCTACCTGTCTCAAGTCTCTCCCCAATCCAGTCTATCTTCCCCTGAGCCACCAAAATTATTTTCCTAAAGTTCAGATCTGACTATGTTCCCTCCTCCTCCTCCCACCAACAACCTCACTAGATAAAACCCCAATGGTTCTCTATGTCCTCCAGAGACAAATACAAAGTCCTCTGTATCTTTTGGCATTCAAAACCATCCATAACGTCTCCCCCTCACCACATCTTCTTACACTATGTACCCCGCCATGTACTCTTTCATCCAGTGACACTGAACCCCTTCCTGTTTCTCAGATAAGACTCCCACAGCTACCAGGCATTATCTCTAGCTGTCCTCCATGTAATTAATGGTCTCCCTCCTCATCCCTGCCCCTTGATTTTCCTGGCTTCTTTTAAGTCCAAGCTAAAATCTCACATTCTACAGGAAGGTTATCCTTATCCTCCTTAATTTTTATCATTTTCTATTTATTTTGCCCATGTGCCTTTTTTTCCTGTAGCTGTTCGCATGTTTTCTCCCCCATTAGATTATGAGCTTCTTGAGGGCAGAAACTGGGGTTTAGCACAGTACCTGCCACACTGTAAGTGCTTAATACTTTTTGACTGTCTGCCTGCTTGACTTCAGATTTTACCTGACTTTTCTCTCTCCTTCATTGTTCTGAATGCCTAGCGATGCCTAGGTGGCTCACTTGGCCTGGAGGCCAGAAGACCAGAGTTCAAATAGGACCTAAGGTACTTACTGGCTATGTAACCATAGGCAAGTTACTTAACCTATTTGCTTCAGTTTCCTCAACTGTAAAATGGAAATAATAATTATTGTGAGAATCAGTTGCAAAAATATTTGTAAAATGACTGGCATTGGGAGACTTAGGGGGATAGTGGCACCCTTAGCAATAACAGGGAAGACTAGAAATATTAGCAAAATAGGAAGTACGCCCTAGATATTTAGAGAGTAGATTTCAAAGCATTTAGAAAAAGGATAGATAGGAACCTCTGGCCCCAAAGTTTATATAGGAATTCTGCCTAAGAAGGGTGGGGATATGCTAGAACATCTATAAGAAAATAATGTGAAGGGGTGGCTATGTGGTGCAGTGAATAGAGAACCGGCCCTGGAGTCAGGAGGACCTGAGTTCAAATCCAGGCTCAGACACTTAACACAAAAAACTAGCCGTGTGACCTTGGGCAAGTCACTTAACCCCAATTGCCCCTCCAAAAAGCAAAAAAGAAAAAAAAACAAAACCCCCCCCCAAAAAAAAGAAAAGAATGTGAGAACAGTTTTAGAAAGTAAGGTGGAGGCTTTGAATGCCACAATAAGGAATCTGAACTTTACTGAATAGGCAGTGAATAGAGAATCATTAAAAAAAAATCTTATAGTAGAGCGTTTTAAGCAAGGGGAATTACATGATCAATCCATTAATCAATAGCATTGATTGAGTATTTACTAGTGCTGGAACTGTAAAGATGAAAATTTAGGCAATGTTTGCTATCAAGCTTACATCTATCAGACTTAGGTTATAATATGATTGACCTAATAACAGGGGATCCAGAATGGATTAGGGACAAAAAGGCAGGTACCCCTGCCTAAAGTATTTTCACCCACCACTGGTGGTGACCCTCATGTCTGCCTTTACTAACTCAAGGCCCCCTGGTATGTTGACTACCTGAGGTAAAGGAGTATTTTCTGATTTTGTTTGTTTTTTGTATAGAAGCACCTTATGTATGGTAGGTATTCGATAAATGGCATTAGACTAGATTTGATGGCACACTCTTTGTGAAGCCTTTCCTGACTTAAAATATTCATTCTGGAAATGAAAATAGAAAGTCCAACATCACACCCACTCTCCCAGAAGTGAAAGTAGAAAGGCTGATGTCATATCCATCAGCCTTCCTCAGTAAAGCAAAGATTACAACATATACAAAACTCTACAAAGCCTATGGTTGGAAGAAGGGAAAGTAAGTGAAGCTGAAAAGGGTGTTTTGCTTAGTAAGGCAGGAGAAAAGATCACTTTGAAGAGTTTTAGTTCCATGAGGTGTCTGGTATCTCATTGGATCCTCCTAACAACCCTAGGAAGTAGGTGCTTTTAAAAAATATATTAAGAAATCAATTGTTAAGAAAACAAGGTGATGGGGTAAGGGTGGGGGTGGGGGAAAGATATGGCTGTAGGAAGGAAGCAGCTGAGAGAGCAGGGAAAGGCTTCAGTTAGAAGATGGTGGATAAGTTGAGTCTGGAAGAAAACTATGCATTCTGAGCTCGCTCCATTCCTATGAAAGTAAGCGCCCCATTTTTCTTAATGTCATGATTTTTTATGGAACCAAGTAATGACATGAGCTGTTCTCTCAATCCAGTACAAAGGAGGGGAAAAAATACCACATAAACAATAAGTTTATCTTGCTTTCTAGGAAACTAGGAATATGATGATTATAAGCATCCCAGAGCTCAGGAGCAAAATTGCAGAAATAAAATCAGGTTGGAATTCACAGAAATATCGAACCCCTTGGGAAGAGTAGCCCCCTACGAGATATAGATGCAATAACAGAGACTGCACACGATATTCCTTTTGCTTCCTGATCTTAGAAGATTCCAAAAAGTAAAGGAGGTTTCCCTTACAACTGGAACAAGAAACTGCTAGAAAAGGCAAGTCTTTATTCGTTTTTCTGAAATGGTCAGGAATTGAGGTATATGGCACAGTCGCCTTGTTATAGAGTGAGGGAACACAGTGCCCATTTAAATTGTTTGTTATGAATATTTGCTTTGATGTCAGTTTGTCTTCTGGAATAGGAGACACCTTGGAAGGTCTGGCTTCAGTCCCACCTTGTAGACACTTACTAACTCTATGGACCTTAATAAGTCATAGTGACCTGCCTCTGCTTCATCTGGAAAATGGGGATAATAACAACACCTACTTTATAAGGATGTTGTGAAATTTAAATGAGATAATATATGTAAATTATGATTTGATATATGATTATATATACAATATAATATATGAAAATATATGCTACATGTATATGAACTCTTAATATGAAACTCATTCTCTATCTTAAAGTAGTTAAAAGTCACTTTTTTCCTTGCCAAAATGCAGTCCTTTTACTCTCTGTGTAGCATATGGTTTTCTTTAGAAAATATTTAAGACTGTAATGTAGAAAACGAATAAAGTAAAATTCCCCCCCCTCAAAAAAAGCCTTTCTTTTCCTTTATATTTAATTTTTTTTGAAAGATTATTCTTTCAAAAAATGCTAGAGCAAGAAAAATTAAAAATGCCCCAAACAGTCAACAAAGTCCTGCCCTGGGGACCTTACAATGTCCTCTATGTTAACATTTCCAAAATGCTTTGAGGGTGAAAAGCACCATATAAGTGAAAAGCACTTGGGAACTAATTACCACCTTGGAGGAATTTATTTTCTTTCTTTCTTTCTTTTTCAGTTCTAAATCCAGCCCATTGTCTCCCTCCTCAAACAGGTTCTATGCACAGCCCCTGTGGAGCCCCAGAACTCCACCATGCTGCCAATAAACCTGGTTAAACCACGAGAGGTTAAAACAATTAATATTATATGAAACACACACCAATGATCAATTGGAGCCGGCTTGGCAAGGCTGCTTGCTCTCTTAAAATGGAGTTATTAGACCAGCCTGTGCCAGTGGACATTGATGCCCTCTACTGGGAGGAATGTCTTCTCAGAAGGAAGAACCCCCATAGCAAAAGCTGATAGCGTGGGACCACGTCAGAGGCAGAGCTTGTTAGGGGCCTCTCTGGCGAGACAGAAAAACAAAAATGAAAACAAAACTTTTCCAGCTGGCTCGTTTGCTTGAAAGAATTCGAATTCTGCTATAAAAATGGACAAGTAGCATCAGTCTAATACACCCTGCCATTTTAGAAGTAAATAACATGTGAGCATCACCTCCCATCTCCCCCAAAAAAGATCACTAATTTAGAGGAACTTGATGTGGGGAACCTCGGGGGCATAGTACTTATTGTTGTATCATAAGCATGAAATAAGTGGGTTATTATGTTTCATAATAAAGAGAAAGGAGCTTCAAAAACCTTCTTTCTCCATTTTTGTTAGCAATGTAGATTCAGATTTTGAGCTTGTTTTTTAACTGTCTTTTCAAAAGAAGATAACTGATCTCCCATAAACACTCCAATAAAGCTTCGAAATCAACTTTTCATAAATCAATTCTGCCATTTAAAAAAAACAACAACATAATGCTAAAAGAGGAGTCTTTCATTCTGATGGGAAGCTACAGGCTGCACTTTCCTCCTCTAGAATTTTGGTAAAAATAAAGAAGGCAGGTGCTTTCAATTGGAACTTAGCTCAAGGCTTATGGGAAGAAGGGTGTGTACTACTAGGATCTTGCAGGGCCTGTTCTCACACTCCAAATTTGATTAAACAGGAAAATATGAACAAAGTGCTTCAAAGGTATGGAAATTATTCCAATCAATCTGTCAGACAAGCTTTTATTAAGCACTTATTATGTGCCAGGCACTGTGCTAAGGACTGGGGATACCCCACCCCCAACCAAAAAAAAAAAAGAGAGAAAAAATCATGATCATTATCCTTAAAGAGTTCACATTCTAAACAGGGGATTCAATAAGCAAATAACTATATAGATACAACAGCTATATACACAAGCGATGATTCTCAGCTAATCTCATAGGGAAGGCACTAGAAGAGAGGGAGGCCTAGAAGGACCTGGAAAGGCCTCTTGACCAAAGTGAACTGAGTCCTGAAGGAAGTCAGGAAAGCCAGGAGGCAAAGAAAGCATTCTAAATGAGTGAAAAGAACAAAGTTGAAAAATAAAGCTTCCCAAGTAAGGAACGGTAAGAAGCCTGGTGTTGCAGGATCTTAACTATGTGATTAAGAGGCTGACCCAGGGGTGAGGGGAGGCAGGGAAGGGTCTGCCTCAGTATTAGCTGGGAATGAGGTAATTTTAGTAACTAGGAATTTTTTAAAATTAGACCTGTGATTTCATTGTCATAGGGAACTCCCGATGAGTTAATAAATTGCCTCTACAAATACAGTTGGCACCTGCTTTACAATTTATTATGCAGAGAGAGACCTTTCTGACACTGAGGACAATTCTCTCTATCCACTTCTCCAGGATAATTCCAAGAATTCTTACACTTCAGAACAAGACTTCTGGGTAAGATGGTAGTGTTTAAGGTCCTAGAGGATAACTGATCTCCCATTAAATGCTCCAGTAAAGCCTCAAAAATGTCCCCAAAAGGAACAGTGATAATTCAAACCAAAGAGAAATAGCTATGACTTTCAGAAAGCTGGGGAGGATCTGAGTGGAGATAAGAGAGGATAGGCTAAGGGTACATACAGTAGGAGACAGGTAGTGCATAATTTAAGCAGCCAGAGTTTGAGTCCATCAGTATATGGGGTCAGACCAGCACCCAGGCAGCCTGGGCCCACCCCAGAAGCTAGAAAGCTTATACATGAGGTCCAGTGTGGTGGTAAGAGAAAGTGCCAGAGCAGGCCCTGAAGACTTGCAGAAGGCCGGTTAGTAAAATCAACAACATCTGGCTGGGGCATGTCAAAGTCACAAAGAACAGAGCCAACTCTGGGTTCACAACTGTGTGAGAAAAAGGGCTAA
This sequence comes from Petaurus breviceps papuanus, assembly GCF_028583685.1. Lineage (NCBI taxonomy): Eukaryota > Metazoa > Chordata > Mammalia > Diprotodontia > Petauridae > Petaurus > Petaurus breviceps. The sequence goes on from NW_027187372.1 coordinate 25,094,766, forward strand.
GGCCAAAACCCAAGTCAAGCCACGAGTGGACAATCAAAAACCAGGAATTCTACAAAGGATAGGGTCTAGTCTTAGCCACGTCATTTGGTACCAAGCAATGCCTCCAGACAAGCTTCAAGAGTACAAACTGGAGTCTGACCCAAGCACAAAGGCCCAATCCAGAAACGGAGGCTGGACATATGACTAAACAACAGAAAATGTCAAACACAATGTAGAAACAGTCTGGACTGAAGAGGGACTTGAGAGGTCCCAAAGAAGAAAATAACTTCACAGCAAGTTCACATAGAGCCTCAAAAATAAAAATGACCTAGCCATAAGGACTCCAAGAATACCTAAAAGAAATGAAGCAAGAGATACAAAGTATAAAGTGTAAATGGTGGGGGAAGAATGAGTAACTTAGAACAGAAGTGGGGGGGTAAAAGTTTTACAAGAACTGGACTATCTGAAATTCGAACAGGCCAAATAAAAAGTAATTATTCTATGAGTCAATAAGAAATGAAAAAAGGAAGGAAGGAAGGAGGGGAGGAAGGGAGGAAGGAGGGGAGGG
>NW_027187372.1:25095412-25127518 GCF_028583685.1 Petaurus breviceps papuanus
GGAAGGAAGGAAGGAAGGAAGGAAGGAAGGAAGGAAGGAAGGAAGGGGAGAGAGAAGGGAGAGAGGCCAGATGGAAATGTCAAGTCCTTACTAGCAAAAACTGACCTGGAAAATGTGTCAAGAAAAAATAATCTACAATTCAGGTCTCCTGAAAATCTGGACCCCCCCAAAAAAGCCTGAATACTCTATTTCAAGAAATCATGAGAAAACTTCCCAGTTCTATTAGAACTAGAGGGCAGAGTAAAAAAAAAAAAATTAATCCCTCAATCACTTCCTGAAAGAAAATCCAAAATGAAAACTTTTGGGAACACTATGGCCAAAATCCAGAGGTTCTTGGTCAAAGAAAAAATCCTTGCAAATAGTCAAAATAAAAAAGTTCAAGTACCAAGGAACCACCATCAGGTTCACATAATACTTGGCAGCTGCCACTATCAAAGAAAGATCATGGAATACAATATTCCAAGAGACAAAAGATAAATGCTTACAATAAAGAATAACTTAGTCTGCAAAATTGATCATAATCCGACAGGAAAAATGTAGATGTTTAATAAACAAGGACTAAAAGAGCAGAGGTGAGTAGAAGCTTTGAAATGAAAACACAGGAATCAAGCAAAAAAAGAAAACTAGAAAAGAAAATACACTTGTACTTGTAGAAGGGGCTATACAATGATAAAGTGTGTACATTCTAATGGGAAAAAAAAAAAGAAAAAAGTGTCCCTTCCAAACCCTGAGGTCTTTGAAGGATCATAGAGGAAGTTAAATAAGATAAATCTAGGAGGAAAAGAAAGGGGATAAACTGGAGAAAGGAAGAAAGGAAGGGACATTGATCTCTCCTCTAGTAGGGGTGCACAAGGTGACAAACAGACATGGAAGGAGCAGAAGGATGGGCATCATATGAACCTCACTTTTATCTGACCCAAAGGCGGGCTGGACACACATTATATAGAAATGGTTGGATGTCCTTCGTTCTCAAAGAAGACCAACATGAGGTCACTATGTTGGAACCAAGTTGCAGTGTCGTCGCCTGTGGCTGATCCTATTGGTCTCAACGTATTGCTCTCAGCGCAAGCTTGGGAAGCTCTACCTTAGGTCCAGCACAAGTAGTCCATATGAATATTTGAGGTGGCAATGTCTCTAAATTTTCGTCCCATTTCTTTCGAGTTGCTGCCTTTCTGCTTTGCTCATAGAGCACAGAAACTGCTTTATAGAGGGCACACCATACTGGACATCTCCCATGTCATGCAACCAATTCCAATAGAAATAGATTAAACCCATGTTCTTTTTCTCAGCTTCCATGGACTCAATTATTATTTCTTTGCAGCTGATTCTCAGATTGATTTATCCAACCCTAACTTCTCTCCTGACCTCCAGTCTCAAATCTCCAGCAGCATAATGGAAATCTCCAAATGGATGTCTCATTGTCATCTTAAACTCAGCATGTTCAAAATAACTAATTATCTCTCCGCCCTTCTTTACTTCTCTTCTAATAATAGAGGGTACCTCTATATTATCATCTCATTCCTCCAGGCTCACAACCTATGTGTCATCCTTGACACCTCTCCTTCTCACCCCCCATATCCAATCAGTTGTCAAGTCCTATTATTTCTACTTTTATAACATCTCTCATATATACCACCTTCTCTCCTCTGACACTATCACCACCCAACTACAGGTTCTCATCATCTATTGTCAGCTTCTCTCCACTCTAATTCATTCTTGACTCAGCGATTCAAAGAGATTTTCTCAAGACACAGGTCTGACCACATCATCTACCCCATTTAATAAACTCCAGTAGTTAGCTAGGTGACACAATGGATAGAGTGCCAGCCCTGTAGTCAGGAAGATCTGAGTTCAAATGTGACCTGGAGAAGGAAATGGCAAACCACTCAATTGTCTTTGCCAAGAAAACCCCAGATGGAGTCATGAAGAGTCAGACATGACTAAAACAATTACTTTTAGGATAAAATATAAAATCCTGTTTGGTTTTTAAAGCTCCTCTACAATCTGGCCACTTCTTGCCTTTATAGTTTTCTTACACCTTATTCTCCTCTACGTATGCTGCAATCCAGGAATCTGGGTCCTTCCTGTTTCTCAACAAGACATTCCATCTCCCAGCTATGGACATTCGCACTGTCTCTCATACCTGGAATGCTTTCTCTCTTCATCTCTACCTTCCAGTTTTCCTTGCTCCCTTCAAGTCTAACCTTGTAATATTTCTGAAAGAAGCCTTTTCCATACCTCCTTAATGCTAGAAAAGACCAGTCTTCCCTCTGAGATTAGCTCAAATTTATCCTGTATATGTCATGTTTCTACATAGTTGTTTTCCTGTTGTCTTCCCCATTACCCTGTAAGCTCCCTGAGAGAAAAGATTTGTCTGTATCCCCAGCACTCAGCACAGTACCTGGCACGTGATAAGCTCCTAAGAAATACATGATGACTTGATATGACTTTTCTCTTAAAACTGGGGAGGGAGAAAAAAATAAATGCTTGATAATTTTTAAAAAAATAAAATTTAATTTAAAAAATAAATATATAAAACAATGGAATTAGGTAAAGACAGATTTAAGAATGAAGGTATGATTCAGGAATGTACTGTTAAATGTTTAACAACTGCTTGGGGAGAGGGGAGATGTGCAAAAGACACAGAGTTAAGCATAATTGGTATTATTAACATTTTCTCCATCACTTTCTTAAGTTGGGACAATCAATAAAACAATAAATCAAGCCCTAATTTATAGCATTTGTGAGTTTCTGAGGTCTAAACACTCCCACTGAAAACTGAACAATCAGCTGAGTTTTTAGGTGGCTCGAGTAAACCCGTGGTAGGGCTAGTGAGGGATTAGTCATAACCAAAACAAACCTTGGCATTGGAGTATAGAACCTAAAAGGGGAATTAAGAGGAAAGAACATAAGCCTGTGACAAGACCAATGTGGGGATTTATATTTCTTAACTAGGCCTACTTGTTAAAGGGTTTTAGATTTGTTTGTTGTTTTTTTCTTGGGGGGAGGGGGGAACAATAGGGTCACCCCCCCAAAAAGAAAGTTATCAAAACACACACATACACACACACACAACCAGAAGGAAAAGACAAACAGGAGAGCTCTGAAAGGAACACATTGACTTTACTATATACTTAAAAGGGAAAGCAGGCTGTTCCTAACAGGCGTTTAGTTTCATGTACAAATCTATTTCTCTGATCTCCTCTACTTCAGACTACTCCCCTCCACCAGGGAGCAAATCAGCTTTTGTCTAATCTTGTTGGGATCCAAACCTCAGAACCAGTTGGTCTGTCAAAAAGCATTTATTAAGCATTTACCATGTGCTTACCCTAACACCGTATTAAGTGTTAGGGATACAAAGGCAAAAGACAATCCCTGCTTTCAGGGAGCTCACAGTCTAAAGGGGAAGACTGTGGAAACCACGTACAAACAAGTACAGAGAGAACCAACAGAGGGTAGACAATAACTTTAAGGGGGAACAGAAAAGGTTTCTTGTAAAAGGTGAGATTTTTAACTGGGACTTGAAGGAAGCCAGAGCAGTCAGAAGATGGAGATGAGTAAGGAGAGTTCCAATGAAAATGCCCAGAGTCAGGGATGGCATATCTAGTTTGAGAAAAAGCAAGGAGATTAGTGTTGCTTCCTAACTGGATCCCATGGGCCAAGCCACCACTCCCATTTCCCAATCTTTCTAACTCTGCTTTATGAGTTATATTCTCCAACTAGAATGTAAGCTCCATGAGGCAGGGACCGTCTGACTTGCCCCAGTGTGTGCAGCATGGTAAACACTTATTAAATGTTTTCACTATCCATCACCTATGTCTAGAAATGGTCATTATAATTAGAGTTAGATCATGACTAATGTGGAAATATGTTTAATATGATTGTACATGTATAGCATCTATCAGATTACATGTGGTCTTGGGGAGTGGGAGGGGAAGGAAGAGGAGGGAATTTTAGAAATCAGAATCTTAGATAAAAGTGAATGTTGAAAACTAAAAATAGTTAATTAAAAAAATTAGTGTTGGATAGATAGATAGATAGATAGATAGATAGATAGTAGATAAATAATGGATAAATAAAACACTTCCAGAGTTTCCTATCACCTGTCAAAATAAAAAGCTTCTCTTTCTCCTACGCTTTTGTACTCATGTAGTTTGAAATGATCTTGATAAGAAAGGCTGTCTAAAAGGACAAAATTTTACAAATAAAGCAACAGCACCTGTTAGTGATTCCCCAAGTTAGGGCTTGGTCTACAGAAACATCCCCTTCAGCAGTGGGATAATGATAAGATGCCCCCTCCTTTCTACTAAAATTTCCCAAGTGAGAATAAAGGAGTTTATAGATTGGGCAGCCTCCCCCTCAGAGACCAGTCAAAAGTTTGCTGACAACTAGCTTGGAAATGATACATAACAGGGCTATTACAGCAATTTAACACTTTCACAGTTTTCATTGTACCCCCTCCAATCTTGTGTGAAACATACCAGGCCCCTATCTTTTCTGCCTCACCTCACACAGCTCCCCCCAGGGAAAAGAAGCATTTTTCAGGATGTAAGTGGTTAAAGGGAGCTTATTAACTGAAACTGACTGAGGATGGTCTAATTTGTTCATTCAAGATAAATTCTTCATATTTATGTACTATTATTGCTGTTCTTACCACTGTTGAGTCACATGCTTAGGGGACCCCAACCATTAGGCCTGGTCTACCACAAAACCTGTAACTACATCATACTCATTTCCAGAACCTAGATCCTAATGAAACCTTTAACTTTGCAAATGCTTCCCTCTAATAATTTAGATTCTCTCCTATATTTTCATTAGTATGAACACCCACTATTCAACTAAAACCGCTTTCAATCAACAAGATGACCATTTTCTCCTCTGAAATAGTAGAGTTCTAGACATGATTTCTAAAGTATCTTCTAGCTCTAAGTCATGAGACTATCCATGAAGATCCTTAATGATCTCCTCATCCCTCAATTTAACCATTTTCTTTGTCTCCCCTCATCTTCCTGGACCTTTGACTCACCTGACAAAGCATGGCACTTGTTCCTTAGAGATATTCTTTCTTCTTTGGCTTTCCTGACACTGTACTCTCTTGTTTACTCCTGATTCTTCTTCTACCTCTCTAATCACTCTGTTAAGTTTGCTGGTTGTTCATTTGCATCTGACTCTTTGTGAGCTGGGGGACCATAGCACATTCTATTCACCACTATTGGACCACAGCCCTTCTATCTCTCTATCCTCCACTATCTCCCAAAGTCTGTCCAAGTTCGTGTTCATCATTTCCATGACACCATCTACCCATCTCATCCTTTGCTGTCTCCTTCTCCTTTTTTGCCTTTGATCTTTCCTAACATCAGGGTCTTTTCCAATGAGTCCTGTGTTCTCATTATGTGGTCAAAGTATTCAGGGTTTAAGCTTCAGTATTTGAACTTCCAATGAATAGCCCAAATTAATTTCTTTAAGTATTGACTGACTTGATCTCCTTGCTGTCCAAGGGATTCTCAAAAGTCTTCTCCAGCACCACAATTGAAAAGCATCAATTCTGTGGTGCTCAGCTTTCCTTATAGTCCAACTCTCACAGCCATTCATCGCTACTGGAAAAAAATGATAGTTACTCTTACTCCTAAGTTAGTATTCTCTACAATTTTTCTCCTAGACCCTCTTCTCTCTCTGTACTTCTCTTATGGCAGTATCATTCAACTTTAATAGCAAATATTTATTAAGTTATATACAAGGTACAGTGCAAAATGCTAGGGTTAGAAAAACAAAAATGAAACTTTCCTGCTTTCAGGGAGTTTATCTTCAGGGGTAGAAGGGATACATGTCCATATATAAGCATATACTCATGTTGTAATGCAGCTCTGATTTCAAATAACCAGAGATGGCTCTGAGGGGTGGCCAGGTGGCTCAGCGAGTAAGAGCACCGGCTCTAGTGTCAGGATGACCTGGGGATCAAATCTGAGCTGCGATACTCAGCACCACACCCAGAAATAACTGGCTGTGTATCCTTGAGCAAGTTACTTAACCCCGATTGCTTATTAAAAAAAAAAAAAGAGAGAGAGATGACTCTGGAGGAGAACATGAGGCTGGTGATGGTGCACAGTCCTCCATCCCTCAAATCCAATTCAGTTGAAGTCATGTCACCATCTCCCTGATGTTATGGTCCCCTTCAAGAACAAAGGACAAACCATGAGATGGAGATGACATCATATATTGCAGAAATAATTGATGTCATCAATTGAGAAGTCTCTTGGAGTAACTATAAAAGATTCAGGGAAGGAGGTCAAGCAAGGTTATATAAGTAAATTCAAAGTAATACCAAAATAATAGGGAGGGAGAGAGGGAGGGATGGAGAGAGAGAGAGAGAGAGAGAGAGAGAGAGAGAGAGAGAGAGAGAGAACTAGCAAAGACTATCAGGAAAAGTCTCTAGTAGGAAGTACCACCTAAGCTATATATTTTAGAAGCTAAGAGTGAATTGCAGGCATGGGGGAACCACTTAGGCAAAGGTATGAAGGCTTCAATTATCACTTTTATGAAAAGGATTCTCAAATTTCTATCTCCACCCTCCAAACTCTCCCTAGAAGTGTCCACTAGGATGTTCCAAAACTTCAAATAGAATTTATCTAGGACTAAATTTGTCATCTTCCTTCCTAAATCTGCCCCTCCTATTTTTCTGTATTTTCTATGAAGAAGCCTATCATCTTGGTTGGCCCACAGTAACACCTAGTTCAAAATGCCTATGAAGTTGACAATACAAGACTAGGGACAGTTAGGTGCCAACCTGGGGTAAAAAAAACCTCATCTTCCTAGGTTCAAATCTGGCCTCAGACAATTACTAGCTGGTGACCCTGGGCAAGTCACTTAACCCTGGTTTCCTTAGTTTCCCCATTTGTAAAATGAGCTGGAGAAAAAAAACAGCAACCCATTCCTATATCTTTGCTAAGAAAAACCCAAATGGGGTCACAAAGAGTCAGACATAACTGAACAAGATACAGGACTGTGACTCGGGAAGGAGACTAGGAATGGATATAGGGATCTAAATATCATTCTATGGAGACATGATATTTGAACCAATGGGAGCTAATGAGACTACCAGGCAAGAGCTAATATAAAGAGAAAAGTGAAGAGGACCCCCAGGACAGAGCCTTTTTGGGGGACACCCAAAGTTAGGGGGCATAATATGGATGAAGAATGGGTAAGACAACCAGGAGAAAGTAATGTCATGCAAATCCTGATAGCCAAGTATCCAGGAGAAGAAGATGGTCAATGGTGTCAAATGATGCAAAAAAGTACAGAATAATTAGTGGAGAAAAGGTCATTCTAGTTGGCAATTAAATTATAATCAACGGCTTACTTTGGAGAGATCAGTTTCAGCTGAATGGTGATTTAAAAGAAGATTTAAAAATTTTTAAAGGATGAAATGAGTACTGTATTTCTAATTTTTTTTATTTTACACATTAACAGTATAGAAAACCTTTTTGCCCTCTCTAAAACAATTTACCTTTTTTAGTAAAAGCAATGTGACTAAATAGGCTTGATTATTTTTGAAAATCTTAAACTCTTTATGACACAGCAATTCAAAAATCAAGTTCCATGTTCAGTTTGATATTTGCTTTTAATGGCTGTCATAACTAAAAAAAAGGTATTTCACAAAGATGCATAGATTCAAATGAAAGAAGTACACCATAGGTTCTGCTTACTGAATCATGATATTGATTTTTTTCAATCCCATATACCAATTATGCAAAGATTTTTGTTGAAAATTTTCCTTATTCCATGGAAATGTTTTGCATGATTTCACATGTATACTTGATATCATATCGCTTGCCTGCTCAGTGTGGGTGGGGGGGGGAGGGAATTTTAAAAGAAAGGAATGTTAATAATAAATTCTAATGTGTTTTAAAAGACAATTTTCCGTATTCCTTAATGACAAAGAAATAAGGGGGATATATGATTCTGAAGGTCAGTTCCAGGTTCACAGATGACAATTGGATGCAGAGCAGCCTAGGTCTCCCTGGACCCCTCTCAAGGTGGGGAGCTATAAGCATAAGTATCCATGTACTCATCATCCCTCCCTCCCCATCCCCCATTAGTGAAGCAGGCTTATAACATAGCCTATTCCAGTGGCAGCAAGAACTCCCTAGCCAGGGTTCCTGCTATAGGCAGCTGCCATAAGCACCCTGGACTGGTTGTGCTGCTTTCCTCAGCTCTATTATTTTCTTTGACTACTTGACCCCAATGAATAATTTCTCACATCCCACTTTGACAAACACTATCATAATATAACATAACTTGTCTTCCTTCTTCTAGTGACTCTACCCTTGCCAGAGTAATATTTCCTAATTTGTCACCTTGAACACATCCCTCCTCCACCCCAAAAGCTTGAGTGGATCCCCTTTGATTTGTCAAATAAAACATGAGAATCATTTGACTACACTGATAGTCTGTGACAAATGTCCCAGACCTGAATCCTCTTCCAGGATTAGTGTAAGAAAGATCTGACCCTGAGGGAGAGTACACCGAACTGTCCTGCCAGCTTTAGTCCCAGTCAGTTTAGAAGGACTCAAACACTTTGAGATCATGAAATAATCCCCTTAGACTCTTGGCCCCATGTGGGAATGTGGGAAGCAGTTCTCTCCATGGGCTAGAAGAGGGTAGATAAAATTTAGGAACAACTAGGTAGAACAGTAGTTCGAGTGCCAAGCCTGGAGTCGGGAAGACTCATCTTCCTGAGTTTGATTCTAGCTTCAGACACTTATGGGCAGGTGATTTAACCCCATTTGCCTCAGTTTCCTCATCTGTAAAATGAGCAAGAGAAGGAAACAGCAAGCCTTTGCCAAGTAATCTTTGCTAAGAAAACCCCCAAATAGGACCATAAAGAGTCAGATATGCCTGGAAAATGACTGAACAACAACAAAATTTAGGAGAGCTTGAGGATAGAGCATGGGCCCCTGGCTGCCTCTTCTGCCTTCTTTTTTTTTTCTGAGTATAGATTACCAAACTGTGATCCCAAGATGGCAATGTACTGTCTTGGAGGCAACCTTGTGAGTTAGAGCGATCCGGGATCCTGTGGTAGGGGCTAACTGCTGGCAGGAAGAATTTCTGAACTATAACTACCAATTTGAGGGTCCTTGAAACAATAAACCTGGAAGAAAATGTGGAAAAATTGGGACACTACTACGTTGTTGGTAGACTTGTGAAGTGATTCAACCATTCTGGAGAGCAATTTGGAACTATGTGCAAAGGGCTAAAAGAAAAAAAGAAAAAAAAACAGGGACCTAGAGGGCATTGTTTGGATAATGAAAAATCAAAGTGAAAAATTAATTTAAATGAATGCTGATTTAGCAGGTAATTCCCAGATCTACATATCTTGCCCTAGCATCTTTGCTGTGCTATAATCATACATCTCCAGCTGCCTTTTTGGACACTTCAAACTAGATGGGCAAGGGTATAGATGTCCCGTAGGCAACTCAAAATCATATCCAAAACAAGAATTCCATTATCTTTGCCCTCAAATTCTTACCCCTTACAACCTTGCCTATTACTGTTAAGGGCACCACCTTCCTCCCAGTTATCCAAGTTCATAACCCCAGGGAAATCTCAACTCTTCAGTCACTCCATATATCTGATCCTATGCCAATTTGTGTTACTACCTTCAAAAATATCTCTCACAGGTACCACCTCACCCCTATCAGCTTGGCTAATATGACAGAAGGGGAGTGATAAACCTTGGAGATGTGGAAAAAGTGGGGCACTACTGCTTTGTTGGTTGACTGGTGAAGTAAGCCAACCATTCTGGAGAGCAATTTGGAACTATGTGCAAAGGCTATAAAGCTGTGCAAACCCTTTGATCTAGCAATACCACTACTAGGTATTATAGTAAGAAGATCATTATAAGAAGATCATTAAAAAAAAAAAAAAGGACCCACAAGTACAAAAAAATTTACAGCAGTTCTTTTTGTGTTGGCAAAAAAAAAAAAAAAAAAGGAAATCAAAGGTATACCAATCAATTGGGGAATGGCTGAACAAGTTGTGGTATATGAATGTAATGGAAGACTATTGTATTATAAGAAATGACAACCTTGGGGAGGCAGGGTGAAGGGAAGGGGAGAAAATTTAGAATTCAAAATCTTATAAAAAGCAAATGTTGAAAACTAAAAACAAATAAATTAATTAAATTAAAAAAAAATAAATGACAAACTAGATGCTTTCAGAAAAACCTGGAAAGACTTAAATGATCTGATACTGAGTTAAGTGACCAGAACCAGGAGAATATTGTACACAGTAACAGCCACAGTGTGCGATGATCAATTATGAATGACTTAGTTCTTCTCAAAAATACAATGATCTAAGACAATTTCAAAAGACTCGTGCCTGAAAATGCTATCTACATCCAGAGAAAGAACTGACGGAGTCTGAACACAGATAGAAGCAAACTATTTTCACTTTCTTTGTTATTTTGTGGAGTTTTTTTTTCCTTTTGTTCTGTTTCTTCTTTCACAACATGATTAATGTGGACATGTGTTTTACATGATTGCACATGTATAACCTTTATCAGATTGCTTGCTATCTTGAAGAGCAGGGAGGGGAGACAGGGAGAAATTTGGAATTCAAAATATTATAAAAAATTAATGTTGAAAATTGTCATTACAGGTAATTGAAAAAAATACTATTTAAAAATATCTCGTATATGTCCCCTTCTCTCCATTCATATAGCCACAACTCTGGTTTAGGCTTATCACCTCTCACCTGAACCACTGTAACAACCTTCCTACTGCTCACCTTACCTCAATCCATTCTCTATTGCACTGCCTAGTTCACTTTTCTAAACCATAGTTCTGACCAAGTAAACCCCTGCTTAATGGGCTCCAGTGGCCCCCTCTTACCTCCAGGATCAAATATAAAGCCTTCTCTTTGGAATTTAATGCTATTTATAACCTAGTCCCTTCCTACATGTCTAGCCTTCCCCTCCACGCTCAATCTCTACTTACACTTAAAACGCATCTCTCCAGCTATCACCTCCCTACCTTTGCACTGGCTCTCCCCCATGAATTATACTTTGTCCTTTTACTACCTTTTAGTTTCTCTGGTTTCCCTAAAGACTCAGCTCAAAGCCCACCTTTTTTAGGAGGTCTTTCTAGAAACCCTATGCCAGCCCCAAGCTGCTTATGCCTTTCAGTTTTAGATTACTTTTATTTATGTATGTGATATATCTATGTATATATGCATGTGGGGGATAGGGGAAGAGAGAGAGATCAGAGTAAAATACACACACACATATATGTATATGTATGTATGTATGTATGTATATATATAGATACATATATACAATATACACACATACAAATGCTAGACTCCTAGTTCTTTACGTGCTATCTCCTCAATTAGAATGAGTTCCTTGAGGGTGATGACTATTTCTTTTTTTGGCCTTTATTTGTATCCCCAGAACAGTCCCTGGCACAAGTAATCCCCTAATAAATGCTTACTGACTCACAGTAAACTACATCATGTCTTGATGTTTTCAGTGTCAACCTCCAGGGAGAGTAGAGCATAAGTTATATTACTGCTCTTGCTGTGGCTTGTTTTAAGTCTTAGTTCAATGATCTTTCAACTTTAGTAACAAATAGTAGCTAACTTTGAATTGAAAGTTTCTTCTAGTCCAGGGGTATTTGTGAGAGCCTTTTATGTTTAGCATTTCTTTTTTGTTTGGAAAGAATAAATAGCTGTCCTCTACCTGACCTACATTATATACCAGGTACTTTCCTACTCCTCACTTCAGGGAGAACTTGGACATTTACCAAACTTAAAACTGTGAGTAATTTTTCCCCTTAAGCTCCAAGGTAGCAACATAGAGAAAGTAAGATAAAAGAATCTGACCTCCAAAGAAGGGGTCAGAGTTAGAGTTAGTTTGAACTCTCCATGAGTGGATCCAGAGCCAAGAAGAGCCCCTTAGTAGAAAAGGAGAGGGAAGAGGCACACAATTCCAGATTCCATCAGCCAAGCAGGGGTTATTTAATTATTAGAGTGAAGTGCTTTTTTTTTTTTTAAATAGCAACTTTGCAAAGCAACAGAGCTCATACTGTAGGAAGATTTGCATGGAATCCAGACCATGTGTTTCCTTCCCTTTTACCAGAGTTAAGACATGCATTCATGCAGACGTAGGACCAGCTCAGGTCTAAGGTCCCTTCCAGCTCTTAAACTTCTGCAGTTCTGTGAAATGTCACTTGAGGTCAGGTCTGAATAAATGGCAATCTGAGAACTGCTTAAATTTTGTCTTATCTAGTCCACTTTCTATTTTCTAAAAATTAATTTTAAAATAAAGGAAAATTATTTTTTAAAAAACATAAAGCCTGCCAGGTTGTTTGGCACCCATAGCTCATGGAAAAGCTCAATGATATTATAATGTCAATAAGAAATAGTAGCTAGCTTTGAAAGTTTCATCTATTCCAGTGGTACTTGACTTAAGGTCTGAAAACATTTCTTTTTTAAAGAAATATTTTGGTAATTATATTTTGATTGTTGTTTTCATTTTAATCCTATGTATTTTATTTTATACATTTAAAAACACTATTCTGAGGAGTTCATTGGCTTCACCAAGCTGCCAATGGGGTCCATGATGCAAATAAGGTTAAGAACTATGGCTCTTAACCTAGTCTTCCCTCGCTCTTTCGACCTAGATGTCCCACAGGAACATCTTTGAAGAAAGTTAAAGACATCAATCAATCAAAAACATTTATTAGTGAGCATTAATATGTGCCAGGTACCATAATAGGTACAGAAAAGGTCCTAATACAACAAAATATTCATAGAAGCATTTTTTCATGATAGCAAAACACTGGAAACAAAATAAGTGTCCATCAACTGGGGAATGGCTAGACAAATTGTGATATATACATGTAAGAGAATATCATTTCACCATCAGACCTCAAAAATATGAGGAATTCAGAGGAACATGGAAAAACACATATAATCTGATGCAGAGAAAAAGATGGAGAACGAGGAAAACAATTCACAAGGCACACAACAATACAAATTTAAAAAAAAAAAACAATAAAACAAAGTTAAATCCTATGAAATTATAAGACCAATCTTGGACCCAAGAAGAAATAGAAATGACTTCCCTCCTTTCCTTGGAAAGGTGTAGAACTACAGATGTGGAAGGTTACCTACACCATCACACTCAGGGATGTGTCAGGCAAGGTGGGTGGATCCCATTCATTTTATTAAATTGCTTCTCTTTGTTACATGGAAAGATTCACTAAGGGAAAGGCTCACTGAGCATCTGAGTATTTCAGAGATGACTGTGACTTGAAAATAATAGGCATCAGAAAAACTTATTTTTAAAAAGGATACTATTAATAGTCTCCTCATAGTTTTCAAATGCTATTCCACCCACAACATTTGCATTGTTCCCACCCACATTTATCAATGCCACTGGGACTTGATAACAGTTATCATTCCCGACTCTACAGAATGGCCTTAGGCTAAAAGAATTCTAGTTGTCTTACAAATAATCTTTCTCATGAAAACCTTAGTAAAAAGAAGGCATACTCAGCCTCCCAAAATGATTGAGAAGAAAAATAAAATAAATTTAAAAGAACAAAATTATTTGGGAGAGAGGGGCAGGGTAGAGTGGGATTTGCAGAAAGAGAGGATTATCATTAAATGTCTGCTGCTTGACTTGTCTAAGACTTGACTTTGACTCAGGATTATTTTTTTTTAAGCAGAGCAGTGATTGCATTGATATCCAGAACTCCCAGTAAAGAAACTCATTTTACTAATATAGGTTAGTACTTGCTTTGAAACAGTCTCAGTATATTGCCTACAGGGATAGGGAACCTGTAGCTACATGTGGCCCTCTAGGCCCTCAAGTGCAATCCTTTGACCTAATCCAAACTTCACAGAACAAATCCCCTTAATAAAAGGATTTGTTCTGTAATATTTGGACTTAGTCAAAAGGCCTCACCTGAAAACCTAGAAGGCTACATGTGGCTTCAAGGTCACAGGTTCCCCTCCCCTGGAGCATACTGAGATAGTAAAGGCCTTGTCCAGATCCATACTAGGGGTATATGTCAAGGGCAGGACTTAAAAACCCAGGTCTTCCTGACTCCTAAACCAATTTTCTACCCATTACATCAGGCTGCCTCTCCCAGTTAAAAATGACTGGTGGCACAGAAGGAATCCTAGTAATGAAAAACACTATAGCTTGGTAAATTTCATTGCAATCAGCAAAATTAAAATTAACATTTTCAATTTTTTTTTAAGTACCATCTTTTTGTCTTTTATGGTCTTAACAAGGTCTGTTCAAAGTGGGGAAAACTTTTTCAAATATACATCTGGAGAAAATTAGCAAAGACAATGGAGCTTCTCGTTCTTTTACCAGAAAATAAGGTAGTAAAAAATTACTAAATTAAGCATTTGAGAATCTATATTTGGAAATTTTCCCCCAAAAAACATCATTAGCTTGGGGACTCCACTAAAATGGCAACCAGCTTTCCAATAATTAGAATACTTTTCTATGTAGAGTTTGCCATTTGGTAAGGTAACTGATAAACTCCCTAGACTACAATAGCATTTTCTCTGATAAAACTATCAGCCTTGGTTCTGAAAAAATGCATTGGGTTGTGATTTTCTACAAAGTGGTAGCTACATCCCATAGAGCTGTTGTGAGGATCAAATGAAATGACATATATAATATGCTTTACTATAAAGTACTATATAAATTTTAGCTGTTACCATCATCCCTAGATTCAAAGAAAAAGTTTTATTTCCTACCTTCTGACAATGGAGATCATAGATAATGAACTAGAAAGGGCCATAGAAGCCATTCAGACCACACAACTTATTTTACAGCTGGGGAAATTGAGGCACAAGGAGATTAAGTGACTTACCCAAGGTCACACTGGTAGTATCAGAAGTAAGATTTTAACCCAGTTCCTCTGACTCTGAGCCAGTGCTTTGTCAACTGCCCTGAAATTTATTTCAATGGTGAACTTGGAATTGGCCAAAAATCCCAGTGACACTCATCAGCAAACTTTTATTTCCACTGATCGCGCACTCTCACAAGTCTTATCTAATGGAATCTTTTCAGGCCACACAAGGTCACCAATATGCTATGCATGATCTGTGCCATGCCTAAGGTAGGGAGAGAGAATTAGCACAGCCAAAGTCCAGTAGCTACATAAAAGAAAATGGGGATGCAGGAGGCCGGAGTCGGTGCTGCCACCTTTCGGCCATATAAATAAGTACAACATAATGAGAGAAAACAGCAGACTCCCACAGGCCCCACAGCATCTTAAGTCAGCAGCAAGGCTTCAGGTCTACGTCCTGTGTGAAAAATTCAGAGAGAGATGTGAGAGGTGAGATTTTGACCGAACAGGCAGAAGGCATGTGTCCACTTCCTCTGTACACACAATATCATTACAGATGTCACTGAGCCTGAGGAGAGGATGTGGTTGGTAGTTTCAGTTCAGATATAGAAATATATGAGGTATGATTCTAAACATTTCATCCTCTCTGTATTTCAACAAAGATACAGGACCCATATAATAACATGAAACCCCACGCCCAGATGGCTGGATATCTTCCTAATAGCTCATACAGACTCAGCACCTTGGTTCACTGAAGGCACCTTGAAGGTCACAGGGTCCATCCACCCCCTTTCATCTACAGCAGAGCTGTCAGACTCACTGATCACAAGGGGAGCCAGAAGCAGATTAAAATGTAATTGGGAAATGTCTAACAAAACAAATAAAAATACAGTACAGCATAATGTTAAATTATGTTTTTCTGAGTCAATATATGGCAGAGATCACTTTCTTTTTATAGAAGAAAACCTAGGCCTTAAAAAGTAAAATGATTTTGCCCAAAGTCACACAAAGAGGTAATGCTGGAGCCAGGTCTTGAAGCTAGGGTTGTATATGTATGCCAGCATACTAGGATGTTTCCTCCTCATTTTCTATATAGATACTTTTCTTTTCTCTGATCCTATTATAGCTGTTTTCTGAGGTCTTTTCAACTCCTTCCATCCCTTTCTCCTCCCTTCCCACCTATTCTATTTGAGACCTTATTTCCCAGAGTTCATCTTTAGCTATTCCTCCTCCCCCAAGAGTAGCTTTGGGCCTCTGATCCCTCCCATCATATTGAGAATCTTTCCTCCATTTAGCATCTTGACAGAAAGCAACCCCTGAATAAAATACACATGTAAATTTTGCCTTGCTCATTAATAGTCATATTTTTTTAAAACAACCTTCCATGCTTGGGAGTCAAGCCCACACTGACTGATGGTGACAAATAACAGCAGCCTAATGACCATACTTATTCATGGGCCCCCCTAGAAGGATATTATTTTAACAAAGTCAACATGACCATCACCTAATGGAACAAATTAAGAAGCAATATTCCCAACACTAACCTATTTTCTGCATCTTTTAAAATGTTAAAAGAAACAAGCAGCTCAACCAACTTAACGAAATTCATAACCAACTTAATTAAAGTCATTCGTCAGTCAACAAGTGTTCCGCTTACTGGATGCCAGGCAATGTGCTAGGCACTGCAGGTACAAAGAAAAGCAAAAAACACCACAGTCCCTGCTCTTAAGGAATTTCTAACAGGAGAGTCAACAAGAAAATAAGAAGGTATATATGAGGAGGAGATGAAGAAAATGACATTAACATCTGGGACCAGGGAAGGGGGCAAAGTATCACTCTATTTGTTAAGAGTCCTATATGCAAGGTACTGCTCAAAAAGCTAAGGGGTACAAAATCAGAAATGAAACCATTCCTGTCTTCAGGGAGCTTACTGGTAGCAAGAGGAGGAGACCAGAGACACAGAAAAATAAATAGAAATTATATAAAGTAATACAAACATAAATAATACCAAGTTTAAAATACAAAATAATACAATTTCAAGATGAAAAATTGGTAATATCTAGGAGGATTGGGAAAAACTTGGCGTATTTAGGAGGTAATAGTGCTTTGAAGGAAGCCAGGAGTCCTAAATGGGGGACAAGGGAGAAGGAATGACATAAATCTTCTAATTAGGGTCAATTTTCCTTCTAAGAGTTTAGAAATATGAAATCAGAAGTAATAACTTTGTTCATTACTTTTCACCATTAGCCTCCTTAGTTTCCAGGTCTCTATTTCTCACTGTCGAAATTTTAAAGGAGATTAAAAAAATGACTCATCTTGTCCATGGCCCTGGGAAATAAAAAGAAGGGGAAAAACAGAGGTCCAAGAAAAAAGTGTCTTAGATCCTGCTCTAGGGCTTTAGCTAACATTCCATCCCCACATCCCCAGATCAAATCTATCTAAAGCAACCAAATCAAATAAAGCAGAATTGAAATTAAAATAAATAAAGCTCCTCTTTTTTTCCAGTAAGTTAACTCATACTAACTTTGGTGGAGGCCAGGGACAGACCCCTAATCTGCAGATACACATGGATGAATATAATAATTTGTTCTCTGACCAAGGCCTTGAATTTGCATCTTGTTTTTTTAAAGTAAAAGAACATGTAAACCCAAGAGGTTTCATTCTTAGATGAATAAGCTATTCAATCTGAGGTATTATCTTTAAGTATCCTGCATAACATGTAAAAAAGGGTAAAGAGGTCCACACAAAGGAGGTCAAAACCAGAAAGAACAGAGACAAAAATAATTCATCTCAGCCCTTTCTGTTATAGCAAACTGGAAACAAAAAGAGTGTCTATAGATAAGAGAAGGGCTGAACAAGTTGTGCTTCATGAATGTAATGAAATACTGTTGTGCAGTAAGGCATGATGAACCAGAGGAATTCAGAGAAATGTGGGAAGATCTGTGTGATCTGATGCAGAATAGAATCAACAAAACCAGAACAATATCAATAATGACTATAGTGATAGAAATGAAAAGATTAGTGGAAGGAATCCAAACTCTGAGAGAGTGAAAAATATATTTTCTCCTTAGCTTAGGAGGTGAGGGGGAGAAGGGGGAAGATTGAGGGGTGGAGAGAAAGTTATATAAACAGAAATGTTGCATATAATTTCAGACACTGACATTTTGTTTCATTTTGTTCTAGTTTGGCTTGTATTTTGTGTATGTGTCTGTATGTGTTTTTGTCTGCTTTTGCTTTTTGGTTTTGGTTTCTGGAACATGCACTAATCACCCAATATAAAAGCACCCACATAGTAGACACCAAGAACCAGTTTCCAAGAGAAGTTATTCTGTGCTGACCTACTACATCATTGAGAACAGTCTCTTTTCAGTGGCTCCATAGCTGAAACTATCTGCATCTTTACATGTACCTGACCAAGGTAAACATCTAAACTTCCAGCAGTGTTCATGGGTGCTTCTCCTACATCAAAGGCACCATGGAGTAAGCTAGAAAAGAAGAACTACCTTCCCTCTTCCCCGAAGCCCTGAGAAATGGAGACTTGGGGTTTTAGTCATGTTTCATTTTTTTGATTCTAGCTGCTTGCAGGGGGTGGAGTTCACCTGACACAGGAGATTGAACCATAGTGATCTTGGAGCCCAGGATTCTAGCCAGCTGAGCAGTGAAGCACTGAAAAGCCCATGAGCAAAGAGACAAGCCAAGTGAGGCTTCAGGCAGGGAACATGGTGGGACTAATACTCTCAAAAGACAAAGCTAAACCTTGAACCTAATCTACCTCCCCTCTCCAGGGACCAACGTGAGGGAGTATTCCCTTAGGTTGGAGGAGAAAATGTTTATATATTTGTTCTTATTATACTTCTGATGTAAATATTCCATTGTAAAAGCTAATCTGACTGTAAGTAGTTTAATGGAAACGGAGTGCTTGGACCCTTCTTAAAATTGATAACACAATCAGTGGGCAGGTTTGAACCAATAACAGAAGCAAGGCACCCCCTCTTTCAACTCCCCTAGGGTATTGGAGAACCCTAGAGAAAGGGGATGAAATGGGACATACAAGGTCCTGAGGCATTTGGAGCCAAAATAAGCACTGTTACCTGAGGAAAGGTTCCATTCTGGGGAGTAAAAGGGGGAAAAAGTATATTCAGAAATAATTGTGATGTATAAACCTAATTGATCAGTATACTTAGTTTAAAAAAAGAAAAAAATTGGTGAACATATTTTAATGCTGGGCTTTTTATTTCTTTTACATAATGATTCCCTAGTCAAAAGGATTGAGTATTCATTTAAAGACCCCTAAAGTATCCACTGACCTATCAATGTCACTGACTGGTCATAAGTATATTTGATTCGTAAATAACCAGACAGCTGAAAGACTCTAATAGCATGCATATTGTGTCTATTTGCCATTTCCTTAAGGTTTAAAGCCATCACAGGCGAGCCTTACTCCTCTCCTGACATATTTATTCTACTGCTTCAGATTCAAAACACTCTAAAAGGTGAACAGAAAATACAGCAAATGTAGCCCACTTGTCTATAGTATTTACATGCTTTACATACTTTAAAAAATATGTGGCTTATTAATGACTGATTTTTCAACCTCCTCAATAAGCTTTTTTTTTTTATTAACATGACACTTCTTAACTTACAAGTGTCAGACAATCCCAGACTGGGCATGGATCCTTTATGATATTTAATATAAGAGATAGTATAGTATTTATATCCCTCACAATAAGAGAATGGATTGTTTTAAGGTTATACAGTCCAGATGTGATAAAAAAAAAGGAACCTTACAAAATGATAAATATTTTCATTAAAAAACTTTAAAAATAAAAGTTCAAAGATATGTTCTCCTCTCTTATATCTTGTCAAAACATGACTTAAGACCCAAAACTAATCTACTTTCAATTTTATTCCATATTTCAGTGCTGTCATAGTACTCAGCAGAGAGTATTGGAATACGATCATTTTTTATTTTGTTGATGTTACCGACAGCTTTATTTCACAAAGCAATCTTATACCATGTCTACCAGTGGCAGGTCACAGAGGTCAAACAGTCTATCCTTACAGGTAGAGAGCTTATTAAATGGCACGTCTATTAAACCCAATGGACAACATAAAGAAACATTTCAGCAAAATACTTTTAACATAGTTCAATGAAGATATGACTCGAAAGGGTAGTAAATAATTTCAACTGATACCAATAAGGAATTTGTTATATTTTTACTAGCATCTTCAAAATTATACTGCAAAGAAAATGGTTAGAATGGTTTAAAAAAATTCAGGAAGCTTTTGCAGAGATCAGTTCTGAGTTTATAAACCTTCAACTTAAGAAAAACAGTCATTGGCTAGTACCACAAAGAAATTCTATTTTAATCATATTAAAATGCTGACAAATATACAATTATCATAAATTATGTTTCCTGCCTTAGGAATGTAAGTCTATGTTAGAGAAAAATTAAAAGAAAAAAAATTTTAAAAATCTATCTAGCTAAAACATTTCCCTTGTTTCATGATTTTGGAAAATAATGCATTTCTAACCATTTCCTTTATGCTTACATTAAGGATTTAAAATTTGCTTTATAAAGACAAAAATTGAATCTATATATATTCATACTATTTAAGATTTTATCTCAAAATCTGAATGTGTTTACTAGGACTAAAGAAAATATTTATTAACACATGATTGTGATTTTATCTTCTTTATTGGCATCATCTGCTAAACTCCTCTATTACCTAGAATCAAACTTATCCCCCATTGAATCTCAGTGTTTCTATATTTGTTTGTTTAACCACATTTACAAAATGAACCAAGAGGGACCATTAGAGATGGGGAAGCTGTATGTCCAAAGACAACATGAATTTCTTATCTTTATACAAAAAAAAAATTGGCTTTGCAACCCAAATAGCATTTATAATTGACTTTCTAATAGACACACATCTCTACTTTTCCTCTTTAATCTTATTATTTGGTACCTAGTGTTAGTGGTCTTTTTTTTTTCCAGGTAGATAAACCACTTGATCTGATGCTATCAGTAGATTCTCCTAGTAAGATAATTAATAAGATACAGAAACATAAAACATGTGTTGTTAAAGTTTACAATTACCTTCCCTCACAAGCTTCCCTCCAAATGCACTGTCCTTGCTTTAACACACAGTAAATCATCTACCTAAATGTATTTGCACCCAATCATTTTTTAAAGTCACAATCTTTGTAGTGTCAACTTGTCAAGGGTCAAAGGGAAGAACAGGCAAGATTCCCAAATCAATCTGCTTGTAGAAACTGTCTCATTTCATTTCAAATTACCTGCTGTGGGTGAAGCAGGCTATGGACAAACTGCCTTCCTCCATAAACCATGACAGCCCAGGTCGAACTTCTGTGATCATTCATAAGGGACAAGTCTTGCTGGGTCTGTCATTAACTACTTTTAAACTGCTGTGCAGGGTTAAGTGATCTTGCAGGGCAGCCACAGATATAAATACTGTTTGGACAGTTTAATGTCAAGAGACAACTCCTCTGGGATTAAAACTGTGTAACCCAATAGGACAGTTGTCGATAGAAGGATTAAGGTACTTTGGTACTGTTACTTACTAAGAGTCATGCCTTTACATATGTTTTGTATAAGTTACTCTGATAGAAGATACAGAATGGAGTGTGCATGTCCATACATCATCATCTAGCCTCTAAACAGAATTCTGAGAAAGTTAAAAATAACCCAAGGCTTTCACATAGTTCTGCCTCCCAACTGCAAGGTGTTTGCTCTCTGATGGTTTACTTTTGTGCTTAGGAAGCAGACCAGCAAATGAGAGAACATTGATGGTTTAAGTGAATCTGGTCCAAACATCTTGCATCAGAGCTCCCAGGACTTCAAACTACTGGGAAAGTCGTGGTCAGTGGCAATATTTGGAGACTTAATATAGCATTCAAAGTCAAATATGAATCTTGCACTGATTTCTGCACAACTCTGAAGGCTACAATAACTTTTCAGAAATAAACAAATCTGAACTGCTATATTTTGCTTCAATGAGAAAAAACACACACACCTCAATATAACAAAATTTTCTGGTCCCATTCAATCTCCTTTCTTTACTGTTTGTCTGTAGTTTACACAAACACTATAATGATGCCCCATGAAATTTGTTTGTCTTATATAATCGCTGTAATATGGAATAGGTTAACTTTGTTGAACATGTACTGGTTGTGTTTAAAGAAACAAAATTCAAGTGGAGTTACATTCACTCAGTGACAACCCAAGTATATTAATTAGAAACAGTTGGAGCGAGTATAGTAGCATCCCTATGAAAGGAAAAGAGAAGATGATCAGAAAGGATGGGGCAGCGAGACACTATTAATTCAGCTAAAGACTGAATGGAATTTTGCGATAGAGATATTAATGTTTCATAAAATACATCATTTCCTTAAAATAACTATTTCAGCTAAATCCTAAATTTATAAAAGGTACATTGTGGGAGATCTGAAAATATTTAACCCTCACATAGTACCTTAAGTTTTCCAAAGACTTTCCTTTCTTTGTGAGGTAGATAGGACAAGTATTATCATTCCCATTCTATATAGAAGAAAATTGAGGCTATGAATGATATGTGACTTGCTTAAGGTCATACAGTCAGGAATGGGTCAGAGCTGGGATCAGATCCAAATGTCTTGAATAAGAGCCCTCAGGACTCTTTCCAGGACTTCAGTCCAGTGACAGTTTATAGAGTACTAATGACTCACTGGGCTTTGTGCCCTGGGGTAAAAGGACTGTGAGCAATGAAAATCAAAACTGAATAATCCTAATGCAGAAACCAAGGAGCAAAATCAAAAGACCTGGGCTTTGGACCCCATTGCTCTGCTCCTAATAAGTATTTGAACTTAGATGAGTTCCTGAAAAAATTCTGGAGACCTCTTCTGCAAGATATAGGCAAGTATGGACCAAATGCTCTCTGGGAGGAGAGGAAGTATGATGATTACTTCAGGAGAGCCAAAGAAAAAAAATTGTTCCAAAAGGCATTTCAGAGAAACATAAAGATTCAGACCAGGTGGATTCAAGAGACCTGGGTAAGAGAACGACTGCTAGCAAGAACTGAGGTCCTGAGAGGTCCTTAAACCCTGAAACTCAAGACTGCTTAGCAGCTGAGCAAGAGCTGAGAGGGACCAAAACAAGGAAAAGGCTGACAGGCTCCCAGGAGCTCCGACTAAGTGACACAGAAGACCCTTTGTTCATAGCTTTCTTTTTGCTCTTTGTTCTATTTGGAATCAAGCAGTGTATTTATATTTAAAAGTGAATGTACTAATTTTGCTTTGTTATAAATAAATCATTCTCTATATAAACAGCAGTGACTACCGAATCCTCTAATCTCTGGAAAACTTAATTTACCATTCCCTAAATCATTATTCCTGCCACACTATCCCCAAGAGGAACCTCAGCCAAGTTGTCCTTATATTTTGACCCCTAAGGTCTCATTGTTGAGGCAGTCAGGGGGTGCAGTGGATTGCATTGTATATTGGACTGGAAATCAGGAAGAATCAAGTTCAAATACTACCTCAGATACTTATTACCTGTATGATGCCAAGCAAGTCACTTAATGTCTCTGAGCCTAAATTTTTTCCTGCATATAATAAGGATGATCTACCTGCAAGAATTCTTGTGAAGATCAAATGAAATAACATACACATAGCACTCTGTAAAACTTAAAGGGTTTATATAAATGCAAACAAACTGCTGTCGCCAATGATGATGATGATGATGATGTGCCAAGGAGGTAAACAAAAGAGAAAGGTCTAAGAAACAACACAATACATATAGCAGGAATTTTTGTGGTAGCAAAAAATTAGAAACAAAGTCGGTGGCAATAAATCGGGGAATGGTTGAACAAACCGTGGCATGTGAATGTAATGGAAAATAGATTTAAAGTTGGAAGGGACCACACACACACACACACACACACACACACACACACACACACACACATACACACACACATACTTAGAGGCCATCTAGTATAATCTCATTTTATATACAGATGGGGAAATGGATTTCAAGAGGGGAAGTGATTCAACAATGGTCACACAACTAGTGTCAGAAATAGGAATTAAACCCTGTCCTTCCTGACTCTACATCCAACACTCTATCCATCACACCATGCTGTTTCTTTGGAATACAACTGCACGTAAGGCGCACCATATGAAGAATTCACAGACATATGGGAAGACCTGTGCACAGACAGAATGAAGGGAAAAGCAGGAAAACAATCTACAAAATTAGTACAGCAATATAAATAGGAAGAATGGAAACTAAATGCCACTACTGTGTAATGACAATGAATGGCCAAAGTTGGCTCGCATGGCACCTTCCTTCCTCCACTGCAGAGGTACAGAAAATCACAAGTACTATCAGACATAGTCAAGGTATCGGTTAGTTTTGCAGACCTGCCTCTTTTTTTCCCTCTTGTTAATCTAATCTTTGTTATAAGACATGACTCTTAGGGGAGGGGAAGGAAGAGAGATAAATATTATGAAATAAATGTGATGTAATAAAAAAGGCATAAAATAAGATGAAATAAGGCAGAATAAGACAGAACAAAGTCAAAAGAGGAACTTGAAATTATCTGGTGAGGACAACTAGTAAAGACATCCTCTAGAGAATGAGATCCACCTGTTTAAGACATGGCCTAGATAACAATTGGGGGCAGGTAGATAGCGCAGTGTTGGGTCTGGAGTTCAGGAAGAGTCATCTTCTTGAGTTCAAATCTTGCCTCAGACACTTTCTAGCTGTGTGACCCTGGGCAAGTCACTTAATCCTGATCACCTCAGTTCCTCATCTGTAAAATGAGTTGGAGAAGGAAATGGCAAACCACTCCAGTATCTTTGCCAAGAAAATTTCAAATGGGGTCACAAAGAGTTAGAAATGACTCAAAATGACTGAACAAAAAAAAAAGATAGCAAATATTAGAAGCATAAAAATCAGTGCTTTTTCCAACTCTGCTGTCTGGCATTCTATTAACTGGAACTTTCTGTTCACCAATATTTCTGCATGTTAATAACATACAAATAATCAATGTATGCAATGATGACCCTGAACCACTCCAAAATATTAAAGTCTTCTTAACCATCAAACAGAAATTAAATTATACCAACATAATTTAATCCAGTCTATTTCTTTGGAAATTGTTGCCCCATGATATGGTACCTTCAGTAACTAGTTCTACAGGTATCCTGTTTCGTAATCCTTTTTGGTAAATAATTTCCCAAAATATGACGTGAAACAACTACATCAGTATTCACATCAAATACCAATCCTATGTGACCACCTTCCACCATTTTTTATTTTAAAAGTACAAAGACTTTAGATAGTGTGATAGCTGATATTTAATGGATTCCCAACTTATCCCACTTCAGACATGCATTAGCTGTGCAACCCAGGGTAAATGTATGTCCTTCATTCCTCAATTTCCTTATCTATAAAATGGGAGTAATAATAGCATTCACTTCACAGAGTTTTTGTGAGGATCAAAGAAAATAATTTCTGTAAACTGCTTTGCAAACCTTAAAGCACAATATAATGTTAGCTATTATAGGACAGAGATCCAATAGACCTGGGGAAAAAAAAAAAGGTTTGATGGCTTATTTGGGTTTTTTTTTCCCCAGAATACAACACTGTCATTGCTTAAAACATTTCTAGAACATCTCTTTTGTACCTGACTCCAGAGGCAGTTATGACTCAATCAAGAAAAAAAAAATCAAACTCATCACTTTTATGGACACACCTCATATTGGACACAAAATATCATTCAGCTTACAACATTCACCATATCTAACTTGAAGTGATTCTGATTGTTTCTAAAATCAGATTCACCTTTAAAGGATAAAGACTTGGTACCATGAGGCCATTCAGTGCCTAAAGCCATAAAGGCAATATCAAAGAGCACTTCCAAATATTTGGGGCAATGGCAGTGGGTTAGATTGCATATATAACCTCCCAAGCTGACAACTACAAAAAGAAAAACACTTGCTTAAATCCTGGTGTATTTGTTTTAAGATTAGTCATATTATTTTATGGTATGGCTCCTTATATTATGACTATACCTTCTGCCAAATGTTTGGAGTTTATCCTTTATGAAAGAATAATGATCAATTTCCAGCTATGAATTTATGTTCAGATAATTAATTTCTCAAACTATTTACTATGGATTTAAAACCACAATAGTTGCTCAATAAATACTTGTTGGTTGATTGATTTTAGCCTTTCTATTTAGCTTTAATACAGATGGAGAAAATAAATGGAAATTTGTCTAATTCTAGATTATTAGACAATGAATTTGTCTGTGATAAATGTACTTCTTTACTAGAGAAAATAAACATGCAGGGAATTATTATTCTATCAAAAGCATAATAACTAGCCATCTAAACAACATTTTAAAGCATCCATTTTATTTTATAAAATGATTTTTAATCTGAATAAGAATAGACTGCAAAATGACTATCATAAATTCAAAACTAATCAAAATAACAGTACTTGTGCCATCAAAAATACTCCAAGTTTATTAGATTTATAATGACATTAAAATAAATCACATTTTAACTTTTGGCAATGCCTATAAGTAAGTCCTATACAGTAAATGAATGTTCATTCTATGTCATATTGCCAATATTATTTTAAATGCTTTTTGTAAAAATCACTGCCTTTTAAATAGAACTTTTTTTTCTTCCATAAGTTGATTTTATAGCAATAATTTTTATACAATATACTATAGATATCATTTTGGAAATAATGTATATGTATATTTATATACTTAATAGCCAATAATTTTAATTCTATTTAATATTTATATATTTTCAAATTTATGTTTATCAATATGGCATCTCTAGAAATAGAGCACAGGATAATGTGACTTGCTTTATAAATGGAAGCAAATATTTTTAATCACAGAACCTCTAAGGTAGAAGGAGCCTCAAAGATTATCTGGTATAATATGTACATGAATAAGAATCCTCTCTATAATCCAGGCTGTACTTTAATCTCCCATGAGGGAACCTACTACTTCCCATTCTGCTTTGGCAGAGCTCTCATTGTTGGGAAGATTTTCCTTCCATTAAGCTGAAATTAACCTGGCTCTCTTCTAGTTCCACTCACCCCTGTTAGTTCTAGCTTTGGAGCCAAACAGAACAAGTTGACAAGGAGAGATACTGCCATCTCTGGTGCTGAGGTCCCAATGATGAGGTAGTCCAAAGGGAAGGTACAAGGCAAGAATGGAGGAAGGGAGGGAGGAAAGAAAAGGAGAAAGGGAGGGAAGGAGGGAAAAATGAAAAGAGAGTGAGAAAAGGAGGGAGGAAGAGTTAGTGAGTGAGGAAGGGGGGAAAAGGGAGGAAGGGGGAGAAGGAGGGAGAAAGAAAAGAAGGGGAGAGGAAGAAAAATAAGCATTTATTAAATATCTAATATGTGCCAGGCACTGTATTAAGTGCTAAGAAATATCAATGATCTCAATTAATAAATCAGTGGAAAAAACAGTTATACTTTGACAAGTCATAACCTCCTTGGACCAGTTACCTCACCTGGCATTGGACCACATAGCCTCTGAAGTCCCGTCCAGCACTAGAGCTGTGATGTTCTGATCTTAAAAATCTAATCCCTCTTCCATGTGATAGTTCTTCAAAAACCTCAAGACAGTTTATGTCCCATTCCCTCATCTGCGCTCAAGTCTTCTCTAGACATAGAGTATGACATAGAATTGAGTACAGGACTCAGTGGCATTTCCAAAAGTTAAAAATGGGATTATTTTCATATCATTACAAATCTAACACATTTGGCATATTTTTGATGGCAATATTATTGCTATTAATACTGATCTGCAACATCATTTTTCAGTTACTAATTTTATTCTAATTAAAAATAACTTTTTAAAACAACATGGATGACTTAAAATATCCAATCAATCGATAAACATTCATTGAGCACCCACTATGTGCCAGGCATTCATTAAGCACTGAGGATACAAAAAAGAGGCAAAAGAGAATCCCTGACCTGAAGGAACTCACAACCCTTTTAGATATACTTCCAGTTCATATACCACAGGTCCTTTCATCAATGTTACTTTGGTAACCTAGTTCTCCCCTACTGTTATGGTTGTTCAATTGTTTCGGTTGGGTCCAACTCTTCATGACTCTTTTGGAGGTTTTCTTGGCAAATACACTGGAGAGGTTTGTCATTTCCTTTTCCAGCTCATTTTACAGATGAGGAAACTGATGAGTAAGTGACTTGCCTAGGGACACACAGCAAGTAAATGTCTGAGATCAGGTCAGGTCCTCTATCCACTGCACCACCCAGCTGCCCGTGTATTTGTAAACTAAAAGGTTTGGGACTGTAGGATGTGCAGGGTATCTTCTAGTTCTAACAATCCATGACCCCTCCATAATTACATGATAAGGTCTTAGGCTTTCCTGTGGCATTTCTGCACACTTAGCTACCTACTGAAGATAATACCTAACCTGAATTTCATGACAGCAAAACTTTCCTCTTCTCAGGAAACTTAAATGACTTGTTCAAGGTCATATAGTTATTGTCCTTCGATTCCAGAACCAATGCTCCTCCCATTGTACCACACTGGCTCATCAGTGAAGCCTCACTGCCCATAAACATGCCCCCTTTCTTGTTCTGCTTGGCTCCAGAGGGTATGACCAGGAGCAGTGCATGAATCTTTCAGGCTTACAAGTATTGTGAGCTCCTTGAGGGCAGGGACTGTCTTTTGACTCTTTTTGTATCTCCAGCCCTTAGCACAGTGCCTAACACATAGTAGGTGCCTAATAAATGTTTATTGATTGATTTGAACTTAGGGCCTATGACTTTATTTTCAATGGTCTTTTTACTGTACCATACTGCCTCATCATTGAGATTTCAATGAGAGAGAAATTATTTCCCTTCCTGCAGCAAGATTCCTGGGTCTTGAAACTGTGCCTCTTTGTTAGAAATAACATGAGAAAGAGACATTCAAATGCATAACTATGATTTGACTAAGTTAATGTCTTTATTTTCCAAAACACCTAAATAATATCAAGCATAAGCAGTAAAAGAAATCAAAAAATGTCTGCCTCTGTTACTAGGGAAGATTTAGGGAGCTATTCATTCTTTCTTGTTCTCTTATGAATGTAGGAAGGAAAGAATGACTTGCCTGTCTTGAACAAAAGCTTTCATACAAGAAGAGGGTTACAGATGAAATCTGATCAACATAATGGTCAATCACAATCCTAGAGGACTTATGATGAATCATGTTGCCTACATCCTGCAACTGAGGTGATGAACTCAGGAATGAATTTTGACACTTTTTTTTGGACGTGACCAATGAGGAAATGTGTTTTTGCTTGATTATTCATCTTTGTATACACAAAAAAATGTTTATCTTTCTCATTGAAGGAGGGCAGGGTAGAGTGAGAAAAGGCAAACTCATCAATTGAAAAAAATTTCACTAAATAAAACTCTCATATAAGAAAGGAAATTAGGAAAAGAGTAGGCTGATTCAAATACTAAAATATTCCGAGGTATAGAGCCTACCTGTTCACAGGAAAACCTTTCTGGTATCTCAGCCAAGATCACTGAAGAAGCTAATTTGAATTTCAGTCTGCCCTGAGGATTATTTACTATGAAAGGAATTCTCTTTCAAACTGATAATTTTTTTATGATGAGGGAAATACCCATTAGCATTTCCATATACATATTATTAACAAAAAAAGCAGAAAAAGCAATAAAATATAATTTTGAATAACAAATTACAAATATCTAGGGATTAATCTTGTACCGAGAAAACATGGTATACGAATATAACTACCAAACCTTTTTTTTAAGCACTAAATAATTGGGAAAATATTCATTGTTCATGGTCAGGTCTTGATAATTTAAAAGAAAACAATACTACCCAAATTCATCTACAAATTTAATATTATCCCAATAAAATATCAATTGAGAGGGGCGGTTAGGTGGCACAGTGAATAGAGCACCAGCCCTGGAGTCAGGAGGACCTGAGTTCAAATCCGGCCTCAGACACAACACAAAAACTAGCTGTGTGACCTTAGGCAAGTCTCTTAACCCCAACTGCCCTCCAAAAAGAAAAAAATATATATCAATGAGATACTTTATACAACTAGACAAAGTGATGTATCTGTCATACCCATTATTCTGTTTATTGAGTTGTCCTGAAGATGAGTTCAGTGAACCTCCAGAAGATAAACTTATATCCCAGCACTTATTCAAGTACAAAACGCAATTATATTACCAACTTGAATAATAGTTCACCAAATATTAAAAATAAAAGAATGAGAAGTGATCAAAGGATACAAATATAACTCTGAAAAGAAAAATTGCAAACTGTTAGCAACCACAGGAAAGATGCTCCAAATCGCTAAAAATAAGAAAAACATAAATCAGTACAATTTTGATGTTTTACCTCACACTCAGCAAATTATCAAAGATAACAATTGATAAAAATAATTGGTATTGGAGGGACTATGGAGATACAAATACATTAATGCGCTTTTGATGGAGCTTGGTGCACTGGTACAGTCTAGTAAGCAATTTGGGAATATGCAAACAAAATTATCCATAACCATGACCTAGAGGTTCCACTGCTAGGAATATACCCTAAGGAAGTCAAGAACAAAAAGAAAGGTTCTCGATACACCAAAACATTTATAGCAACAAAGTAGATACCCAATATTTGGGAATGGATGAACAAATTTGGAATATTAATGAGATGAAATATTACTGTGTGATAAGAAATGACAAATACAATGAATACAGAAAAGCATGGGAAGATTCACATGAACTAAGGAAAAGTGAAATAAATACAGTCAGGAAAACAATATAAACAACTACAATAATACAAATGGAAAGAATAGTCACTACAATTAAACTGAATGCTGTGAAGTTACAATGAAAAGGTTTGGCCTCAAAGAAGAAATATGAAGATGCCTCCCCCTCTCCTTTCAGTCTGGGTTAGCCATCCAAAATAAATTTTTTCAGTATGTTGATAGGATGTACTGCAGAATTGTTGGGGGTGTTTTCTTTTCTTCCTCTAAAAAAAAAAATACTTTGTTAAATAAGGCATAATTCTTTAAGAAAAAAGCAGTGAATGATACTAAGGGAAACTAGACAATGTATAAACAAAATCTGGTAGCCAGTATTTACATAGAGTGTTAAGGTTTGCAAAGTGCTTTATACATGCTAACTCATATAATCCTCACCAAAAAACCCTGAGAGGTAGCTGCTATTTTTATCCCCAATTTACAAATTAGGAAACTGAGACTAACAAAGTTTAAGTGACTTATCCCATAGTCACAGAGCTACTCGGGATCTGAGGTGGAATTTGAAGCCCACCCTTTCTTGACTCCAACTCCAACATTGACTCCACTACACTACCTAGCTGGCTAGCAATAAAAACTTGTTTTTTAAAAAAAATACTAATAATGGAAGAACAAAAGCAGGATAAGAACTTCTTCCAGGACCATTGTTATTTGAATGTTATCAAATGTGGGCTTGAGAAGAATACGAATATTAACACACATTATCTCACCTGAACCTCAGGACTTCCCTATGAAGTAGGTACCATATCTATTATCATTTCCATTTTAGAGCTGATTAAACTAATCTTTGAAATGTTTTAAGTGACTTGCCCAGAGTCTGACAAGCCTCCAAGATAGAATTAGAAACTGCCTCACCTGATCACAGGTCTAGCATTCTTTACACAAAAATGCTGTCCCTCTGACATGCTGTGACATCTGGGATGTTCAAAAGAACTGTATTGGGGCAGCTAGGTGGTGCAGCGAATAGAGCACTAGCCCTGGAATCAGGAAGACCTGAGTTCAAATCCGGCCTCAGGCACTTAACACAAATACTAGCCGTGTGACCTTGGGCAAGTCACTTAACCCCAATTACCCTCCAAAAAGAAAAAGAACCATATGATATGATATGGTATAAAGAACACAGTTACATTTGGTATTGGAATATATTGCTTAAAACCCCAACACTACCACTTTTAAGGTTTCTGACATTGAGTCAATCACTTCATTTCTATGAGTTTCAGTTTGTGCTCTTGGAAAAGTAAACAATAATAATTTCACTATCTGCCTCAGTGTAGCTATGGGGACCATATGAAATTTTATATATACAACCCTGCTCAACAAATTCTAAAGCCCATTCTGTCAGTCTTCTTCTTCTTCTTCTTCTTCTTCTTCTTCTTCTTCTTCTTCTTC
>NW_027187372.1:25127528-25128576 GCF_028583685.1 Petaurus breviceps papuanus
TTCTTCTTCTTCTTCTTCTTCTTCTTCTTCTTCTTCTTCTTCTTCTTGTCGTGTGATGCTATTTGACTACAAGTAATAGGATACCACAGCCTAAAGAAGAATTAATGTTGTAGATTAACCAAAGGGCAATAAAGGCTTGAGCTGGACATAACATATTACCACTAAAGAACTGTGTTGGAGAAGTGGGGTGAAGGATGTTGACAGAGATATTTGACTAGAAAAGAGTAAAGAATAGCAAATGGACAGCCCATGGCCTCCATTAGTGTCTATACACTGACAGGATCTCTAGAGAAAAGTCCCCCAGAATCATGGGGAGGACCCACCTCTCACTATGGGGGAAAAACAGCAGGAGAACATGGACAAGAGCGGCTTAGCATAAGAGGACATTGATGGGTTTTGATCTATACCTTTCAAGGGAGTACCCACACCTAGAGGATCACAGTTGCAGG
This sequence comes from Petaurus breviceps papuanus, assembly GCF_028583685.1. Lineage (NCBI taxonomy): Eukaryota > Metazoa > Chordata > Mammalia > Diprotodontia > Petauridae > Petaurus > Petaurus breviceps. The sequence goes on from NW_027187372.1 coordinate 25,127,978, forward strand.
TTAAAGAGTACCAATGCCAAAGATTTGTACCATATAGTTTATACAGCATAGGTCAGCCAAAGGTGATTTTGCACAGTATTTTGAAGCTTAAGTTGGACTTGGTTAGCCATCCAAAATAAAGTGTGTTTGGTGTTTTAAAGGATTGCTTAACACCACACTGTGAACCATTATATATGCAAAGCCCATGAACTAGGGAGTGTGCATTAGGCAACCCCTACTGAGGCAAAGTCCAAAACCTCAAAATGCCAATACAAATGATCTAAATGGAATGCTGTGAGCCATTCATCCTAAAAACTGCAATGATGATCTTTTAACTTCTCAGCATTCAAGAATCTGGGTTCAAACCTCTATTTGTGTAAACTTAAAACAAGTTATTTAACTCCTTCATCTATAAAATAAGAGGTTTGAACTAGACAGCCTCTGAGGTCACTCTGGGCCTAAATCTATGTATGATTTAGTAGGGCAAAGGATGTCATCAGATATTTGACTAGAAAAAGAGGGAGTTCAGCCACATAGCAAGAGAAAAGGATAACTCAATGTCATTCCCCTGTCTGGAAGAAAGGAAGGGAGGGAGGGAGGGAGAAAGGAAGGAAGGAAGG
>NW_027187372.1:25128676-25155963 GCF_028583685.1 Petaurus breviceps papuanus
AGGAAGGAAGGAAGGAAGGAAGGAAGGAAGGAAGGAAGGAAGGGAGGGAGGGAGGGAGGGAGGGAGGAGGAAAAGAAAGAAAAAAATTTGTTAAAACACTTATTATGTATCAAGCATTGAGATACAATACTGAAATTAACTTTTCTCTCTATTTACTTCAGTTGGGCCACATCTTGGATCTCAAATTCTGAGTCTGAACTCCTTATATTTTACCTTTCCCACACTTTGATTTCCTTGCAAGGTCCCCCACTGCATCCACGGCCATCTCTAATCATCCTGAAACATATCTCACCTCTGGACCCAGATGGCTCTGGAGGAGAAAGTGAGGCTGGTGACTTTACACAGTCCTCTCTCACTGAAAATCAGTTCACTTGCATGTCATGACATACCTCCCTGATGCTATGATTCTCTTTGAGAATGAAGGACAAATAGCACCCTCTGTGAATAGTAGGAGGAGCTGCCCCACTGGACTGGTCAGCTGGGCAACACCATTCTTCCCTTCTTTTCCTTTCCTGTCCTTTCTCCTTTCCTTTCCTCTGTCCACATAGAGTATCACACCCTTACTTTTGGGTGCTCTACACAAAGGAATGTAAATTTTGACCACTGAAACCTTGCAAGATATCTTGGGGTTTGCAGGCTAGATTTCTTTCTTAAGGACCTTGTCTTAAAGCCAAATCACTCTGGCTCTTATTGATTGGCCAACAATACTAAGTCCCAGGCCAAGTCCCACTTGGTCATTGTTTAGGCCCTGATTGGCTCAGAGTGAATGTAAATAGCAATTTTTTTTCTGTTTTAGCCAGAAACCCTAAAGATCTTTCCCTCCCAGATTGATTTTTTTAAACTAGGTAAAAGAGGCCATTCTTTACTTCATTTTTTACCTAGCCTTCATCACTGAATGAGCATTGCCTCAGTCAAACTGAGACCTGGAAAAGACCTTAGCTTAAAAAGGTCACGGTCTCCCACTGTATCCAAGGCCATTTCTAGTCATCTATACCTTACTCCTGGACCCAGATGGCTCTGGAGGAGAAAATAAGGCATTACACAGCCCTCCCTCACTTAATCCAATTCGCTTGCATATCATAGTATCACCTCCCTGATGTCATAGTCCTTTTTGAGAATGAATGACAAACAACAACCTTAATTCCTTTTGACTTAATTTTAACTTTTAAAAAAATGGGTCTCCCCATCTCATCCAGGTTGGAAGTGCAGGGATAATCAAGGACCAATTCCTACAGGACTTCTGACCTATTCTATTTCCCATAGTTGACTTGTCTCTCTTTAGGCAACCTAGTGCTCTCTATCCCTCGCTGGGGCTCATCATTTTTATATCAAACTCAGTGAAAATACCCTTTCAACATAGTCCCAGCAAGCCCTGAGCTCAACAGATAGATACACAGCAGCTTCAGCCTCCTTGGTATCTGGTACCAACAGAACTGGTAACTCCCTAACTCCCACTGCACCTGCTTTGATTGAGTCCCTCAAGCTGTCCCCATATTCTTAGGTCATTATTCTTATTCCAACTTCATTTCCCCCGTCCTTACTGCTCTAGATTCCATAATCATGTATTTTTAAATGAAGCCCTTACTAGAAGCATCAAATTCTTCAATCCTCTCTACCTGCCTTGCTCTATCACCTGTTTTCTTGGCAAGCTACAGTCTCCTCTCTCTTCCATTCACCATATGTGGAGAAGTGACTAAGAACACCGGTTTGTGCCTGAACATAGGAAGTCTTATGACTGAGGAGATACTTCAGAGTTGAAAATTAACTCTGCTTGAAATTGGAAAGGGTCAATTTGACATTGTCCTACCCAAAAGTCTGGAATGTTCTTGTAAAATCAGAGGTAGAGAGGTCAGAAAAGAGGTAGGAGGGGACTTAGATTCTGATTTTTTCTACAAGGGAAGGAGAGATTTGGAGAAAAACTTTGAGTTGGCCTATAAAACTCAAGAAAGACTATAAGACTACAGGACTATAAAACCAGAGACCTATAAGAAGACCATAACAAAGAGCTGGGTCAGTTGAGAAAGAAGTGAAAAAGAATAAGGCCTAGTTCCTACAGAACCAACAAGATTGCCTGGTAAGTCTTGGTAAAACTGGGAAACTTGACAATTTTCCTTTCTTTATCATTTTATTCTTCTAAATATGTCCTTATAGATTTTTATTGAAAACCTAAACCTAGGGCTCTGTGTTCTTTTTTATTTTTTTTGCTTTTTGGAGGGCAATTGGGGTTAAGTGACTTGCCCAAGGTCACACAGCTAGTTTTGTGTTAAGTGTCTGAGGCCAGATTTGAACTCAGGTCCTTCTGACTTCAGGGCCGGTGCTTTATTCACTGCGCCACCCTTCTGACTTCAGGGCCGGTGCTTTATTCACTGTGCCACCTAGCCACCCTCTTTGTGTTCTTTCTGAGATTACAGAAAAGATGAGTCTTACTCCCTAGGCTAAACTGTGGAATTTAGTTCAAGGAAGAGAGGCGTCATCAGCAAAAGCAGTGCATCAGTCAAAATGGGTACATGATTGGTCAAAATGGATACATGATTTATACATAAAGAGTGATACTATAAAGAGATTAGGAGAACATGAAATACTTTACCTGTCAGATCTATAAAGAAGGAAAGAATTTATTACCAAATAAGAGATAGAGATCATTATGGGATGTAAAATCGATAACTTTAATTTCATTAAATCAAAAAGATTTTGCACAAATCCAATGTAATCAAAATTAGAAGGAAAGCAAAAACTGAGGAAAAATTTTTATAGCATGGTTCTCTAATAAAGCCCTCATTTCTTAAATTATAGAGAACTGAGTCAAATTTATAAGAAGACAAGTTCTCCCCCAATTGATAAATGGTAAAAGAATATGAACAGTCTGTTTTAAGTTGAAGAAATCAAAGTTATCTATATAGGTACATGAAAAAATGCTCTAAATTACTACTGATTAGAAAAATGAAAATTAAAACAACTCTGAGGCACCACCTCACACCTATCAAATTGACTAATATGACAAAAAAGGAAAAAGACAAATGTTGGAGATGATGTGAGAAATTTGGGACACTAATGCCATGCTGGTGGAGTTGTGAATGGATCCACTCCCAGACCCTAGTAGAGCACCAGGTGAGTGGCCAGCCCCACACCCTACCCCTACAGACACAGCACGATGCTAGAAACACTCTAGTCCCAGCTCCCTCCCCTCACCCCTACAGCCACAGCACAACACTAGAAACACTCTAGTCCCAGCTCCCTCCCCTCAGCCCTACAGACACAGCACAACGCTAGAAACACTCTAGTCCCAGCTCGCTCCCCTCACCCTTACAGCCCCAACACAGCACCAAACAAGAAACCAGGACCCCACATACCATGTTTCCCTGATAATAAGACACTGTCTTATTATTTTTTTGGACAGAAAAACACCAGAGGGCTTATTTTCAGGGGAGGGCTTAGTTTAGAGGAATCTTACACAGTAAGGGGAGGGCTTATTTTCGGGGTAGGTCTTATTATCGGGGAAACACGGTAGTACCTGCACAGCACCAGGCAAGCAGCCAAGGCCTACAACCCCCAACACAGATGCTTAGGACAGTGCCCCCTCAATCCCAGAAACAGAGATCAACTTTAAAAATAGCAAAATAGACTGAAAAATGAACAAAAAACCTGACCATAGAAAGTTATTATAAAATTATTGGACAGGAAAGATAAAAATACAAACTCAAAAGAGGACAACAATGTCAAAACTCCTCAAAGAAAAAATGTGAATTGATGTCAGGCCCTAAAAAGAACTCCAGGAAGAGATCAGAAAGGATTTTTCAAATCAAATAAGAGAGGTGGAAGAAAAACTGGGAAAAGAAATGATGGTGATATAAGAGAATCATGAAAAAGAGTCAACAGTTTGATAAAAGAAGCACAAAAATTAGAAAAAGATGGACAAAAGGGGCGGCTAGGTGTCACAGTGAATAGAGCACAGGCTCTGGAGTCAAGAGGACCTGAGTTCAAATCCGGCCTCAGACACTTAACACAAAAACTAGCCATGTGACCTTGGGTAAGTCACTTAACCCCAATTGCCCTATCTTCCCCCCTCCAGAAAAAAAAAAAAAGAATGACTTTGAGAGAATAAATTAATTTTTTTTAAAGACAAACAAAAATTTACTGAAGAAAACATCTTCAAAAGTAGAATTGGCCAAATGGAAACGGGGTTTAAAAAAAAGCTAACTGAACAAAATAACTCCTTAAAAATTAGAATTGGATAAGCAGAAGCTAATGACTCCACAAGACATCAAAAATCAATCAAATAAAAACAAAATAATGAAAACATGGAAAAATATGTAGAAATATCTCACTGGAAAAACAAATGACCTGGAAAACAGCTCCAGGAAAAATAATTTAAGAATTGTTGGACTACCAGAAAGTCATGATCAATAAAAGAGCCTGGACAGCATATTTCAAGAAATTATCAAGGATGATTGATATCCTAGAACTAGAGAGCAAAACAAATATTAAAAGAATTCACCGACCACCTCCTTAAAGAGATTCCAAAATGAAAACCCCCAGGAACATTTTAGTCAAATTCCAGAACTCTTGTGTCAAGGAGAAAATACTGCAAGGAGCCAGAAGGAAACAATTCAAATTGTTTCAAATCCACAGCCAGGATTACACAGGATTTAGTAGTTTCCACATGAAAGGATCATAAAACATGGAATACAATATTCTGGAAGGCAAAGGAGCTAGGATTCCAACCAAGAACCACCTACCCAGCAAAACTGAGAATAATCCTTCAAAGGAAAAAATTTGGTCATTCAATAAAATAGAGGACTCTCAAATATTCCTTATGAAAAGATCAGAGCTGAACAGAAAAAAAAATGTTTTAATTTTCAAGCACAACTCAAGAGAAGCATAAAAAGTTAAAAGGGATAAAGAAAACATAAGGAATCCACTAAGATTAAACCGTTTACATTCCTACATAGGAAGATGATACTTGTAACTCCTTAGAATTGTATCACTATTAGGGCAGGTAGTAGGGGCATACATAGACAGAGAATACCAGTGTAAGGTAACTTTAATGGGATGATATCATCCCACTCCCCAAAAAATTAAGGGGCAAGAAAGAGAATTTGGGAGCAGAAGGAAGTAGAATGGGGTAAATATTCTCACATGAAGAGGTATGAAAGACCTATTACAGTAGAGAGAAAGATGGAGGGGTGTACATTGCTCAAACCTTACTCTCATCAGAATTGGCTCAAAGAGGAAGCAACATACATAATTAGCTGGGTATAGAACTCTATTTTGCCATATAGGGAAATAGGAGTAAAGAGTATTAAGAAAGGGGGAGAGGGTGAAGAATTGACAGAAAGAAGTACAGATCTGGGGGGAGGGGGAACACTGGTGAGGATGGATAGAATGAAAAAAGAAAGAAAAGGAGGAAAAAAAGAAAACAGGAGGAAAATAGGATGGAAGGAAATACACAGTAATCATAACTGTGAATGTGAATGGGATGAACCTATCTGTAAAATGGAAGCAGATAGCAGAGTGAATTAAAAATGAGAATCCTACAATATGTTGTTTATAAGAAATACACTTGAAGCAAAGAGGCACACAGAGTAAAGGTAAAGAGCTGGAACAGAATAATTTATGCTTCAGCTAAAGTAAAGCATAATAACTTATACTTCAGCTAAAGTTAAAAAAAAAAGAACAGCAGTAGCAATCATGATCTCAAACAAAGGAAAAGCAAAAATAGGTCTAATTAAAAGAGATAAGGAAGGAAACTACATATTGCTAAAAGTTACCATAGACAGACAATCTCCCAGATAAAATGTGACTAGGTTAGAATATTATTGTGCTGTAGGAAATGATGAGCTGGTGGATTTAGAAAAAAATGGAAAGACTTGGACTTAAGAAGGAAGATGCTATCCACCTTCAGAGAAACTGTTTCAAGTGGAAATTAGCATAATATGGTCCTATGTATATGCATTTGAGTGTATATGTGTATGTATATATATATGTCTGTTTATGGATGTCTATATATGTATGTATATACGTGAATATATGTCGATACATATACATACACACACATACACACACATATATGTATATCCATGCTTAATTGTAGCCTTGTAGGGGCGTAAGGGGTGAAGGAAGGGGAAAAAATAAAGTAAAAAAGTACACAGTCACATTTCATCTGGAGCCAAAAAGACCTGAATTCAAATCCAGCCTCAGACACTTACTTAGTTGTGTGACCTTGGACAAATCACCTAATCCTGTCTGCCTCAGTTTCCTCTTCTGTAAAAGAAGCTGGAGGAGGAAATAGCAAACCACTCCAGTATCTTTGCCAAGAAAACCCCAAATGGGGTCACAAAGAGTCAGACACAACTAAAAATAAATGAACAATAACACAGTCCACCTTGGATGGAGGGAGATGGACGGCTTGGTGTGTGATTCTATTATTTTATGCTTTTCCATTCTCAAATTATCCTGTATGTACTCCAGACATTTACACAGAATTATAGGATACAGCTGGAATACTTCAGGTCATCTAATCCAACCCTTTAATTTCAAAGATGAGAAAACTGAGACCCAGGGAAGTTAAGTGATTTGTCCAAGATCACACAGGCAGGGAACATCAGGTGCAGATTCTGACTCTAGATCAGGGATCTTGATTCTACTGTTATCACATGTTGATTCAAATGTGACTCTGGACACTAGCTGTATGAACCTAGGCAAGTTACTTAACCTGTTTACCTCAATTTTCTCACCTGTAAAATAGGGATAATCATAGCACCTACCTCCCCAGATTGTAGTGAGGATTAAAATGAGATAATATTTTTCAGTCAATGACATGGAATATAAACTCTTTGAGAGAAGGAATTGTGGTTTGTTGGAACAAATTATTTATTTTCAGTGTTCTTTTTTTTTTTAATTTTGAGTTCTAAATTCTTCCCTTCCCTAGCCCACCCACCAAGAAGGCAAGCAATAGGAATTCTTTGTGTGTGTGTGTGTGTGTGTGTGTGTGTTATCTTTGCATCCCCAGTGCCTATCATAGTGCCTTGCACATAGTAGGAGCTTAACAAATGATTGCTGAGTTGGATTGAATTCTATAACCCAGTGTCCAGAAATCATAGTTCAATCTTCTTGTAAGATTTCATTTGTAAGCTAGAACTGAAAAGTGTTCCATTGCCCTGAGGTTGGGAAGCCACCAGTGAGATTATAAAGCCACTTGGTAGATTGCAGAGTAAATAAGAGCCAGAGACTTGAGTTCAAACCCCACACCTCAGATACTTCATACCTGGTAACACCGTGGGCAAGTCACTTAACCCTTCTCACCCTTTTTCTTCCTCTGTAAAAATAGCTAATAAGTAACACCTATCTCCCAAGGTTTTGTGAGGATCAAATGTTGTAACACGTGTACAATGCTTTACAAAATTTAAAGCACTATATAAATGCTAGCTATTATTATTACTATGATTACTTGTTTTTTTATTTACATATCATTTTTTTTTTGTTTAACTCTCTTGAATCATGCTGTTTAATGAAGGGGAAATAACCACGTAAGTCAAATATAAAAAAGGAAAAGCAATTGCTCACCTCCGATTTGTCTTTGAGTCTCTCACTCCACCACAATTAACCAATACACAAAAGAGATTAGCAAGCTTCCGCTTGACCCAGAAAGGACAAAACCAGAATGGACAATGACAGTATAATCTATTTATAACTATCCTCTTAAGAAGCATTTTGTAATCGACCAACAGGGTTAGGAAAAAAAAAACAATCATCCATGACAGGTGGTAAATTCATAAGAGAAGTTTTTGCTTGCTGTTTTTTTGTTTTGTTTTGTTTTTAAACAAAAGACTCAGAATGGAGCTTGAATCCAAAAAAACCACAGAGAGTATTTCACAGTTTCATCTGAAAGTATCACTGGTCTCCAAGAAGAGTTTTTCTTCATTCTGCAGTCAACCATAATTGATACTGGAATGCAGGCTGGTGGTCAAATTTCTTTCTAGTTTTACAATGGAATTTAAAAAAAAAAAAAACAAAGAAAGCATTTGAGTTACAGAAAGATACAGGGCTTGAATTCTGGAAGTGAAAGGAGTACTCTGGGAATAAGCTGTCCAATGGCGACCAGGTTTGGGTGCAAACCCTCCAACAAAATCCTCCCCCTCTTCTTTTCCATCCTTCTCTAGCGCCAGCTGCTATCCACCCGAGCCCTGCCTTCGAACCACTAAGGCAGAATCCTTGAGAAATAAAACCCACTCCTATCTAGTGCCAAATGGAAGTAAAATTTGACTCTTTCATAACAACCAGCTAAAACTTTACCATACTGGCAAAGGCATTCCATCCAAAAACCATTAAATTGCATAGGAATTTTTTATTACGGTATAAACACTTTTACTTCTAATGAACTGCTACAAATAGATGTGTAGCATTTTTAAAAGAATGTAGATCTGCCTAAGGGATAAGTCCCCTCATAAACATGTCCCACAGGTCAAAAAAGGAAAATTAAGAATATGGGCTTGGTCTTCTTCCCCTTTCTCACCCAAACTCTTCAGACAGTCTGCTCCCTTTCAGGGTGTAGCCCTTCTCTGTAATCTCCAGCTCCCCCTCTCCTATCATCACTACCCTGACTCAACCTGGTTTTTCCCCAGATGAAGAAATTTTAAGTTACCATGCCTCAGGAGAAGAAGGATGGTTTAAAAGTAATTCATTACTAACCAAACATATGAAAGCATGGATCAGGTCACTTTCATATAAGTAAGTGTATGCAATATGTATATATGTAAAATATGTAATATATGCGTTATCAATTTTGGACTCCTAAGAAATGTCTAAACTTTTGTCTGTAAAAATAAAAAATGAATAGTTCTTTACCAAGTTAGTGAAATGTTATGCAATTTTGGATTTTCTAATCTGATCCCTAAAAAAATATCATCTAAGTTTTCTTTTTAAGAACACTCTTTTTAAATCATAAAATTATTTTTATAACAAAATTAAACTCATTTCCTAATAAATGCAAATGGTATATAAAGATTCTTGGTTTTTAAGCAATTATGTGAGTTTGTTCCGAATTCTGTTGACACCTATTTATATAAAATGTGTTTATTTTTTCAATTCATCCTTTTTCCATACTCTATTCACATACTGTATGTTATGTTCATTGTTCCAAAACTAGAATTTTTCACATCAGAAATTCCAATCAGGCATGGGAGGACATCTAAGGAATAAAAGCAAGCAAAACTAAATTCACTGTTATACTTTAAAATGTTTCAGTGAAGACAAGTTGCTTTATAAAATGTATTCATGAAATAAAAAAATATTCCAGGCTTAGTCATGTAAAAGAATACCCAACTCATTGAATAAGCTGATTGGCATATAAAGAGATACAAGGTGGATTTGTTTGTAAACTCACTAAGACTCATCTTATTTATGTACAGATGGGATCATATCATTCTTTTTTTTTTTCTTTTTGGAGGGCAATTGGGGTTGTGACTTGCTCAAAGTCACACAGCTTTGTCAAGTGTGTCAAGTGTCTGAGGCCAAATTTGAACTCAGGTCCTCCTGACTCCAGGGCCAAGGATCGTGTCATTCTTGTTCAAAATCCATGTGTGTCTGTCTGTCTTCTGGACTCACAATATTTAAGGAAGACAGATAGATAGATGTATAATAGACCAATGTTCATACTGAGAAGAACATAGCAGCCAGTTTTGTGGTCCCTTCTGCTGCTCTTCAAAAAGGAATCAAAGTTTCCTTTGAAAAAGGATGGGCGGGGCAGTTAGGTGGTTAATAGAGCACCAGCGCTGGAGTAAAGAGGACCTGAGTTTAAATCCAGCCTCGGACACTTAACACACTTACTAGCTGTGTGACCTTGGGCAAGTCACTTAACCCCAATTGCCTTGCCTTCCTCCCTCCAAAAAAAAAAAAAAAAGATGGGCAAGATTCCTGGGATATCTTCCTCAGATCTTCTTCCCCATGCCCCCCAAACCCACATGACAAAACCATGAGAACATACCTATAACCAACATGTACAACACATACACATCCTACTCAGTGGTGACTTCTGGGCATGTGATGTGAAAAATATCCAGAGTGCGTTTTTCAGCACCTCTTGTCCCACCTCTATGACCCACCTCTTGTCACAGAGATGACGGACTTAAGATGCAGGATAAGATATATTTTCAATACAAGAATTTGTTTTGAAGAACCAAAGTAAGGCCTCCAGAACACTACACAGCCATGAGAAGAGGTATAGAGGTTATTATGGACACCAGGAGAGGGGAGCACCCACACTGATCATGTCACAGGACACGGCCGACGTGAGATCCCTAAAGTCAGAGAACTAGTAAGTGTCTGAGATGGGATTCGATCCCATTTGACTCCAAGTCTAGTGTTCCATCCACTGCACCACTCTACCTCTTGTAAGTGGGGCAAGTCGATATTCTCAGAATCATTACTCTCCTATACTTATTTTTGTCAACTGAGGCAGAGGGGGGAGAGTGAGGCAATCATAACCATTGTAGAGAGAGAACAGCATGTGCATTTATATGTACACACGTGCATAATATGTATGCACATCTCATAAATAATATGTTGCATATTATTTCATATATTGTTTGCATACATTTATGTGTATATGTACATATGTCTATGGATATACATATAAAATGTGGATCATGGGGAGTAGAAAGGGAAGAAGGTAGGAGTATTTATAGACAAATGTTTGGGCCAGGACAACACCAATACACCCCTGCCACTTACATTTTGTCAACGTCACAGATGGATCACATATTAAAAAGGATTAGAAAGCATTAATCTAAAGGAATTCCAGGCTGCATGACTTAGTTTGTTGAAGTGTATGCAAGTCATAGGTTCAATCTCTCTATGAGCTTTGTTCTTCATCTCAGTCACTGATGCCTAGACTGACTAGACTCTCAAGCACAGGTGAGGAAGGACTCCATCCCTTATAGGGATAGACTAGGGCCCCAACATGAAGATATTGGATCCCTAAGCCTCATCCCTGAAGAGTTCTCACCCCACCACCGTATTCTCCCTTACCTGGCCCCTCACTCACCAAAGTCTGCCACCCCAAAATCCCACTTCCTGGGGCCCCCACTATTCAGTTCCAACCCACTCCCCCCACCCTCCCACCCTCACCAACTTATGTGCCAGAAGTTAATGTCTAGTAACAGCTATTCTTAACCCAGTATCTGAAAACCACTGATTCTTACCCTGGATCATACAGACTTCTTCAGGCCTTTACTCATTTCTGCAGAGATACCTTCCCAGATGAAAAAGTCCTACACTTGCAGATCAGGGATTCTTCTAGTTACAGGTTTTGGACACAGATGGAAAAACACACAGACAGAAAAACACACATTATTTTTATATATGCTATTATTGTTCTATATTAGTATTATAATTTATATTATATATCTTACAACATTGTGTTACATATAAAATATTATAACATATTTCTTTCTATATGTGTCATCTCTATAACATGTTATACTATATAGAGCATACTTATACTCTATCAAGGGTGGGGAACCTGCAGCCTCAAGGCCAGATGTGGCCCTCTAGGTCCTCAAGTGTGGCCCTTTGACTGAATCCAAACTTCACAGAACAAATTCTATATAGTATGATAATAATATATAATATACATGTATATATATATGCGCATATTTTTAAATGGACTTGTTGCTCAATTGTGTCCAATTCTTTGTGACATCATTTGGGGTTTTCTTCACAAAGATACTGGAGTAGTTTGCCATTTCCTTCTTCAGCTCACTTTACAAATGAGGAAACTGAGGCAAACAGGGTTAAGTGACTTGCCCAGGATCACACAGCTAGTGTCTGAGGTTACGTTTGAACTCAGGTCTGCCTTACTCCAGGCCCAGAGATCTATTCACTGTGCCAGTTAGCTGTCCCATTTTTTTTTTTTAAAACTAGGTCACATTTGCAAAACCTTAGGCTTTGCAAAGCACTTTATTTAACCAAATTATTTCATTTGATCCTTACAACAATCCAGGAAGGTAGGGCACTATTATTAATCCCATTTATAGAAGGGGAAACTGAGGCAGAATTCAAATGATTTGCCTAGGATCATAGAGTTAAGATTTGTGCTCAGGTCCTTCTGACTCCAGGTCCAGAACTATCTACTGTACTACCCAGATGCCTACGTGTGAATGTATGTAAATGTATATGTGCACATATATGTGCATTGTGCACATTGTATATACATGTGTATACAAATTAATTTTACTTGCAAATGTGATACAAGGGTTTAGTTAATCTATTGTATGCTTAAAATTTGCATGTTGTTATAAAAATTGTCATCCCGCTGCCTGCTACACTTAGCAATGAAGCATAAAAATCAAAGTTAAGTATTCTTTGTATAGAGGCTACAAGTACCAAAATGCTACATTTCTCAACAGCATTCTTTTTGTTAAGTACAATATAATAAGAGATTAAAAAAAAAAACAGAAACTCTTTAAAAAATTGAAGTAATTCAAAAACAATTACAGATCATTATTTGCAATTTTCAACAATTAAATCTGTCAACTTTTATTGTAAGGAGTTTTCATCAAAAATTATATTCTTTGAGTGTTTAAGATCTCCATGTTGTTATAAAATTATAATGAATTCTTATTGCATTTTAATAAAATGTGAGCTAAGAAAATTAGCTACATAGACTATTTTTCTGAAAAGTACAGGGAGAATTTTTCTTCCAAAGCAGGGATAGAAAGTGTTGCTCCATAATGTCTGGAAAAAAGTTGTTTGTCCCTGCTCGTAGGACCCTCAAAATTTTGGTGTTTTGGGACAAGGCCCTAGTTGCCCTGGTTACATTTCTAATTTAACCTTATGTCTCTTCAGAGTCATGGAGTGAAGCTACCATTAGAACAATTCACACTTTTGACACAGGACACAGAGGGCAAACAAGTGACTTTTTTCTTTATTTGCTTTGTGGGTTCTACAGTACACAAGCTTTGGAAATAGTCCCATGCTTCAAATTAATCCGCTCCATCCATTTTACCTTCTATACACATCTCCTGTCTCCCTCTAACACCAGAACTAAGGCATTTCCACTGTCTTCTGTACTATGTCTACTAAACTGCTGGTACAACCCACATGGTCAGTATTATTATGATTAATCTACTGGGCTAATAGGACATGTTTTGCAAATTAACTAAGCATGAATGAATGACTGCCGCAAGATGGCGGGTCTATCTCACTTGCAAAATAATGCAGCCAAATTTAGGATGTTTTCATGCTCAGCCAGAGCTCCAGCCGCACCTTGGAAAACATTTCTGCCTAGTTTTTCATGTGAAAATGATGAAGAGAAGAGAGAGCTCCTCCGTTTCCATGTCAGTAATCTCGTTCTGCAGTTATCTACATTTGTTTGACATCTAACAAAGCCTGAGAGGCAATGTCTCTGGGAAGTTCTTTCAGCAATAACATATGCTCAAAAGGATTTTTGAATGAAATAGCAAAACTCCTAGTCACTCTCAAACTGTGTCCTCATTTTTGTATCCAGACAAAAGACACATACAAAATCAGCTTACCATAGGATCTGGATAGGAAGAATGAAGAGATGGCAATAATCAAATTATAAAACCAGCTAATCTGTGTAGCACACAAATGCCTTAGGACTCTTGAAATCCTCCTGAGGAAAAATCCTAAATGTATGGAATGGTGGAGGCTGTGTCAGTCAATAAATATCTACTAAGTGCCTGCTTACTATGCATCAGGCAGCACTGTGTGAGGGCTGGAAACACAAAAAGAGACAAAAGATAGTCCCTGTCCTCAGGAAGCTCACTCTCTTAGTGAAGACAGTAAGCAACCCAGTGGGCACAAACAAGCTGCATACAGGATAAATAGGAAAAAAATTAAGAGGGAAGACACGAGACTTGAGAGGGGTTGGCACAGACTTCCTGTAGAAAATGGGATTTTAGCAGGGAAGCAATTGGGAGATGAGCAGGGAAAATATTCCAGAACTGAGGGACAACCAGAGAAAATTGCTGGAGCTGGGATATAAAGTCTTCTTGGAATAGCCAAGAGGCCACTGCCGCTGAAACAGAGTACTTGGCAGAGATTAAGGTGTAAAATGGGGGGGGGGGGAATAGCTAGGAGGGGGTTAGGTTATGAAAGGCTTTGAATGACAGGAGTTTGAATTTGATCCTGGAGGGAATAAGGAGACAATGGAGTTTAGGGGTGTGGGAGTGGCAGTGCAGAACTTCAGTTTTAGAAAAATCAGTTTGGTGGTCGAATGAAGGATGGATGGGAGTGGGGAGAGATATGAGGCAGAGAGACCCACTAAAAGCAATTGGGGTGATGAGGGCCTGCACTAGAGTATAAGAGGAAAGAAGGGGGCATATTCACAAAAGTGAAATCAAAGGCCCTTGACACCAGATTTGGTATGGGGGATGAGCAAGAATGAGTCGTCAAGGATGACTCTGGTACACATGGAGTCAGAGTATTAAGCTGTACTGGAAAAAAATTTTTTTGTAACCAGACCAAAAAAACACAAAGCTCTGTCTTTCATACAAACACTAATTGAGTTCGTTAATTGAGTCCTGAATTACTTGAAGACAAATGTATGCTTTTACATTCATTGTGAGGCTATAAGGAGTTGAACTCAAAACCAGGAAGATCTGGAAAAAGTCCTGCCTCTGACATATACTGGCTATGATGACCCTGGGCATAACTCTCAAACACTAAAGCCAATTAGTTCTCAAACTATTTAGTCTCAGGATCCCCTTTACACTCTTAAAAATTACTGGGTTGGGGTGGCTAGGTGGCACAGTATATAGAGCACTGGCCCTGGAGTCAGGAGGACCTGAGTTCAAATCCAGCCTCAGACACTTAACACAAAAACGAGCCATGTGACCTTGGGAAAGTCACTTAACCCCAATTGCCCCTCCAAAAAGCAAAAAAGAAAAAATTACTGGGGACGCTCCATACCCTCCCACCATGAGCTTCTGTTTATATGAGGGATATTTATCAATATTTTCAATATTAGAAATTAAAACATCCTAGTATTATTATGAAAAAAGTTTTCACCTTGTGGATCTCTTTTGAGTCTCATGGGCTAATAAGGGTGCCAGGACCATATTTTGACAACCACTACTTCAGACAATTCTCTAAGGCTAAGTTGAAGAGAAGGTCCTGATCCTACATTTGACGCAGGGAGTTTCCTGACCTGGGTGTTCCTTGCACCAAGGCAATCAATCAGTCTCAGTCATAATCACTATTAGGATGTTCTCCTAAGCTTTTCTGTGTACAGGCCATGTTCGTACAACATATATCACTGGCTATAATAGTCCTGTGAGGTATCTATGTGTACATATGTGACAGACCCTTTGCCTAGAGTCAAATACTCATGCTCCCTATCACCAACAGGATCAAATACTAAATCCTCTGAAGCTCAAAGTCCTTCATAACCTGCCCCACCCTCTCCATCTTTCCAGTTTTATCACCCCTTAAACCCTTCAATCCCAGGTCCTGGGACACTGGGCTCCATGCTGGTCCTCAAAAAGACACTCCATCTCCCAACTCCAACTGTCTCCACTGGTTGTCCCTGTAATGGTAATGGGAATTTGAAGATCTTCCCTGCCCCTTAATAAGCCTAAAGGAATTTGAAGACCTTCCCTGCTTTGAAGATATATCCTGCCTCCTAATAGGCTAAATGTAATCACATGGAGCCTATAGTGGGAGGAGTTTGCTGATGGGTGGAGCAGAGCCCACAGGAAGCTAGTAGTCAGAGAGTGAGAAAATGGAGGGAGAAGAGGACACACTCAAGGGAAACAGTTAGGCTTGTGAGTAAATATTGGTTTGTGGGAAAGCTAAAGGATGCTGTTGTACTCTGTGCTTTTATGGCTTATTAACTTCTATACTACTATGATGGAATTGGCTTACTGGTTTGGGGATTCAGTTTTGCTGGTGTCTGAATGTTTTGCTTCTGTTTTCTATATGGAGAGTCTGTTATAGTTTGCAATTAAGCACTATACCAGCATATTTATAGTGGCCATAGGTGCTGTGAATATTGCATTGGTGCTACAGTCCCCCATGCCTGGAATGCTCTCCCTCCACACCTGTAACTCCAGGCTTCCTGGGTTTCCTTCAACTCCCATTTAAAATCTCACCTTCTACAGGATGACTTTCTTGTTCCCCCTAAATTCTAAGGCCTTCCTTCTGTTATTTATTTCCAATTCATCCTGTATATGGCTTGTTTGTACTTGACTGTTAACATGTTGCCTTCCCTGTTAGACTGCAAACTCCTTGAAAGCAAGGACTATCTTTTATTTTGACTTTGTATTCCCAGCATTTAGCACAGTGCCCGGGACAGATCAGGCACTTAATAAAGACTTACTGACTGACAACTCCTCAATCCCCCATGCAATGGCAGTCTATATTGCTGTTCAGTCATGTCTGACTCTTCCTGACCCATTTGGGGTTTTCTTTGGCAAAGATACTGGAGTAATTTGCTATTTCCTTCTCTAGCCCATTTCACAGAAAACTAAGGCAAACAGGGTTAAGTGACTTGCCCAGGGTCATACAGCTAATTTAATAATAAAAAATAATACAGCTAATCAAATTGGAGGGTAGATTTGAAATCATGAAAATGAGTCTTCCTAACTCCAAGCCCGGCACTCTATTCACTGCACCACCTAGCGCCCAGGGAATCAATCTCAATTTCAATTTCTGTGTATGTGTGTGTATGTATGTATATGTATATTTAAATAATGTTATATATAATATAATATATATTTATATACTTAATATATTTATATGTAATATATATTTAAATATATATGTATATACTATTGTTCAGTCATTTCATTTGTGTCCAACTGTTCAAGATCCATTTCAGGTTTTCTTGGCAAAGATGCTGGAGTGGTTTGCCATTTCCTTCTCCAGTGTCTATATACATATATTATTAATATTGTCCATATTGATGGAAGGGATATCTACCCTGGGAGTTTTCTATAGCAAAGAAATCCCAGGCCTGTAATAACAAAAGCAACAGCAACAAACAACAAAAAAATAATAATTAAAAATAAAGGAATGTTGGACTCCTGACCAGGAATGAAGTACATCTAAGGACTGAGCAATATATTTTTGAGGAGGTTTGTCAAGTAAATTGTACAAGGGATTCTTGTTCAGGTATATGTTGGATTATATGGCCTCACTTAGATTTCAAGATCCTATTAGGATTAGAATATCCTGGGGGGTAATATGTTTTCAGAATAACCAGAGGATCATGAACCTGTTTTTAACAATATTCTGAAAACTGTATTCCAATATTATCAGTTTCCTTTACACGTATTTTGTACTTTGTATGAATTTTGTTTTATGTATTTAAAAATTTTTTCTAACCTGGAAAGATTTATATGAACTGATACAAAGTGAAATGAGTAGAACCAGGAGAACATTTGTTCTCTGTAACAGCAATATTGTAATATGATCAACTGTGAATGACTTTACTCTCAGCAATACAATGATCCAAGACAATTGTGAAGAACTTATTAAAAAAAAATGCTATCCATCTCCAGAGAAAGAACTGACAGAGTCTGAATACAGATTGAAGCATCCTTTATTTTTTTACTTTCTTTATTCTCCTTGGTACTTGGTGTGTTTTTTCCACCTATGTTTTCTTTTATAGCATGACTAATATAGAAATGTTTTACATAACTACACATGAATAACCTATATCAAATTGCTTGCCTTCTCATTAATGGGGGTGGGGAACAAGGGAGAGAATTTGGAACTCAAATTTTTAAAAATGAATGTGAAAAATTGTTTTTATATGTAATTGGGGGAAAATAAAATACTAAATAATTTTCTTTAATATATTTTCCTCATAATGGGTCCTTAGTCTTCGCCAGACTGCCAAAAGAGTCCAGAACTCAAAACAAGTTGAAAACTCATCATCTAATACAGGGGTGTCCAGTTCAAATAAAATTGGGGACCACTAATCACTACACAAGGGTCCCTGCAGGCCACATGTCAACTTACTTTTAAGATGAAACATTATCTATATTTTATTGTATTTTTATTTGTTTTCCCGATAGTATTTTATTTCAGGGATCCTCAGGAGCAGTGGGTCTTGGGTTTGATACGTCTAGTCAAAAACAACATTGAAAACTTCAGGAACATGTTTCAACACAATGACCAAACACAATTCCAAAAGATTCATGATGAAACATGCTATCCACCTCCAGATAGAGCTGATGGCCTCAGACAGACTGAAGCAAAAAAAAAAAAAAATTGGGGGGGGGGGAGAGGAGATGAAGGGAGAACATAGCTAATGAGAGAATTTGTTTGGCTTGATTCTACATATTTGTAATGAATTTTGTTTTTCTTTCCTTCTCAAAGAGTGGGGGAAGAGGAAGTGAAAATGAAAAAATCAATACTGAAAATAAAACTGAATTTTGAAAAAAGTCTACTCTAGAAGGACCACTTTTGAACTGTACTAAGGCATGCTAAGTCTCCCATTCCAGAATATGCCCAGTGAAAATCTGGTTATTTATATCATTTTAGATCCCTTTCTATATTTACCTTTGTCCTTTAGGCAGAGCTGCATTCATTCAGCAATACTACTCATTCCTACTAGTTAGAAATAACCCAGAGCACAACCTTTTCCAATAAATGTTTCAAATAGGAGAGGGGGGATGAATGCCTTAAGTACCTATTCCATGCAAGGCACAGTCCTAGGCACTGGGCATGCAAAAAGAAAAACAACATAATCCCTGACTTTAAGGAGTTTATAAAATGGGGGGTGGGGAGGAGGAGAGAATTGGGATGAGGAAATATAATAGATAGATGATAAAAAAAAATAAATAAAAGGTCATTTGAGTTGGAAGAGAGCATTAACAATTGAAAGGATCACAGAAGGGTTCTGAGGAAGAAGTGACATGTGACATGAGCCTTGAAGGGAGGAAAGGATTCCATTCAATGCAAGATGCAGCCAGAACAGTTTTCCAAAGCCTAAATTCCAGAAAGGTAACAAAATGAAATAATGATGAAAATGTAGATTGGAGTTAGATTGTGGAGAGCCTTAAATACCAGGTCAGAAAATATAAACAAATATGGCAATGGTACTACAAGTTTGTAGCCATTTAAATTCAATTCCTTGTCCTGCTCAAAGGCTTCTATGACAGCCACTAAAGGCTTTTAAGCAAGGGCTACAAAATTACATATAGCATTGTGCTATATTTGAATGAATGAATGAAAAAGTATTTAAGTGCTTACTATATGCTGGGCACAATACAAAAGGCAAGGCAGGCTCTGTCCTCAAGAAGCTTACATTCTAATAGGGGGAAAACATATTTGGACAATGGTGACCAGAGAGGGATAGTTTCTGAATATTGCTTTAATTATTGTCATGATCTTAATAACCCAGATCAACCTGCTTCTCTCCTCTGATACTGCCTGGACTGATGCCTGCCTTTATCAACTCAAGTTTGGACTACTGTAACAGTCTGCTGGTTGGTGGCCCTACCCAAAGGTTCCTCCTTCTCCTTCACTCAGCTGTCAAATTGATGTTCCTAAAGAATAAATCCATGCATAACATCCCAGTGGCTCCCTATCACCTCCACGATCAAATATAAAATCCTGCTTGATAGTCAAAACCTGCCCCTCCCCACCTTTCCAGGCTTCTTACGCCTTACTCTCCACTCCATGTACCCACCCACATATTCCGTGATCCAGTGACACTGGCCTATTTGTCGTGCCTCAAACAAGACACTCCATTTTCCAACTCTGGATCTTTTCATTGACTGTTCCCCCTACCTGGAATGCTCTCCTTCCTCATTCCTGCCTCCGGCCTTCCCTAGCTTCCTTCAGGTTCCAACTAAAAACCTACCTTCTACAGGAAGCCTTTCTTAATCCTCTTTGGCTCCAGCAACTTCTTTTGTTTGATTATTTCCAATTTATCCCCAGTATCTAAATGGTTTATGCACAGCTGTTTGTTTGTAGCCTCACCCTTTAGATCATGAGCTCCCTGAAGGCAAGGATTGTCTTTGGCCTTTCTTTGCATCTCCAGCACTGAACACTGTTCCTGGCACAGAAAAAGTGCTTAATAAATATTTATTAACTAGAATCTTCTCTTATTAGAATGGAAGCTTCTAAAGGACAGGAAACATTCCCTTTTTGCTTTGATTTGTATTCCCAGCCTTTAGCATAGTAACTGGCACACAGTGAAGTGATTAATAAAATGTCTTATCTAATCTAATCTAAAATATGTTTCTACTCTCCCCATCACATTCTCTTCTAGCGTTTTAGACCATCTAAAAGGTCTTTTATTTCCCTTTTCTGAGAATTTCTCCATCCTTCTTCATCACCCCAATTATTATCACTTGTCTCTAGAGGAGTCAAGGAATCAATCTCTTGCCCATGGAGAAGGGCAATGCCTGACTGTACCAGATGTCCAATGATAGAAGGAAGCTTCATATACCGCCGACATGTATGAAATTCTGACATTTCTCCATCATCAGTCACGGAAGCCAAGAATAAAAATTCACCTTTCCTGGCCTTGATTATCACAGTACTTCAGATGATGTGATTTGACCTGAGCTGCCCAAACAGTTGCCTCAATATTCACTTTCATTTTGCATGTGTAGGCATGCCATGAGGGGCAGGATAAACGGGAAAGACTATAAGAATTACAGTCAGAAGACCTGTAACATAAGGAAAGTAAATCAATCAATAAGCATTTATTAAGCATCTACCATGTGCCACGGCCCTAGGGCTATACAGAGACAAAAAGAGAACACTGTGCTGGAAGGAGCTTACATCTTATGGAGAAACCACATGTACTCATAGAACTATGGTATAGAAAAAGTAAATACCAGGTTATGGCAGGGAGGGGCACTAGCAGCTGTGGGAATTAGGAAAGGTCTCACACCCAGGAGGCAGCGGCTCTTTATATGAGCTTTGAAGGAAGCTGAGGACTCTAAGAGGTAGAATAAGTGAGGAGAACATACCTTTCAGGCATGGAAGGACAGCCCGGACAAATGTGAACAAGGAGACAAGAAGGAACGTGAATGAAGGATGGATAGAAAGATGGCCAAAAAGATTTGACTGGACCACAGAGCTCATGAAGGAAAGGAATATGTAACTGATCTGGAAAGGCAAACTGTGAAGGGCCTTAAATGCAAACCAGTTTGAGAGCTCTGTGGTATATGGACTGGAGTAGAAAAAGTTATAACCTTGAAATGCCTCATCTTCCGCCCACATAAAATGGGTCAAATACTATTCCACCCACCTCACAGGGTTTAAAGGACCAAATAAGATTATATAAGACACTAGATGGAACAGCTAGGTGGTACAATGGCTAGACTGCTGGGCCTGGAGCCAGGAAAACTGATCTTATACACTGTGTTACCTGGGCAAGTCACTTTGTGAGGTTTGCCTCAGTTTCCCCATCTGTCAAAGAGCCAGAGAAGGAAATGACAAACGACTCCAGTATCTTTGCCAAGAAAACTTCAAATGGGGTCACGAAGAGTCAGACACAGCCCAAATGACTGAACAAGTAAAAGCACTAAATAGATAGATAGATACATACATACATACATAAATAGATACATAGATAGATACATAGACAGACAGACAGATACAGACAGACAGAGACAGAGACAGACAGACAGACAGACAGATAGATAGATAGATAGATAGATAGATAGATAGATAGATAGATAGATAGATAGATAGATATACAAGTGATAACTAGTTTGGACTATCCAGATAAGGGAAAAAATGAGTACATAAAAATGCCAGTTAACCAGGCAAGATCATGCAAGTGGATTTATAGGCAATTTAAAGTGCATATCCAACAGTACAACATACCTGGGACTGATCCTATAAACGGACAATGAGCTGGGACCAGAACCAGGACAGTAGAGTTGGTTGGATCACATTTAGGGAACTGCCCGGTCCATTAAAGACCTCAAGCTTCTATCCAAAACAGAGGGCTAATATTCAAAGGTTTATAGATTCATAGCTGGGTATAATCATCTTTTTTTTTCTATTCTACTATGTTATAGAAATGCTTGTTTTATTTATTTTTTTATTTTTATTCATTTTTATTGGTTTATTTCTTAAATGCAGAAAAAAAATCAATAAAATTAAAAAAAAATAAAAACCATGAAGTCCAACCCCCTCGTTTTACAAATGACAAAACAGAGAAATACAAACAGAAACTGAAACTAGGTGACTTGCCTGGGATCACACAGCTAGTGTGAACCCAGACCTTCCTCACTCCAAATCCAGTACCCTATCCACTATGACATACTGCCTCTCAAACAGCAGTGACTTCATAGTCTCATAGATTAAGAGCTAAAATGGATCCTAGAAGGCCAGAATACAGCCTCCTCATTGTACAAATGATAAAATGACTTGCTACAGATCATAGACCGAAAGCTGAAAAGGACCACAGAGACCACCCAATCCAAACTCTTCATTTTACAGATGAGGAAACTAAGGCAAAGGGAAGGTCAGGCTTATCCAAGTCTACACAGAAGTCAGTCTGAGAGAGAGAATCTGAACCCAAGTTTTCAAGTTCTCTGACTCTGGAGACCGTGCTCTCCCCATTCCGTACCATGATTTCTCTTCTGAGTGTCTTAGGATACTAGCCTCTGAATAAGAGAAGTGGACGTTCACCTAAAAGGCAATGGGAACATGTGGGATGAACGTGAACAGACTGCCACTCACATCACACACAAGGATTCATATGGGACAAATGATATACAGGGTATCATCAAAGAAATAAGTGACTGGGGAAAAATGGGTTGGGCACGTGGAGAGAGTGAGGGACAATTGATAACAACCTGAGAGCTCTATTTGGATCTACCCAATGTAACAACATAAGAATGTTGGTGGCAGGCCCACTACAAAGAATGTGTTGAAGGATATATAGGAGAGTCACATATTATGGGCAGGCATTCTTGGTTTTAAGCCTTCATGACTTAACAGAAAACACAAATCAATAAGGTAATACACCAGGGTTGGGGAACTATGGCCTCAAGGTCACATGTGACCCTCTAGGTCCTCACGTGTGGCCCTTTGAATTCAAACTTCACAGAACAAATCCCCTCTAGGTCCTCAAGTACAACCCTTAGACTGAATCTAAACTTCACAGAACATATCCCCTTAATAAAAGGATGCGTTCTGTAAAACTTGGACTCAGTCAAAAAGCTGCTGTACCCAAGGACCTAGAGGGCCATGTGTGGCCATGAGAGTCTGCAGGTTCCCCACCCCTGTAATAGACCATTTGGTGTATGAGTATTACTATTAGCAACAATAGTAGTAGTTATTTTTATTAGTAAGGGTTCCGTACTACTGTGCTATAAGAAATGATGAATGGGACTGTTTCAGAGACACTAAAAAGATTTATATGACTTGATGCAAACTGAAGTGAGCAGAACCAGAACAATTTGTATAATAACAATATTGTTAAAACAAAAATCTTTGAAATACTTAAGAGCCCTGTTCAAGTCCATTTTCCCAGAGTACTCCTGCTGAAACAAGCCACCTCCAGACAAAGAAGTGATAGTATCAGAGGTCAGATTGGGACATACCCAATAAGGGAAATTTTTTTTGCATGAATACACATATTTATTATAAAAGCTTTGCTTTTCTTTCTTTTTTTTAAGTGAGGTGGAAGGGATATGGGAAGGAGAGAAGGCAGATTTTGGATAATTGAAAAAATAAAATGTAAATTTTTTTTAAAAGGGCTCCAAAATTTTTTATCATAATCTGAAAAATAGTGTTTCCTTTCTCCTTTTTACCTATTACTTTTTATGCCTACTACCTCTTACCCAAACCTCATCCAACATACACCCAATCTTTCCCTGTTATTTATTACCACTGTGCCCAGTGGCCTGTTGCAGAAAATTAGTGCTGGGGGATGGGGGAGAGGGGGGAGACAGTCATTTCTGTTTAGCAGCTAGATGGTGCTGTAGATAGAGCACTGGGCCTGAAGTCAGGAAAACCTGAATTCAAACATTGCCTCACTTACTGAGTAATCCTGGGCCAAATCACTTGATCTCTGTTTGTCTAAATTTTACTTGACTATTAAAAAAAAATAAAAATAATAACAGCATCAGCCTTCCCAGGATTGTTGTGAGGATCAAACAAGATAATATTTGTAAAGAACTCAGTACAGTTCCTGATCACATAGTAGGTGCTGCATAAATGCTTATTCCCTTCCCTGTTCATAAAGACCTGTATGCTTGGTCAAGACACTGCAGGTAACTGGGCAAAACGGGTCCTTCCAATTATTCCTTACCTTAGCAAAATCATTTTCCTTAAACAAGAGGAAAAGACTTCTAATGTTATATCTTTCAGAACCTTGGTACTTAACACTTTTTATACCTTGCAATGTAATCTAATTGATTTCAACATAATAAACCTTTCCCCTGTCCCCTAACATTGAGATTCCAACAAACTGAGACAAAGGTCTTTTTAGCCATTACTTCTAAGCATCCTACATAGATATATTAAATTGCCCAATTGAAGATGAAAAAATGGTGAAATGTTTGAAAGAATACATTTCAGTACTTAGCATAGTTAGTCCTACAGTAGGTTCTCAATAAATATTCACTGAATGAATTCTTGCTAATAACAACAATCTGACATTTATAAAGTACTATATATAGGCTTTACCAAATGTTTTATATGCAGAGATACTCCCAACAATTGTGTGAGGTAGGGAGTATGATTACCCCCATTTTACAGATGTGGAAAGTGAGAAATGAAGTGACTAGCCACCTTATGGAAAACCAGGGGCAGGAATGCAAGAATCCCCACACCATGATAAAACTATACTTACCTATGAAGGAAAGGAGGGAGAATGGGAAGGGGAGAGAAGGGGAGGCAAGGAAAGGGAAAGGCATGGAAAGAAGGAAAGGAGAAATGAAGACGGGAAGGAAAAAGGGAGGGGGTAGGAAGAAAGGAGGGGAGGAAGGAAAGGCAGGGAGGACAGAAGAGAAGGAGGAAGTGAGGAAGAGAAGGAAGGATGAGAAAAAAAGGAAGGAGGAAGAGAAAAACAGGAGAAGGGAAGGAAGGTAGGAATGAAGAAGGGAAAGAGGGAGGAAGAGAAGGGAAGGGAGGGGGTGGAAGAAAGGAAAAGAAGGGATGAAATGAAGAAAAGGAAAAGAGGGAGGGGGAAAGAGAAAATAAAGGAGAGAGAGAGGGAAGGAATATGGAAGGAAAGGAAAGGAATGAGGAATGGAATGGAAAGGAATGTGGAAAGGGAAGGGGAAAGGAGAAAAGAGAGAAGAAAGGAAAGGGTTAGGGAAGAGAGGAAAAAGAGAAAGGAGGAAGGAAAGAAAGAAAAAAAGGAAGAAAGCCCTTGCCCTCACTAAACTTGAGTTTATATAAGTAAATGATGATACACAAAATATATATAAAATAAAGATAATGAGGCGGGCAGCTAGGTGGTGCAGTGAATAGAGCAGGAGGACTTGAGTTCAAATCCAGCCTCAACATAAAAAAACTAACCTTGTAACCTTGGGCAAGTCACTTAACCCCAATTGCCCTACCTTCCCCCTCCAAAAAAAGAAAGAAAGAAAAAAGAAAAAAAGATAATGGGGGCAGGGGGAGAGATACTAATAGCTGAGAGTATCCGAAAAGTCCCCAAGTAGAAGATGATTTCTAAGCTGAGCTTTGGCAGAAGCAGGATAGTGTACAACAAAGCCACTGTGTTTTCCAAGAGTGATGGACAGGACATCACAGAATATTCTTACCAAGGGACAAGGGCAGCACACTCAGGTAATCAAGAGAGTTGAGTTCAATGCCAGATTCTGACCTTTACTATCTATATCCGCTTGAGCAAGTCCCCTCTGAGTTTCAATTTCCTTTCCTATAAAATGAGGACAATGGTGGTGGGTGAGGGAGGAAGGGGAACGCGGGACACACCAGACATCCTCAAAGGCTTCTTCCACTTTTGACATTCTACGACCTTTCTTTAAAAACCACCAAAATGCATCACGGGTTACAATCCTAAAATCTACTAAACGAATTCCAAGCAGTCATTCTTCCTAGTTCTGCCAATGACTCATCAGGGACAGGCCTATGATTATGCCGTCTTGTATCTTATCTAAAATGATTCAATCAAAAGCACTTTACAAACATGAAATAAATCCTGTGGGTGGTTACAGGAATGAGAACAAAAGAAGGAGGCATGAAGATATTAAGGAGATTTGGCGCCCCCCCCCCCATATGGAAGGAGGAGTGTTGATGGGAAAGAAATGAAGTCATGTATTTATCCATCACTAACTCTAAACCTTGGGCAGCTAGGTGCTGCAGTGAATAGAGCCCCAGGTCTGGAGAGAGGAAACTCATCCTCCTGAGTTCAAATATGGCTTTAGACTATGTGACCCTGGGCAGGTCATTTATCCCTGTCTGCAGAATGAAATGACAAGTCACTGCTGAGAAAACCTCAAATGGGGTCATAAAGAGGTAGACATGATGCAAATGACGACACAAACATCATTTCTAAACCTAACAAGTCAGGCCCTTGTCCCTAACTAAAAGAATTTTCATGGAATTTCAATGATTTTCATCAAGGGTCAATGTAGTGTGATGGAGGCTTAAAGTCCCTGATCCTGAAACCTTGTTTGACCTTTAGAGAAAGCTGGTCAATCAGGTAATACAAATTTATTAAATTCCTATTGTGCACTGCGGTAAGCACCTGGAACATAAAGAAAGGTAAAAGACAGCCTCCATCCTTAAAGAGCTCACAGACTAGTAAGGGAGACAACATGCAAACTATGTACAAACAAGCTCTATGTAAGATAAAATGGAAATATACTGATAGACAGCAGGGTCTAGAAGTAAAGGGATTGCCAAAGTCTTGCTGTAGATGAGATTTTAGCCGGCACTTAAAGGAGGCTGTGGAACCAACAGGTAATTTTAGGGAGAGTGTTCCAAGAGCAAGGGACAAATAATGAAAATGCCCAGAGTCAGGGAATCCTTCACCTCTGAGCCTCAGTTTCCTCATCTGTAAAATGGCAGAAGGCAGTTGGACCACATCTCTAAGAAGCCTTTCCCTGTCCCCCTTAATGCTAATGCCTTCCATCTGAGACTACCTCCAATTTATCCAATATATTTCTTATTTGTACATAATTATTTATGTATTGTCTCCCCCAATAGACTATAAGCTCCTTGAGGCAAGATTGCTTTTTGCCTTTCTTTGCATTCCTATCATTTGCCTATAAAATAGAGTAGGTACTTAAATATTCACAGATGATCTGATTAAGAACCCTTCCAACTCTCTCTCTCTCTCTCTGTCTCTCTGTCTCTCTGTCTCTGTCTCT
>NW_027187372.1:25156063-25191948 GCF_028583685.1 Petaurus breviceps papuanus
ATCAGTATCAAAGCCTGTTTTACATGGCCACAAAGTCTTCATTCATTCATTCATTCCCCAGAGCAGAGGTGATACTGATCATGTGTTCAATTAGAATTTCACAGAGAATTAGAGACCAGACATTTCCCAGGGAAGATCCACCACCTTAGAATCAGTTTGCCCTCTAGATAAGAAAAAGGCAGGCTCTGAGGTCAAAGGTATGTTTAAATCCCCACCAGCACCATCAGTATCTGGCTTCATTGGGCTTCTCACTCCTCCATTCAGTGCCTAGGGTGGGGGAGCGAGTCTAAAAATTTATTTGCTTGTGAGTCTCAGGAACCAGAAAATGAATTTTCAAATAACCAAACTGATGACAAATTCTAATGAAAAAAATTCCTATACAACGCATTATCTAAGGACCACAAGTTTAGGATGTTACCCAGATCCTTAACACCCAGAAGAACCTTCAGAAAGAAAGAAACCAAGAAACTCACAATCACCTTATCAAGCTAAATTCTGCCGCCACCCTAAACCAACAATGAAAAGAATTAAAGTTCAATTATTTTATTTCCTTGTGATTATTCAGAGACTCTCCTTTCATACTGCTTTCAAAGTAATCTTCTATTTCCATGGACCTATATCAAGAATACAAGATAAACAACAATAACATTCCAGGCCCTCAAGGAGTTTACAATCTGATGGGGAGGAGAATAAGACAAAAATAAGAATGATAAAAAGTAAAACTTGATAATTGAGGCAGAGAGATTCAGGTGAAGTACTCTAAGAAAAATCTGAGGAAAAAGGGATCACTTTCAGGGTGGAAGGAGGAAATAGAGTAAGGAACAGGGAAAGGAGTTCTGGGAGCTGGCAATCCCCCCACAACTGAAAGTACTCTCTCTTGGGTTACCAACCATCTCTTTTTATCTGATTACCTTTATACAAGCCACATCCTACTAGAGAAAGAGCTTTTGAAACTGTCAACCCTCTCTCCTCCCAGGGTTCCAAGACATTGTTCTTCCTGGTTCTAGCAGTGGGTCCTCCTTCTTTGTATTCATAGCACAATGCCTGGCATATCTAATAAATGCCAATTAATTAACAGCTGACTGATTTGTTAGATCATCACCCACCAACTGGCCCCTAAGCATAGGCTTAGAGGCTCTCTTCACTCTCCCTCCTTGAGGGATCTTATCTACTGTGTGTTTATGTATGTGTACACACACACACACACATCTAAAAACTTTATCTACTGAACTCCAATCCTAAATTATCAACTATCTGCTGAACTTTTTACCAGGTGGCCCATAGGTATTTCAAAGCCAATATATATCCTAAAGAAAATTCATTGTCTTCATTCCCTTAAACCCACTCTTCCTCCAAACTTCCAACATCTCTATTTCTGGGAAGGGACCTACCATGAAAAACAATGAACTCTGGAATTCAGAGTCTGATGGCCTCGTTGTAAATGCTATCTGTCATGTCCTATGTGCTTTTGGGCAAGTCACTGGTCCCTTCATAACACGGAGGGGTTGGCTGGGCCAAGATGTCTTACGATGTTCTCTAAGTTCACAGAATAAATGAAGGGCTTGAATTTAATGACCCTTAGGTCTGCTCCAGTTCTAAATCTATGATCCCTGGGAGGATCATCCCGAAATTGACTGTAGTTTCAAAAAATGGAGACATTTTGGCCATAACAATTCTAAACGACCAGGTAGGTGCTATTATTATTCCTGTTTTGTGGGATAATTTGGGATAATCCATTCTTCAGATGAAGAAACTGGAGCCCAGGTGTGAATGGGTGTATGTGCATATGTGTGACACCCAATGCATCAAGGTGCTTCAGGGAACAAAATTTGGATTTAGAATCAGAGGACCTCAGCTGGGACCCTGGTTCTGTGGGATCCTGGCTCTGCAACTAGCACCTTCATGACCCTGGACAAATCACTTCACCTCCAGGAGACAGACTTCCTCATCTACAACAGGAGGAGATTGTCCTAAATAACCCCTCAGATTCCTTCTATGCCTAGATTCACGATGCTCTGATCATATCCTGGCAAGTCACATTACCACATTACCAAAAAGTATAACACGATAAGTGGGTATTGATTCTCAAGGAATTTGAAATCTATTTGTATAGTCAAGTTACCACCATTATAACATCAGGAGGGAGGGTCCTCGAGAATAGAGACTCATTACCAAGTTTATCTTTCAGATACATAAAAACTTCAAATAAATAGAGCCAGTAAAATATTAATTTCACATACCTCTGAGACTAGGAAAGATGATCAATCTTTTTATTCTTTGCCATTCCACAAAAGGTAGTCATTTTATCTCTGAGAAATAATTGGTCCAAAGATTAAAGACCGAGATTGTTTCTCCCTAGAACTCTGCTTGTAAAAAGCCAAGAGTCTGGGACATAAGAGAATTCAAGGAATGCTAGGTTTGTCTTTTTCCTCCCCTTGCACCAGCGGATCATTCATCGCAAGGCCCAGTCTCAACCACCAGCTCTTCCCTCTCTGTTACTAAATACTTCCTTTCTTCTCTTTTGTTGTTGCAGTTATTGTCGAGGGCATTTCATAAGATGTCAGAAATGCCGCTGAAAGCATTGAAAGTAAAAGATATATCACCTTGGAAACTGGAATAACAAGGAAACATGGCTTTTGTTGGGTTGGGGTTTTTTTTAGTCCCTATTTCTTGTTCAATTTCACATAAACTTTTTAAGTTTTCTGCCCTGTATTCAATCAGCTGCTGCTCAGGGCAGGAGAGGGTGTCTGCAAGGGCAAGGCATCTTTCACATCCTGTGCTTCTGTGAAATGACTTGCTGTTCTGGTTTCCCCACTTCCTTTAGGTCCTGCTGTAGTACTGCCTGAAGTCAGCAGAGCTGGGTTCAAGTCAGGGCTCAGTCACTTGCTGGGACCAGCTGGGTCACCAGGGACTAGTCACTTAGTTTCAGTTTCCTCATCTGGAAAACTGAAATAACTATGATACCTACCTGAAGTCATCATTGTGAGAGAAGCCCTTTGTAAACTCTAGAGTACCATATAAATGAGATTTTACAATGAAATTCAACAGAGACTTATCAGGGGCCTACTATGTGCAGGATAATAATGTAAAGGTGCTTTTTAACATTTCAGAAGAACTCAGGGTGGGGAAAAAATTCTGATCATTATTTCTCCCTTTTCTCTTCCTAAAACAATGTAATGATATTTTAAATGATCAGCCAATATATGTTAGGGTGAGCTTTTTTAAACACTGGGGCCCTTTCAAACTGTCTATTAATATTGTACTCATCATCCAATGAGATAATATTTGTAAAGTGCTGAGCGCGGTGCTTGGCAAACAGATGATTAATTTCTAAGGAGTCCACTCCAGTCTTCTCATTTTCAGATAAGGAAACTGAAATTGAATGACTTGCCCAGGGTCACACAGCTGGTAAGGGTCTAAGGCCATTATTTCGAACAAATCTTCCTGGCCCCAATTCCAGCACTAAGTCCAGCATGATGGAGAGAACACTGGCCCTCAAGTCAAGAAGATCTATATAAGCTCTCCCACTTGATGCAGAAGTTTTATCTCTACCATCTGATCTAGGCCCTACACCATGGAATCCCCTCCCTGACACAGGGTGGGAAAGGAGAAGGCAACAAATATTTATTAATCATCTGTTTGCCAGGCACTGCACTACAAACATTATCTAATTGGATCCTAACAATAACCCTGTGAGGTAGGTGTATTATGATCCACATTTTACAATTGAGGAAACTGAGGCAGGCAGATTTGACCACAATCATACTAGTAAGTGTCTGAGGCTGGATTTGAATTCGGGTCTTTCAAATTCTAAGCCTAGTATACCAGCAAAGTCTACATGCCTGAAATTATTTTACTTAAAATTATGTGCCATGCTCTGTCTTGACATTAGGGACTAATTGTTTTCTTTGTGGCTGAATATAGTATTTCT
This sequence comes from Petaurus breviceps papuanus, assembly GCF_028583685.1. Lineage (NCBI taxonomy): Eukaryota > Metazoa > Chordata > Mammalia > Diprotodontia > Petauridae > Petaurus > Petaurus breviceps. The sequence goes on from NW_027187372.1 coordinate 25,159,995, forward strand.
GTAATAAACAATCCATTCTTTTATGGTTGGGGAAGGAGGTTTGGATAGATTATAATGACCAAAACTGGTTCCAGAGAAGAGCTGAAAAAATGTACCTCTCTCCTTTTTTGCAGAGGTGAGAGACTACACTATATATATTACCATACATTTTTGTTGTGCTGCTGTTGTTGAGTAAAATGCTTTGCAAACCTTACAGGACTTTTTATAAATGCTAACTATTATTATTAGCTATTACTATGGGTCCTCTCTTCTCTCTCTACATTCCCTCTCTTGTTGATCTCATAAGCTCCAGAAAAATCAACTATCATTTCTAAGCAGATGACTCCAAAATCTACATATCTAGGACAAATTTCGCTATCTTGAACCTCCAGCTGCCAGCCTGACATTTTCACCTGGCTTGGCACCTTAAATTTAACACGTCCAAAACTGAACTTTTCACCCAAATTTTTCCCTCCTAACTTTCCAATTTCTGTTCAGAGCAGCAGCAGCATCCTTCTACTCACTCTAATTCACATTCTGGAAATTATCCTCAGCTTTATTCTTTAACCACTTTTACTTCCTGACCTCCAGCCTCAGGTGAGAAGAGGAGTGAGAACTTGCCTTGACTGTGATTTCAGGCCTTCCTGCTGCTAACCTGATCTCCCATCCTGTCATGTGAGAGCCTCCCCTTTGACCGCAGGCCTTCCATCTCCTGCTATACTTGTCCCTTGAGGAAAGGGGAAAAATTGATGGGAAAAATGACATCCATTTTCTACTAGTCTTCTACCTAATCTCCTGCCTTCAGAAGGAATAGGACTAGTGAAATGGGGCCCTCCCATATGACCATGTTATGCTACACTTGTCTCCTGCCTGATCTTTAGCCTCCTCTAGGAAAAGAAAGGGCACCTTCCACTTAATAAATGTTCTCACACCTAGTTATACCCTACATATCCCAGTGATTCTAAAATTTCATCTCCCATTATCTACCACCCACTACCTTGTTTCTAGTCCCCTCCACCCTCCGCCCCAAATTCTGAAAGAAACACCACCACCCACTTCCTTTGGAATGCCTGTTCTCTAAGCCAATTCCCTTCATCCTAAATCTTTTCCTCTCCTATACCTTCCATTTTTTCTAACAATCACTGAAACCCGTCTTCCACCCACCCAAACAGCCTCCCTGGCCAATACCAGGTGGTTCCTCACTCATTCCTGTTGGCTCACTGGCCGAGGTGGGAGAGTTGGAATAGTCCTTGTTCTCCAATGCCACTTCCAAGTTCTCCCCCTATTTCCATCACTGAGTAACCTCTTCTCCTTTGAGGTTTATGCAGTTTATATTGACCACCTAATCAAAATTCTAATAGCTGTTGTCTACAGACCTGCAAGTGATGCCCCTTCCTCCCTCAACAACTTTGGCACCTGACTTACAATTTTCCTCTCTTCCCCAACTTCTGTTCTCATACTAGGGGACTTTAACATACATACTGACCCTCCTTCAAATATCCTAAACCGCTTAATTCCTCAACTTACTCAATTCTCATGACCTATTCTTCCAGCCCAACTCAGCCACACACAAAGATGATCATACCCTTGATCTTGTCATCAACCACAAACATATCACCGCATATTCAAGCATTCAGAAATTCCTCTCTCTGACCATAATCTATTGGTTTTCCACCTCTCTCTCTCTGCCTTCCTTTACCAAAACCTGCTTGTAGTGCACACAGAGACCTCTAAACCCTCAACCCCTCAGTTCTCTGCCAGGTCATCTCTCCTGTACTAGCCACCCTCTCTTCTGTTCCCCATCCTGACCCCTTGGTGAACCAGTTCAGCCATACACTGTCCTCTTCTCTTGAGTCCCTTGTAACATCACAAATTATGTCTTGCCAACCCCTCAACCTTGGATTACTCCCAATATCCAACGCCTTCACTCCTACACACATGCTGCTGGAAGAAGATGGAGAAAATCACACAGTCATTCTGATTGAAACCACTACAAATTTATGTTACACAAGCTCAATTAGCTTCTCCCTAGACAGAACCTCTCAGATCACCTCACTTTCCCACTCTCTACAGTAACTCTTCCAAACTTTTTCACCCCTCCTCAAATCTCCTGTGGCTCCCAATTCCCCCACCCTCTCAGCTGAGAACTTTACTTGGTATTTTACAGGGGAAAAAAATGAAGTCATTCTCCATGAGCTCCTTCTTCTCCCCTCTTCCTCAACTCATATCATTCAGAGGTTTTCTAACCTCCAAACCTGCTCTCTCAAAAGCTACCAATGATCTCTTGACTGCCAAATTCAGTGGTCTTTTCTCAATGCTCATTCTTCTGGACCTCTCTGCAGACTGACACTGCTGATCATCCTCTTCTCTAGGACATGCTCTTTGGCACACTACTCTCTCCTGGTCTTCCTATCAGAGCACTCTTTGGTGTCCTTTGTTAGAACCTCATCCAGTTCAAGCTCTCAAATCATAGGTGTCACACAGGGCTCTGCGATGGGCTCTCTTCTCTTCTCCTTCTATATTATTTCACTTGGTAATCTCATCAGTTCCCATAATTTTAAGTACTATCTCTATGCTGATAATTCTTAAATTTAACTGTCCTGCTCTAACTTCTCTGTTCCCCTCCAGTCTCTCATCTCCAACTAGACTTAGAGTAAGGAAGACCTGAACAAACATCCTGCCTCAGACATTTACTAGCTATGTGACTCATGGGTAATTCACTTGACTGACCTGTGCCTCAGTTTCCTCATTGATAAAATGGGAATAATAGTACCTCTCAGATAAGAAATAATATGTACAAAGTGTTTTGTAAACCTTAAAGTCCCATATAAATGCTAGCTATTATGGTTATTGCCAAACAAAAATATTTACATACATAGTAATAGCACATAACATTTATATAGCACTTTCTGCATGCCATACACTATGCTAAATACTTTATAATTATCTCATTTGATCTTTGTAACAACACTGGAAATAACATTGTTATACCTGTCCTTTAGGGAATATTGATTTGGTAGCTGTGTGGGGGATGGATTGGAGAGGAGAGAGATTAGATGCAGGAAGGCCAATCAGAAGTTTATTACAATAGCCCAAATGAAGGTGGCTAGATGGCGCACTGAATAGAGCACCAGCCCTGGAGTCAGAAGGACCTGAGTTCAAATCCAGCCTCAGACACTTAACACAAAAAAACTAGCCATGTGACCTTGGGCAAGTCACTTAACCCCAATTGCCCTCCAAAAACCAAAAAAATTAAAAAACCATAGCCCAAACAAGTTGATGAGGGCCTGAACTAGAATGGTTATGGTCTGAGGGCAGAAAAAAGGTCAGATATGAGAAAATCATGCTGGAGGTGGATCAGACACAACATGGTACCTGATCAGATCTGGGAGTTAAGTCCAGTATTCTATGCACCACCTAGTAATCAAGAAGGCAACTAAAGCCTTTCACAACCTAACTGCGAACTATCTTTCCCAAATCATATTAGCCCAGGACAAACCAATGGCTGTTCATGGAATACCGCATCATCACCTACGATATATAGTAACATACTACAACCATACCATGCCCTCTTCACCCCCAGATATGCTGGATTTATACAAACCCAATCCCTCCTTCCATAATGCCCCCCCTTCTTACTACCCTCCTCAACTCTACTTGCCCCCCACCCTCTAGTTCCACTCCATTTCTAGTCACTCCTTCCATTGTGCTACCTGGAATTCTTACACCATAAATTTCAAACTTACTTTCATCTTAAATCTGGCTTCCCTGTTTCCTTCCAATTTTGGCTAAAATCCCATCTTCTACAAGAAACCTTTCTTGCCCTCCCATAGTGCTAGGGCCATTCCTCCCCTCTAATGATCATCCCTAATTTTTCAAGACTTTCTCAAGAGGGCCTATTTTTTGCCTTTCTTTGTGTCCCCAGTACTTAACAACGCCTAGCAATAAGAGTAGAAGCTTAACAAAAGCTTACTGGCTGCTTAGTAACACTTTAATTCCTTTCCAGTACTGGCTGCATATTTATGCATACACTGGTCATGGTAGTCGAGTGTGAACATTCCGCACCCCCACTGGCATTTAGTCCTTTCTTCTACCACATTCACTTAATAACCTCTTCTTTAAGATGTAATACAAATGGGGGCGGCCAGGTGGCTCAGCGAGTAAGAGCACCGGCTCCAGTGTCGGGATGACCTGGGGATCAAATCTGGGCTCAGATGCTTAGCACCACACCCAGAAATAACTGGGCGTGTAACCTTGAGCGAGTTACTTAACCCCAATTGCTTTGTAATTCAAATGTATCATGCTTTATTAAAAAAAAGATGTAATTAAGTGTATATGCACATATGAACACTGTATACTCCCTGAGGCTCAACTATTCATCAATAAAATATGAACATCCAGACCAAATAGGTGGTGCAGTGGAGAGAACAACCAGCCTGGAGTCAGAAAGACCTGAGTTCAAATCCAGCCTCAGATACTTACTAGTTGTGAGACCCTGGACTAGTCACTTAACCTGTTTGCCTCAGTTTCTTCAACTGTAAAATGGAAATAATAAGATTCTGGTAGCTATTATATGCTGACCACCAGGATATTTTATTTCACTTAAGCAATGAGTTCAGTACATAGGCTCACAATCTTTCTCAACCTCAATTCCTGACCTCCTACTAAGGGATTTCAACATACCTGTGGATACTTACGCTTTCAAATACCTTAATTTCCCAGTTTTTAATATGTTCATTTTCCATGATACTCCTCCACTCCATCTCTGCTAAATATGGAAATCGTTATTTCCTTGATCTTGCCATCATATCCACGTTTTCACTTCCATCTTAATTAACTCTGAAATTCTTTTCTCTGATCACACTATTTTTAGCCTCCCTTTCTATTGGCCTAGTTAGGCTCTCTTCCAGCAATGTAATTCAATAAGCATTTATTAAGCACCTACTATATGCCAGTCACTGACAGGCAATGGAGATAAATCAGTAACAGTCCCAGCCCTGAAGGAGCTTACATTTCAACACATTATTCATGGATTCAGGGCTCATCCCAAATAACACCCCATCTTTTTGGTCATACTTAAGGGTGCCATCCTACAAGCCCAGCATCTATCAGCTATATAATTCTGGGATCTAAGCCCTTCCTAGGGACCCCCTGATCTGAATTCCTCAGGATCCATCCCAGGTATACCTGGGTCTCCATTTTCATTGCCTTACCATTTTCACCAGAACAGAAGAGTACATTGTATGAAGGTGAATATAGCACTTGGCTTGTAATCAGGAATATCTGGGATCAAATCCTGCCTCAGACATATACTATCAGTATAACCTTAGGTATGTCATTGAATTGCTATGTGCCTCAGTTTCTTCATCTGTAAAATGAAAGGGCTGTATTTTTTTTGGTTTGGCCTTTAAGATTCCTTATAGCTCTAAATCTATAACCTTCATACCTACCTCTCACTTGTTACAAATCAGCGATTTTAGGAGGTTTTAATTATAATGTCCTATAGCAAGGGTGGGGAACCTGTGGTCTCAAGGCCACAAGTGGCCCTCTAGGTCATGAAGTTTCACTCAGAGGGCAGTGCTTGATGACCTAGAGGGCCACATGTGACCTTAAGGTCAAAGGCTCCCCACCCCTATCCTTTACTAAAGTTTCTTGGATACTTGAGATAACCTCTCTAAAAGCTCAAACTTTGGTAGGTCTTGCCAAGCTAGAAAGACCTGGAAGCAATGCAGGAAGGGTCTGTCACCTACAAATAGACCCATATTTAGAAATACTTTTCCCCAAAATCTCCAACACTAATGATGTTTCATCAGCACAATAATTTATGAAGACCTATACTAAAATTTGCAGGGAGCATGCATATTAAGGGGTGAATCTGATCATTGTGAAATCCATTTCATCAGGCAAACCCCTGATGCTATCAAAGACTTCAAAATAATAATGCGACTAATTAAATAGTGGCATTTAAATTGTATCAAGTTTGCTTTCTCAGTGGTATTCTATTAATATTCACATCTATAAGGTGCAATATTTCCTACATTTTCCTAGGCAGGTTCTATTTCAAGAAAAGAAAGTATGCTTTTCATAAGATTTTGCGAAAATAATATCCTTGGGCAGCTAGATGGCATAGTGAATAGAGCACCAGCCCTGAAGTCAGGAGGACCTGAGTTCAAATCCAAACTCAGACACTTAACATTTATTAGCTGTGTGACCTTGGGCAAGTCACTTATCCCCAATTGCCCTGCCTTACCCCCTCCAAAAAGGCAAAATAATAACAATTTTTGCTAGACCACGTGTACTTCTTTTTAGTTCAGAAAATATAATTATAGACTATATATTTATGTTATATATCATATAGCATATGTATTAATAATAACAACATTCCTAATATATTAATTTATTATATTAATCGGGGCCAACAGACTTCACCCAACATGGTCCTAAAAAGGTTGGCAAATACTGTGCCCCTTCCAGTTGATCTTTCCAGAACCCACCAGATTCTCAAGGAAGATAGTGGTTTCTTCTTCACCATCCTCTCCCAGTCTCAAGCTTGGTGTTATGTCTGGGTGTCTACATCTCTCTCCTCTCTTCTTTCTTTCCCTACAGCCCCAAGGCTCTTAGCTGGCTCTCAACTTCCTCTTCTATCACCTCCCCTCCCACCATATATACATATGCAGTATTTAATTTTACAGTGGCCAGTCCCCTCCCCCTCAGCCACCCCAAACCTCAGAGGATTAAATTGTGCTTGAATTGTGTGTAAGAAGTTGAATGAGAAAATGAAAGAAAAAAGGGTGGAAAGACTTTGACAGAGCTGGTGATCCTCCTCCTAGACCTTTTTTCCAGGGAGCTAGCCAGACATTTCATGAGTGACAGCTGAGGTAAACTCTACTCACCAAACAAATCTATCCCCTCAAGAGATCATAGATTAAGGGCTGGAAGAGACCTGGGAATCTATCAAGTCCAATCCTTTATTAGACAGAGGACAAATTAGAGGCTGAGAAGGGTTAAGTGACTTTTGCCTAAGGTCACATAGATGATAAACACTTCAGGAAAAATTGGAACTCAGGTCTTCCTGATTCTCAGACCCACACTCTACAAACCATATCATGTAGCTGTACCTAAGGCACCTTTCTAGCCTATAGAAAAGTGCCTTCAGCTAAAAGGTAGGTCTTTCAGACCAATATTGGTTTTCTGGAGAGCAGTCTCCAGGTCAAACACCATTTTTTCATTGTGTTGTTAAGAACCTAGTGTTTTGTGTAATAACATTAGGATATGTGTTAACACTAGCAAGCCTTCTTACTTCCTTTTTCTGAGTGGTTGAATTCTTTTAGCCTCAGTCTTATTTTTATGCACATATTTAGATACTTAGCAATGAAGGAAGAATGTTTAAGGTTATATAAGATAGTTTTTCTAAATTCCACATATTATCATATTATAAAGATATGTTATATATTATATTTACCTTTGGGTGAAGTCTATTGCCCCCTTTCCCAACTCTTAGTGAAAAGAGAAGACGGCTGATATATGTAATGTAATGAAATATAATACAACAGACTACATAACATGCAGCAGCATGGTATAATTGAAAGGCCACAGGAATTGGAATCAAGTAATCACCCCCAAGTCTCTGTCCTGGGCACTTTTCTCCTTATATTCTCTTGGTGACATCGTCAGCTCCTCTGTATCCAATTCACTACTCTATGAAGATGATTCCCAGATGTGTATATCCAATCCCTAATGGTTCTCATGAGCTCCAGTTCATGTCCACAAACTGCCTGCTGGACGTGTCCACTTAGATTTCCTATCTCAAATTTGACATGTTCAAAGAAAATTATCTTCCTCCACACCTCTTCCAAATTTCTCTTATTTCTCCTAAGGGCACTGTTCCCAACTACCAAGTCAAAGGATCATAGGATCACAGATTTAGAGAAGGAAGGGTTCTTAAGAGGTCATTTGGTCCAAGTCTCTCATTTTCCAAATGAGGGCACTGAGGTCCAGAAAGGTTATATGACTTGCCCACATCATACAGGTTGCAAGTAGCTAGGTTCAGGATCTCTGATTTTTTTCATGATCCTTGCCTCCCACTCTTATCCAATTGGCTGCCAAGTCCCATCCACAATAGCCCTGAAGCCAAGTGTGGTCCTGAATTAAATACATTTAGCAGTTCTGCTACATTGAAGATAAAATACAAACTCCTCAATTCAGCACTTAAAAGTCCTTCACAAGTAGTCCAATCTTTACATAAAATAATTTGGAATTATGCAAATAAAGTGTCTAAAATGCACATACCCTTTGACCCAAAGAGTCTACTACTAAGTATATAGCACAAAGAGGTCATTTATAAAAATAAACACCACATATATGCCAAAATATTTATAGCATTTTTGTGGTAAGAAAAAAAAGTTGATACACATTAATTGGGAAATGGCTAAATTTAAACTGTGGTACATAAATGCAATGGAAAATTACTGAGTTGTACAAAAGGAAAGCCAAGTGGCACAGTAGATTGAGAGCACCAAACCTAGGGTCTGAAAGACATGAGTTCAAACGCAGCTTAAGACAGATACTGGTTGCATGTGTGTCCCTGAGTAAGTTATTTAGCCCCCTATAAATTCAATAAACTTCAATGGCTCCCAATCACCCCCAGGCCCAAATACAAAATCCTCTGTTTGGCTTTCAAAGTCCTCCATAACCTAGCCTTCACCTAATTTTCCATGCTTCTCACACATCACTCCCTGCCAGGTACTTTTTGTTTCAGTGACACTGGATATTCCAACGTTCCCTTAATAAGACACTACATCTCTCAGCTCCCAGCATTTTCTCTGGTTGACCCCACATGCCTGTGATGCTCTCCTCTTCCTCATCTCTACCTACTGCCGCCCCTAGTTTCCTTTTAAGTCTCAACTAAAATACTGTCTTCTAGAGGAAATCTTTCCCAGCCCCTCTTAATTCTAGTGCCTCCCCTCTCTTAATTATTTCCTATTTATCCTGTGTATAGTTTGTATATATTTGCTTGCTTATAGTCTTCCCCATTAGACTGTGAGTTCCTTCAGGGCAGGGACAGTCTTTTGCCCCTTTTGGTATCTTAACGGCTTAGCACAGTGCCTGGCACATAGTAGATGGTTAATAAATGTTTATTGACTGAAAGCCTCAGTTTCCTCATCTGTAAAAATAAGGAATAATTGCCTCCTAGAGTTGCTATGAGACTAAAATGAGTTAATATTTGTAAAGTGCTTCATCCAGGGCTATATAAATACCAGTTATTATTATCATCATTATAAGATGAATACAGAGAGGCATGGAAAGACTTGCATGACCTGATGCAAAGTGAAGTAAGAAAATAATATACACAAGAAGGACAACAATGTAAACCGAAGGAGCAACAACCACAAAGAAAACTGAAGACGAAGGTTGCAAAACTACAAAGAACAAGCACGGTCCCAAGAAAAAAAGGCACTTGTTGGCATTCCTTTGTGTGTGAGAGGTCCATACACAGGAAACATTGCATAGATTTCCAACTTTTTCTAATATGTTTTCAATTTTTTCTGATGTAGTGATTGTATATGTAGATTTTTTTCCCCTCTCGTTTCCTTTTAAAAAGAACTCTTTTATACCATGACTCTCTAGGATGAGGAAGGGATACAGGGAGAAAGTTAGGCAAAGTAAAAACAAAGGTATCCGTAGCATTTATATACATAGATATATAAATACAGAGATAAAAATAGATATAGGTATCTATATATATCAGTATCTATATAGGATATTTATAGATATATCTATAGATAAATATATATATTCTCTTCTATACATACATATCTATCTATATCTATCTATCTATCTATATATAAATATTCTTTTAATCCTTCAAATCTGACTTCATCCTACTCTTTTAGACTTCCAAAGATTTTCCTTTACTTATTCTCTGTCCTCACTAAACTGGCCCATTTGCTGGATCCCATACTTTAACATTTTATTTCCCAAACCCCCCATACTCTCCTCCTTAAAACCCTAGCTTCCTTTAAGATTCAGCTCAGCTTCCAATGAGAAACCTTTGCTGATCTCCCTAAATATTACTGTCCTCCCTCTCCCCCATCAAATTATCTTGTATAGATTCATCTTTTTACTTCTCCTATCTCCCAAGAAAACATAAGTGCTTCCAAGGCAGACACTTCTTCCTTTCTGTTTCTGTGCCCATAGCCTAGACTAGAGAATGAGCATGGCACAGGGGACAGAGAGGTGACCTGAGTCAGAAAAACTTAGACTCAAGTTTGCCTCAGACATACAAGCAATATGACATATGACCCTGGAAAAGTCACTGAACCTCTCTCAGTGCTCCAGGCAGTACTCTAGGATTATGAAATGCCTATTGAATATTTTCACTGTGCCAGTGAGCATCTCAACTCAATCTGTCCAAAACTCATTTCCCTCTACCACCAACGCTCTCCTCTTCTAAACTTCCGTATTTCTGTTTAGAACTCCACAATGTCATGCGTTCACAACATCATAAGACCATAAATCTAAACACCTCAAAGATCATCTGGTCCAACCCTTACCCATTTGACAGACAAGGTCTAAAATGGTTAAGTGACTGTCCCAGAGGTCCACAAGTGGAGGTCAGGGCTGGATCTCAGTTACTATCACTCTAACACGAAGGATTCCCCCCTTTCTCCCATATCAATGCATTTTCCAAGTCTTGCTGTTTCTACCACCACAATATCCCTCATATCTATCCCCTTATGTTTACTCAAAAATAAATCTTCCACCCTAGTTAGGTCCCTTATTACCTCTCCCTAGTACTATTTCAGTATCTTCCTAATTGGTCTCCTGTCCTGAGATTTCTATCTCCCCCCCTCCCATCCATTCTGCTCACAGCTGCCAAATATGATAACCCCAGAGTACAGGCCACTACTTAGATTTAAACTCCTCTGTTCCACTTTTCAAACCCTTCACAATCTGGCTCCAGCCAGCTTTTTCAGACTTTATTCCTTTTTACCCAAAAAGGCATACGACTTCACTTCCTGTGTCCTTCCCTTTTCCGCTGGCTGTTCCCCATACTGGGAGCTACCCCTTCCTCACCTCTGTCTCTTAAGAAATCTAGCTCCTTTTCAAGTTCAGTTTAGGGCCCAACTCCTACATGAAACCTTTTCTGACAAAGGGCTTCCTAACCCCACCCCCTGCTAATAGAATACCAAATTATGGGGTATTTAACTTTGTATTATAATTTGTTTACTTCATGTGTATCTGTATCTCTCTTGGAGAGCTTAAACTCCCTGAGAACAGAAACTATATGGCTTTTATAACTGTATTTCCAAGACACAGCACAGTCTTGGCATCCTGCCAGTCACATAGTAGGCACATAATTTTTACTGAATTGAATTCTTTTTTTTTTTGCAGGGCAATTGGGGTTAAGTGACTTGACCAAGGTCACCGGCTTGCTTTTGTGTTAAGTGTCTGCAGTCAAATTTGAACTCAGGTCCTCCGGACTCCAGGGCCCTGCTCTATTATTCTCTGGGCCACTTAGCCGCCCCTGAATTGAATTCTTAACACAAAGGACAGCTAGTTGGAGCTTCAATCTTATCACCCATAAAATAGGTTAATACTTATACAATTCATTTCTGGATAATTGAAAGTAATTTGTAAGCCTTAAAAGGTGAGCTATCATTAAAATGTATGTGACCTAGGGCAAGTCACTTTTACTTAGTGGGCCTCGGTTTCTTCATATGTAAAATGAGAAAAGGGGGAGTGGAGACCTAGCCCTAGAGGGCCATTCTAACTCCAGAGCAAAGATCTTAGGGTATTATTCACCTGATTTATCAAATTACACATTCCTATCAACAGTCCTTCAATCCTTTATTTCCTCTTCGACTAGAGGTGGCCATATGTACATATAAGGAGCTGAATACAAAATGGAACACAGAAATAATGTTTTTTCTTTTTTTTTTTTTCTATTTTCTAATTTTTCTACTTCCATTTCTAATTTTTTTTTCCTCAAAGAAATCTGGGAGATTGTTAGAACTAAATCAAGAAGCTTTCCAGATTATGGAAATGTTCAGGGGCAAAATAACTCAAATGAGATATGTAAAGCATTTTGCAAACTTTAAGACATTGTATATAAATGCTAGCTATCATTGCTGTTATTATATATATTGTGTTCCTTATACAGAACACTGTGATGAAATCCACTTTTCCAAACTGTTCAGATCTTCCTTTCTGGAAATTTGTCTCCCTGTATCCCTCCCCTTTGCATTGGCTGTGCCTATTTATGCCCAGAATGCTCTCCCTCCTACCTCTTGGAATCCCTACCGTTCTTCAAAACTCAGCAGAGGTGCCACCACCTTACACACAGCCTTTCTTGATTCTCACAGTTCAGTGCTCTCCTGCCACCAACCTCCAATTCTGCCTCTGTTTGGCATATAGTTTCTAGTTATTAATCTGTGGGCATGGTTTTCCTCCAGAAGGTAAGCTCTTCCAGGCAGTGACTTTGTGGGGGTCTTCTCTTTTAGTCACTGGTATCCCTGGCAGATAAACACCAAGACTGGAGAAAATAGATATTTAATAAATGCTTGAATTGAGAGTTTGATCAGGTTTGTGGGAGGGGGAGGAGGAACCACCAAAATATATTCAAAATCATCTAAGCCTTAAAAAAGCAAATTCACTTTGCAAACCATAAATACCTGAAACTGGTTTAAAAACCTATGTAAATCCTGCTTTTCTAGGTGAGGTTTATCCCACCATCAAGGCCTTTGGCAAATTGTTATTTTTTTTTCTGCTTCCATATTAGGAAATATTCCCAATCAACTCAAGGCTAGTTTTCTGTGGTGTTTCAGAGATTTGAAAAAAATCATGCTTTGCAAAAACACCCCACACTGACAATCAAAATGTAGATTTAAGGGTTGGAGAAATTAACAGGGATTTGTAATTACTTCAGAGAAGGAAATGGATAAAAATAAATAAAAGCTGTAAAAAGGACCAAGGAATTTAAATGGAGTCAAAATAAAAGTAGATCCTAAAGGCAAAAAAAAAAAAAAAAGGGTGAAGGAGAGGAAAGGGAAGCAGGATTATCATAAAGACAAAAGCCAGAGTGCTGGAGAGATTGTCGTGCTCAATGATATTAGCATTCAAATGGTTCCTGGGGGACTGGGAGGCCAACTCCTCCTTGGGGCTAGCTGGGTGGGGAAGCCGCAGTCGAATTTGCACCTTTTTACTCTCATTGTTTAAATAGAGAAGGTCTTCAGCCCGGCTGGATAAACAGGCCACAGCAAAGGTTAAATATGCTTTGTGAGAGCAAAAGCAAATAACCCACAAAGGCCATCTAGTTGTGAAATTGCCTGTTTTCAGGACAGGATTTTTCCAGGGGTGCTGGCTTATCTAATGTATTGTGTTTTAACTCCTAGCTCAGACAGGATAGTATGAGCCTGTCTCCCTCAAATTTAAAATTTTAAAGGCCACAAAATATTGTTTGAAAAGGTAATGTCTTCACGTGCCAAAAGCTTCATGCATTGAAAGCTTCAAGGTTCTCATTCCTAGGAGGAGCCAGACGTAAGTATAGATGATAGAAATTTAACTCAAACTAGAAATGATTCTGTGATCTTTGCTGGAGAAACTTAGATAAGGGGCTTGAATCAGGTAAACCTACAAAAATGCTTTTAGATCTATTATCAATATTGGTAGATATAAAATATGAGTATGAGAAAGAGATCTAGCAGTCATTTTTTGTTTTAAAGAAATCAAAGCTTTAGTCAAAATAGCACATAATTAATTATGGCAAGTTCACAACTCTGCCTCCAATAAAATGAGTCAGGGGGAAATTTCCATCATCTTCATTGTCCAATTCCCATATTTTGACAGAACATGGAACTGAGGAAATCCAGTGCCACATCGAAGGATTTAATACATAAATACAGCACCTTATCTGTTATTTGCTTGAGGCATATGTGAAGTCACAGCTAATGTATTCTCTTAATCTGTCTGTATGGCAGGCAGGAATTATTATGCCAATTTTCATTTTACACTCCAAACAGGATAAATTGTAATAAGGTGCTTTCTGTATCAGAGGATGGAATTTCCACAGTAGGAAGTTCCCTACAGCAATGAAATTTAAAGGACCAGAAGCCTTTCCAAAGTGGCAAAGTTAGAAACAGAAACCAGGTTTTCTCATTCCCAACTTCATTGCTTGGTCTCAAAGACTACATACTTCAAATGACACAAAAGAGCCTAGGATATACTCCCCTTCCTCACCTTTGCCTCTTAAAATCCCTAATTTCCTTCCATTCAGTTCAAGCAAATGAGAAGACAATCCCTTCCCTCCTTTGCAGAGGAAGCAGGGTAAATGAATATAGAATGTAGCATATAATGTCACTGGTTTTTTCAAATGTATCAATTAATTTTTCCTAATTTTTTTCTCCCTCTTTTTCTTGTATTTCTTAAAAAGTTTTTTAGTTGTAAGGGATGGCTCAGTGGGAGGGGGAAGGGTAAAGGTAAAGCTAATTGATATCAATAAAAACCTATTTAAATAAAATATTAGCTGGTACCGATCCTTCCCAGAGGCTAGTGCCTCACCTCCCTCTCCAGCACCCCCTCCCCATACTTAGTATTTATTTTATAGATACACTGTATGTTAGCATATGTCCCTGGGTTGGGGAATTTCTCACCCTAGGTTCCAAGAGAGCTCAAGGAGAATCTCACCCACCAGGGGATCCACAAGACCAGAGGTTAAATTGAGTATCCAAATTGAAGGGGGAAAAAAATGTATAAGGAAACCAAAAAGAGAGCTCTAGGAGACAGAAAACTCCCTGCTATATACAGATTTGGTTTATATACTTTTTCAGGTCCACTTAGAGCACATAGCCAATCAGCAGCATTTTGCCTCATTTACCTGAACCAATGGAGTACTATTTTGCCATAAAAGGAAAGCTGATTACTAGATTTCCCAAAATGGCAGGCTCAAAACTCCTTGCTTAACCTATTATGACAGCTTGGAAAATCCCACCCAGAAAAACAAGATTCTCCTATAGTCACCCAATATGTTTCTAAAATGGCATTTTCTCCCTCCCCCCCCCCCAACTAAAATCCCACCTTCTTCTGGAAGCCTTCCCAAAGGCCTTTTAATTCTAGTGCTTTCTCTCTTTTAATTATTTCCCATTTATCTGTTATATGGATTTCTTTGTATATATCTGTTTGCATGTGGTCTCCCCCTTTAGATTGTAAGTTCCTTGAGGGCAGGGGCTGTCTTTTGCCTCTTTTTGCATCCTTATATTAATGCCTTTCATCAATTAAGGTCCCAAATACTTGCATGCAATAAGCTACCAAATTTTACTAATGAAATTATAATTCCTTCAACAGGGTGGCAGCTAAGCCTCACACTCAAATCTTCCCAACGCTAGAAAAATGAAATAGTTTTGGCCACAGGACAGACTGTGATTTTAAGAACCTGCAACCATATTTTTTAAATGAAAAATTGAGACATGATCTAACAAAGGATTTTGCCTTTCAAAGTATCTTCCTGGGTATCCTGTCCCTCCTCAAATCTTCTGGAATTTAGTAATTATTGTAAATATAGAATACCCTCTGTAGAAGCAGGTGAGGTCCCCAAGAGCAAGATCAAAGATACTAGAATGGTTTGCCATTTCCTTCTCCAGCTCATTTTACAGATGAGGAAACTGAGGCAAGCAGGTGACTTTCCCAAGGTCACACTGCTAGTAAGCATGAGGCAGCATTTGAACTCATCATGAAGATGAATATTCCTGAGTCCAAGTTGAATGCCCTGCTATGACACCTAACTGCCCCCAGGTCCCAAGTAGTAGGCACTTAATAAATGCTTTTTGAATGAAAGAATGAACCTATTCTTTTCTTTCTTGGAAGGCAACAACTCAAGAGAATCTGGGAAGTTTCTGTGTTAGTGGGATAACCACACCTCAAACGTGATATTCGAAGATGCTAAGCTACTAGACATTTACAAAGAATTACAATGTTTTAATGTGCTATTATGAAGGGCAGCTAGATTATGAAGTGGATAGAGCACCAGCTCTGAGTCAGGAGGACCTGAGTTCAAATTAAGCTTCAGACACTTGACACTTACTAGCTGTGTAACCTAGGGAAAGTCCCTTAACCCTGACTGCTTTGCCAAAAATAATAATAAATTGCTATTGTGAAAATTACCTCAAAGTGCCCAGAGGCAATTACTTAAAGGTCAGGTCTTTCAGTCCATCCAGCTAGCACTTATTAGGGACCTACAATAAGCAAGATACAGTGTTAGGCCAAAAAGAAAAACCTGCCCTGCCTTCAAGATACTTATAGTCTACTAGGGGACATTCCCAAAGTGTTGTGAGAATTAAAGTGCTCAGAATCACTTTGCAAAGTGTGTTTGCCTAGAAAAATAGCCTAAAGAGGTAAAGAAAAGGAGCCAATAAAAGGAAGCTTCCTTCAGGCAGTGAGTCTTTGAACCCTTCAAGTAGGACTTCATTATCTTCAAGAAAAGCCATCTGAATTTGGTACTCTTAAGAGATATTCTGCAGATCAAGTTAAATAAACAACCTAAAACAAACAATATTTCTGCAGACAGGCCACTGAGCAAACAAACATTGAAGCAGCATGGAAATCAGCAAATATATCAGAAGGAAGTACCAGGGCCTCATGGAGATCAACGAAGGCCACTAAAAGCTTGGGTAGGATGGGATTAGGAAGAATTTAATTACCTTTCCTAGTCTCTCAGGAAGGAAGTGAAATGCAATGAGCTGCTGGACCTGAGAAGGCTTGATGATTCATAAAGAACATCAATTACTTTTTTTGAAAGAGGAAGAAGCTCTCACCACTCTCTTCAAAACCCAAAGTATCACTCTCAAATTATCTTTAAAATCTGAATCATTGCCTCCTCTGGGTTAACTGCCCACAAATATTTACAAACTCTCACTATGTGCAAATGCCCTGTGCTAAATAAGGGCCACATTAGTAGACCTGTCCCTGCCCACAAAGAACTTCAAATATAGTTAAGGCACACCTTGTCTTGCCCTTCCATTGTAATTCTTTGGAACTACCATTTTGAAAGCAATCAGAGCAGCCACTCCATCCCACTTCAGGTGCTCCAGACATCCTCTGCAGCCACCCATAGCTTTGAGACAGGGTTGTTTTCCCCTGCCTAGGCATTCTATATTCATTGTCAAACTCATCTTCTAACAGTACAGGTCCCTATTCAATAGACGTGTTTGCCTATTACCTCCAGGATCAAATATAAAATCTTGCTTAGCTTTTAGCCCTTGCCTCCTTTTACAATCTTTTCACCTTCCTCCCCTACACAAACTCAACAATTCAGTGATGCTGACTTCCTTGCAGTTTCTAAAACAAAACACACTATCTCTTGACTCCCTTGAGCATTTTCACTGGCTGTCTCCCACACCTAGAATTCGCTCTTTTCACCTGGCTTCCTTCTAGTCTCAACTAAAGCCTCACCTTCCGCAAGAAGCCATCCCCAGTTGTCCTGGATCTTAGTGCCTTCTCTCTGATACATGTTCCAAATTATCCTGTGCATGTATCTTATTTGTACATAGTTGCATGAAGTCTTCCCATTAGACAGTGAGCTCCTTGGGAGTAGGGACTTTTTTTTGTTATTGTTTTTGCTTTGCCTTTCTTTGTATGCCCAAAGAATGGGACAGTGCCTGGCACAAAGTAATAGACAATTTGAGACTGATACTCGGGTTCTGAAGACAGTGAGTATAGTTTCTTCCTCTTTCAAAAAAAAAGTAATAGGGGCAGCTAGGTGGTACAGTGAATAGAGCTCCAGCCCTGGAGTCAGGAGGGCCTGAGTTCAAAATCAGTCTCAGACACTTAACACTTACTAGCTGTGTGACCTTGGACAAGTCACTTAACCCCAATTGCCCTGCCTTCCCCCCTCCAAAATCCAAAATTTTTTTAAAAAGTAATAGATGTTCCTAACAAATGCCAGTTGACAAAAAGCATGGTTCCTTCTAGAGTCTTCATGAACAATATTAGTTGGACTAACTCAGGAGTTCTTAGAGATCTGTGAAATTGGTTTGTTTTGTTTTTAATATTTTGATAATCAGTATAACTGATTTCCTTTGTAATCCCCTGCATTTTACTTTGTGCATTCAAAAAAAAATTCCATGGGGAGGTCCATGGGCTTCACAAGAGGGCCAAAAGTATTCATGACACAGAGAAAGATATTCCACACTTTCATATATTTACCCCCCTGCTTTATATATTTCTTTCTTACCTTCAAATCCCCTCATTAAGCCCATTTCCCCATTTTATAGATGAAAAACTAAGGAACAGAGGAACTCTCTCAGCGGTATCAACTATCCAGAGTCAGTGGCAGCTATGACAATCAGGGAGTGTTCTTTCCCTAGCCCTACCTGACCTCCTCACTTAGAGCTGGTTACACAAGACATTAAAACTGTTTAACAGTAATAAAGAAAGTTAGGAATTAACAGCTTCTATGTGGACAAATTATTGGGGTTTCTTTTTTTTTTAAAAAACACCAAAAAAGTTTTCCTTGATGGAAAAACAAGGTATAAAAGTTTGAACTGCATTTTGACCATTTATTTATCTGATTCCAAGTGATGATTGTGTTCATTAATTTAAAATCATAAATCCCTCATCCATTGCTAAAATATTCTTAAGCTGTTGTATGAAATACCAAAATAAATGTTAGCAACAGCATACACAGATCAATCACTCTGTCTCCCTCCATTACACTTGCCAAGGTCAGTATCTGGTATTCCTGAAATGTTCACCTGTAGAATGAATAGATGTTTTGTAAGGATTTTCAATTCAAACAGAAAAAAAGGAAGAATGAAAATAAGAAACAATTAGCTATTCAATGGTACTGAACACATTCCAAGTATGAGTTCCTTTGTTTATTTTTTTTTTCTTACCCACCTTGGGACTTTAAGCCATATAAAAATGGGTCTTGTGTGAATTTTCTACATGCCTTCTGAAGACCTTAGTGGAGATGTTGATGTAAGCCTCAGCTTTTATTTTGCAGCCAGGGACAGAAACAGAGAGTTATCTATTAAACATTTTCATCTTGTTTTCTATCCCTCAAGACACTTAAACTAGCAGCTGGTAAGGAAACTGGCTTATGCTTATAGTAGTGGAAAAGTCACAGGACAAAAAAAAATCCCAAACCTACCTCACGGTTATTTTAGTTGCTGCATCCCGACAACCCAAAGATTCAGTCAGTGGCACTGACCTCCTCCTTACTGTTCCTTGAACAGGATATTCCATCTCCAGACTCCAAGGTTTTTCTCTTGCTGTGTCCCATTCTTGGAACACTCTCCCTCCTCAGCCTCAGTCTTCTGCCTTTCTTGGATTCCTTCAAGATTCATTTCTAATTCTACCTTCTGCAAGAGGCTTTTCTCAGTTACCTCCACTCCCCTTCCCCCCCCCCACTAGTTCCATCCCTCTTCCATTACCTCCCACTTATACTGTATGTACGTACTGATGAGTCAATAATCAGGTATTTTCTGTATGTCTCTGAAGCCCAAGAATTTGGGTAGTTTTAATTATAAGTAAAGGATAAATGAAAATAATTCTGTTGCCTTTCTTAATACATATGTGTGTTTGTATACATACATCTTGCATCTCATATGGTTTGCATGTTGTATACCCCTTTAGAATGAGTACCTCTGAAGTCAGGGACCATGTTCTTGTTTTAATTTATATCCCTAGCATTTAGCACAGTGCCTGGTACATAATAAGTGTGTAACAAATACCTGAGGAGAAGGAGGAGAATGGTCGTGTTGGTGGTGGTGAATCTCCACAGGCATGAAAACCTGTCCCTCCTCACCTGTGACTTCTGGTTTCCCAGGCTTCCTTCAAGATTAGGCTCTAATCTTGCTGCCAAGAAGCCTTTCCCAGTCTTTCCAGCACTCCTTCCCTCGGCCCCTCCCCTGCCTTCCCCTGGTGTTTCCTTCCTACTTACTTAGCATATATCTAGCATATACATAACTGGGTGATGTCTTCCCATTAGAATGTGAATTCCTTTAGGGCAGGGACTGGTTTTTTGCCTTTATTTGCATCCCCAGTGACATAGTAAACACTTAATAGATGCTTCTTGATGACGAAAATCAGAGCCAAGTGGAAAATTTTCAAGCAGTTGGAGCTTAATTATCCCTTTCATCAAGAAGTCTCTTCCTACCTTCCTCCTGGGTTCTTTTTCAATCCAACTGCCTTTATAGCCCAGTGAAGTAAAGCAACCCTCTAGTATCCCTTTTCTAAAGGACACAGGAAAGCCATTCATGAGAGCATGGGAAGTGGGGAAAGAAGGCAGCAGCCAATATGATTGATCTTTGTATGCCTATTGATTAGCACAATGCCTAGCACACGGTAGGCACTTACCAGATACTGGCTAAGGGATGGAAAAGATACTCAGTCCCAGAATCTGATGTTCTAAATTTTCCAGTGTTTCATAGTTGAGTGTTTCACTGAGGCCCTGAGCAGGATCTCAATGTGCAAAAACAAAACAGCAGCTGATGCTTATATAACTTTACCTACATTATCCCAGTTAAGCCTCTCAATGACTATGAGCTAAGTACCACAGGCATCCTCATTCCCATTTTACTGATGAGTAAACAGCTGAGAGAAGTCAAACAATTTGCCAGTGGTCACCCAGCTGCTAACGGTCAGAAGAAAGATTTGAAACTGGGTCTTGCTGATTCCTGATGTGGCAGTGTCCACTACGCAGAGCAGGCCAGAGAGAGAAACAGGGCAGCTGTCCAAGGGTTTACAATTATGGGAGGCTGAATGATCCTAGATTGGAAACATTCCAGCAGCATCCTAGATACTTGTGGTGAAGGTTCTTATTCTAGGTTATACTCTACTGAGGGCCTTGTACAACTTTTTAGAATCATCTGCTTAGTACTTAGCATAAGGTCTGACATACAGTATGTACTTAATAAGTGTTTATTGACTGTCCAAAACACTGAATTCTGGGAAACAGCAGGTCAGATGATAATAAAGGGATTTGTGCGTACATGTGCCAGAGGATCTGGATTCGAATCCCAGGATCTACTCTACAATCTGCATGACCTTTGTCAAGTCTGTTCTCCTCTTGGGTCTCACTTTCCTGATTTGTAAAATGAGGGCAGTGGGAGGGTGGACTGGATGACCTTCTAAAGGCCCCTCTAGTTCTGAGTCTGTAATCCTGTGATCTGATGAATATGTGTGGCATCCTCCAAAGTGGAGATGGTTTTCCCTTCCTGATCACGGGAATGTGATCTGAAACACCACATTTATTTCAGGAGTGGGAGTCACACAGGACACCTGGCAGCTTTGAAGTGCAACTGTCACAGATCTCCCTTCAACGTCCCCGTCCTAAAGGTGAGAATAGCTTTGAACTCGTGTCCGCAACTCCCAAGAGCCATCAGAAAACCTTTCCCAGGACAGCCACATAAGGATGAACCAAAATGAGAACTCCCTCTGCATTGTCTATTCTCTCTGCTCTTCTAGCAAACTTCTCATTTCTCCCGACTCTACTGCTCTGGGCCTTCCCCAACTTCTCCACTAAATCGAGTAACTCCCCTTCCCCAGCTCCCCAGCTCCCACTACTTTTCAGTTTCTTTTTGGGTGTCCTCTTTCCCCCATTTGATTGTAAACTTCATGAGGGCAGGGGCTGTCTTTCTTCTTTTGTTATGTATATCCCCAGCATTTAGCACTGTACAGAGTAAGTCCTTAATAAATGTTTATCAACTATGGATAGATAGAGAATGAAAAGAGGAGAAAGTCAAAGAATTGTAGGATTAAGAGTTGAAAGGGACCTCAGAGATTACCTTGTCCAACCCTTTCACTGAGGATAGCATTTGGCATATAAGGAGACCTTAACTGATACTTCTTGACTAACTGGGCCTTTGCACAGATGGTCACCAAGGTCTGATGCTCTCCCTCCTCACTCCAGTCTCTTGGAATCCCTAATTCCTTTCTAGGCTCAAGGACCACCTCCCAAAACAGGTCTTTCCTGATCATTCTAATTGTTAGGGTTTTCCCTTTTCTTGCTTTGAATTTACTATATATATATATAATTTTCAAATCTGTGTTGTAATCCTGCCATAAAAATGAAATCTCTGTGAGAGCAAGGATTATTTCATTTTTTAATCTATATATCGCTAGTTTGTACCATAATGTTATCTGTCTTTACATGCACACATATATGTGTACAAACATATGTATACATATATAAGAACATGTGTGCATTTATCAGGTGCTTAATAAATGCTTATTAAACTGAATTAAGTGACTTTAAGATCACAAAGGTAGCAAAGGTGGGATTTGAACCTATATGTCCTGTCTCCAAAATCAGTGCTGTATCCAGCATATACTGCCTCTTAAAGAAGTGTCTTTCATTTTAGACTAAGTCAAATGTGGTCTATAATATAACTAATCATTCACCATTGTCCTTTGATAGAATGGGAATCTTTCCCACTCCTCTCAACCCCTGCAAATGGGTCTATCTTCTACTTATCAAATTGTTGTTAGGTAAAAAATGATATTCTGAATAAAATATTGCTGACCTTCATATCTGAAGACGTTGCTGCTGACAGTGTTATTTCCTATGGTAGAATTCTTACTGTCAGCAAATAAATCCATGTTCAGTAAATTCAAGATTGGTTCCACAGATCTGGTCAGCTTCCTCCTGTCCCTGAAGAGTTGCCCCAATTATAATTCGCTTGTCAATTCTTATTTTCTGTGCCAATGAAGAATAGGGGGAGCAGGAGTAAATGCCATTCTCAAGAAATCAAAATAACTCATTTTAATGACTAACTTCTATCACTAGAACTGCTAATAAGCAATGAAAAGTTGTGTGGGCTCCAGCTCCTCCTCTTTACATTCTGGTGAAAGCTCTAATGAGTAACAGGACACAGCAGACAAGAAGACAAGAAGGCAGCTTGGCATAGGGGAAAGGGAAGAGGGCTGCCCAGAGGTGCAAGGCCCTGGATTCCAATCTGCCACTTTCTACCTGTGCGATTTTGGAACTCTATTAACTGTAATGACATCACCTTCAGAAAGAGCATTCTACCTTTGGAAGTGGACTAACCCACAGTTTCACTGCCCATCTTTGTGACTTCCCAGACCCCTCCCATGAGAATGTAAGATCCCTGAAGGCAGGTGTTTGTAGGTATTTGTATCCCCAGCATTTAGAACAGTGCTTGGCACATAATAAGAGATTGATAAGTGCTTTTCAGTCATTCAAATTATTTTACCTCTCTGGGCCTTAACTTCCTCCCTGCATCATGAGAGGATTTGGTTAGATGGCCCCTAAAGTTCCTTCCCAACAATCAATCAGCAATTATTTATTAAGCACCTACAAGGACTTAACATTGGGGGAGATAAGTGTGTACACACACACACACACACACACACAACATAGATATATATACACACTAAGACCTTTGGGACACTTCATGTATTTATATATACATATATAATTACAAATTATATATTGCATATAATAATATTGAAATATAATTATGAAATACATAAATTATATATTCTTATAGTAATATATACAAATACATGAGGTGTCCCAAAACTCTTAGTACAGTTCTAAGCTATTGTATAATATAAATGTAAAGTGAATATATGAAATATAGATAGATACACACACACACACACACACACACACACACACACACACATACACAGCTCCAAATCTGTGACTCCAAGAGATATAAATGATCACTTAGGTAAAGTTACCAAATTATTTATCTAAAAGAATCCTGAAAAAACTATTTAAGCTAGTTCCCACACAAGATCATAGATTTGGGACTGGAAGGGCCCTTATTAGATTGTCTAGTTCAACCAACTACATTATTAACAGTTGAAGAAACTGAGGACTCAAGAGTGTGACAAGCCAGATTATACAGATAATAAATAATAGCAAATCCAACACTTTCCCCATAAATTTCCCACAGACTCAATTTTTAGATGCCTGGGGACAATAAAGTCTAAATAATTTGCCCAGAGAAGTCATAAGGATAGTTAATGACAAAGCCTGAACTAGAATCCAGGTGTCTGGATTCCTAGGTCTTTCCAGTACACCATATATGACCTGTGCTAAGGTTCTAGGGTCTGAAATTCTTCAGATGGCTACTAAGAATTTGCACCCAATTATGAATTGAAAATTAATTTCCTCAATAATATCCAGATATCTTGTAACTTCATAGCACATTGACAATGTAATGAAACAATCACAAAAAAGTCCAATCATTTAACACTTAATAAATGCTGATTGACTTGATTGCAATAATATACTTTTTACTCAGTCTGAAAACCCTGTCTTAAACCACTGAGTTCTGACCTTTGACTACACTATAAGATATCACTGACAAAAGAAATAAGATCTTTGAAGTTATTTAGAAACTGACATAAATCCAAACTTGGCAAAATTAATACTGCTGTCATTTAATGTGTCTTATGGCCAAATCACCTTTCTCATTCAGCAAAATGTGAGTAACGAAAGTAAGCAGAAGAAACTGAGATGAGTGAAGAGCTTCTTTCTCTCACTAATATGGGAATAATAATGTGCTTGACAAAAATAGAAGCATTTCAAATTTGACTTCCTTTACTACCATGACTACTGCTTTAAAAATTCAATTTACCGTTAAAAATTTTGGGAAGGATTATTTGTTACTTGGAATATGACATCTGAGAGAACACAGATGAATAGCTTAAGGCCAAAGTAAGTAAATATCCTCCCCTCCACCAAAAGTCAATTTAACTTAACTCACAAGTGTTTATTATGTACCTACTATGTGTATGTGCGGGACACAGTGGGGCCACAAAGGTGGGGGGGGCAGGTCTCTGTCCTCAAGGAGCTTACATTCTAATGGGGATGAGGGAGGATAAAAATGATATGGAATGCACACAGATATCACCCCAAACTGCTGCTCTCCTTTGGAAATTTTCAATGTGCCCTTAGGAATCTCATCAACAGAAACCTCATCATCCTGTGAACTTGTACCAGCCTTGGTATTCTGCCTCCTCAGCATTCTCTGTCCCTCTAACTGGAGGGCAGAATGGTGATCTCTTACCCAAATATCCATTTAAGCAGAATGCCCAGATTGACCATTTCTTCATTTCACCCCTAGCTGCAAGCTTCTGGAATTTTCCATCATGCCCCTCACCTAGGTAGCTTCTTTCTCTCCCCACTTTTAGCTTGGTCTTCCCCGTTATAATGCAAGCTCCTTGAGGGCAGGAACAGTCTTTCTTATATGTATTTTTATCCCCAGTCCTTAGTACAATGCTTGACACTTAATAGGTGCTCATAAATAAATATTTATTGACTAATAAGATGCTGCTGGGCATTTATGCACCTACTATGGGTCAGAGAATCATGGCATCATGGCTAAGAAGCTAGCCTGGGAGGCAGAAAGACCCAGGCTGAAGTCCTATCTCTGACACATAAAGATTGTGTGACCCTAGACAAGTCACTTTACCTCTTAGTGCTCTAAATAACTAAGACTATAAATTTCAGAGAAAGACTTGACCTGTAATGGTAGAAGTTTCCTCACCTAGCAGTTCCCTATACCTATGAAATCACAGGTTGATTCCTTGTTCCTTATACTCCAGACATTGTACTGTGCACTGGGGATATAGTCACCAAAAAAGAATGAATCTCAATTTTCAAGGAGTTTATAGTCTGATGTATAGGGGATATCCCAGGTGCTACAGGGTAGAAAAGATGAGGAAGAAGAGAGAAGGGAAGGAAGGTGTGAATGATTAGATTTATTCCTTTTTGTTTCTATAAAATGTGAATTTGGGGCACCAAAATATGAATTGTCTCTACTGTTAGGTGCTTCCAAAGATAATAAATGCCAGAATTCTTTTTTTTTCACATGAAAGGAGACAAAAGTTTTGAGTTGTTTTATTAAGGTTTAAAAAAAAAAGAACTCCATACTAAATCCATAAATCAAAAGGCTGATGGACATTTATAATTCTTTTTGTAGACTCTAGATATTCCAAACTTAGGCTAAGTCAAACCTTCCAAAGCACCCCTGCTGCTTCAACAAGGAAGCTTTTTTTTTTTATTAATGCTAACCGTGAATCATATTGTGCCAATTGAATGCTTTTGTCCAGAATTCTTCAAAGGGGTGAGATTTTTCTAATTTCTACAGGACTTTCTTTTATTTATAAAGCTCTTTCCTAGACTATCATACCTATGTTGTTCAAAAATTGTAGAGACCTTGGGTCAAGGAAACTCTGGCGTTAGCTTTCGACAGAAAATGGGCTTCTCCACACTAAAATAGCCACTTAAGCAAGAATGTGAAAATGATTTATCTCACAATGTTTAAAGTTGAAGCTTTACCTCAGCTATGTCACAACTGCACAATCAGTCAGGCACAAGTCACTCTATACTTCTAAACAAAGAAAACCATACTAATCACTAAAATAAATCAGGCTTTAATAAGATGTCAAAATTACCTTAATAAAAGTTAAATGACTTAAATTCCAGAATATGAAAATCACTGTCAATAGTAATGTTTACTGTGTAGGAATAGCAGAGCCTAAAATAGGACTATTTGTCTTATGTAGAAATTGTCATTGTTTAAACTGAGATTTTAACACATCATGTATAAAAGTCGGGAAGAGCAAGAATCAACTATTATCTCATCTTTTTTTCCTACAAAACGAAAGTATGTCAACAATGCCCTTGCACCCACAAATCAGGGAAAGGACAGTCTGCCTTCAATGAGTGTGCACTAACATTTCTACAGACTTAGTAAAACAGTACACCTTGAATTTTCCAGAGAGACTACATTTCAAAGGGGGAAAAAGTAACCTTATAATTTATTTTATTCAAAGACAGTAATTCTAAAGAAGCTTTGTGATAAGAACATTCTCTATCATATTATATGTCCTATTTTGGGGTTCAGAAAATAAGGTCACCAAACACTCTTTAAGGTTAGGGAACATGTCTTTGTATCACCTCCACTGTCTAGTTCAGTACTGCCTATATATAATTATATATTACTATAATAATGATATATAATAGTAATATAATATATTATTTATTTATATATAGTAAGGATATATTGTATATATTATATAATATTATGTAATAGATAACATAAATAAAAATATATAGTAATATAATAAATATGTCTATATAGGCCTGTAATGGATATTTTTCAAGATGAATGATGCATTTTATATTTGACATAATAGATCTGGAATTTCATGTATTAGAAGTAGCCTATTTCATCTTTTTAACATGCTATTTTTGTCACAAATGGTTCAGAAATTTAGTCTTCATTCATAGTTGTAAGTGATATCACCTTCTATTCTAGAACTTTTTATAGTGTTTTGAAAAAATTGAGTTTATTTATGCATTTGGAAGGTATTGTGATATGTGGTATAAGCTGCAAGTCTAAACCCATTTTCTGCCAGACTGCTCTCCAGTTTTCCCAGCAATCCTTGCTGGAAAGCATTCTTTCCTCAGTACTTTGTGTTTGAGGGTTGACTGAAGGAAGACTCGATTATAGTATATGCTTCCATTTAAATCTTACTGATCATCATAGATTTAGAGTCAGAAGGGCTATTCGAAGTAAAGGAAGGTAATCTCTGAGGGAAAGAGCAAGAGGAAGGACTCAGAAGGGCTTATTGCAGAACATGGAATTTGAAGGAGTCTTGAAGTAAACATCGGAAGTTGGGAGGGAGGGCACTCCAAGCATGGAGAAGTCTAGAGATGGGTGTGTTCTTGTACAAGGGATAGTAAGAAGTCTACTGTCACTGAATTAGGAGAGTACATGGAGGGGGGTAAAGTATAAGAAGCCTAGAAAGGTGTGAAGGGCTTTAAAAGGCAAATAAAGGTTTTATTTTATTTGGCTCTAGAGGTAATTGGGAGACCTGGGAGTTTACTGAACAGAGGTGTGACATTTCATATTACTCATCAAGCACTATATTCCAAGCAAACTGGTCTATTTGCTGTTCACTGAAGTCTGAATTCCATCTTCAGCTTCTACGGTTTATTGATCGTGCCTAAAATTCACTCCCTCCATATGTCCACCTCTTGGAATCCTTAACTTCATTCCAGTCCTGGTTTAGATGCCACTTGCTATGAGGAAAAAAAACAACCCACACAATTGAAAATAAAAGCCAGAAGAAAACCAACTTAAAAGGAGTAGAACAGAGATTACCAGGAATTAGGGATGAATTAGCTAGCAAAGCTAAATAATGATTTTAACTCTGGATTTCCAGACCAGGTTAAAAAGAAAACAGGTTGCATTACATAGCTCTCCCTAGTGTTAATGCTATCTGCCTCCTAAAATTACCGTTTTTACTTCATCTGTTTACATGATGCAATCTCCAGAAGAATAGTAGCCCTTTGAGGACAGGAATGATTTTTCACTTTTGTCATCACATCCTCTCAATTTAGCATAGTACTTTGCATAGGGTAAGTGATTAATAAAATATTCAGTTGAACTAAGTAACTGCTAAATAGCAGTACTTCTGAAAAAGACCTTGGAATTTTAGTGGCTTAAAAGCTCAATATCACAGTGTGATATGACAGGAAAAAAAGGATAATGTGCTGCAATCAGAAAAGAATGTTCAGGACTAAGGAGGTGATATCTCCCCCATAGTCTGCCCTGATCATTTTGAAATGTTCTGGTTACCACATTTTGGGGAGAAGCACCAATAACCTGGTGAGTGTAACAGAAGAAGGCAACCCGAATGAAGTTTTGAAATCATTACATATGAAGACTGGGTGGGAACTTGACAGCAGCATAGCCCAGGGAAGGGGAGTGTTGCCTTGAGACTCAGACCTGAGTTGGATCCTAGCTCTGTCTCTTATGTGATGTTGGGAAAGTTCCCTTCTGTGTTACTTTGATCAAAGGATATTTAATCAGGAGAAGGTAAGGACTTCAAGGAGAGGATAGCTGTTTTCTTTTTTTTTTTTTTAAGCAATCGGGGTTAAGTATCTTGCTCAAGGTTACAAGGCCAGTTATTTCTGGGTGTGGTGCTAAGTATCTGAGCCCAGATTTGATCCTCAGGTCATCCCAACACTGGAGCCAGTGCTCTTACTTGCTGAGCCACCTGGCCGCCCCTAAGCAATTGGGGTTAAGTAACTTGCTCAAGGTTACACAGCCAGATGTTTCTGGGTGGGTGCTAAGTATCTGAGCCCAGATTTGATCCCCAGGTCATCCCGACACTGGAGCCTGTGCTCTTACTCGCTGTGCTAACTGGCCGCCCTTGAGGATAGCTGTTTTCAAAAATGTGAAGGGCCATCACCTTGAAATGGGAGAAGATTTGTTCTACTAAATCCCAAAGTAAGTTACAAAGAGGCAAATTTTGCCCTGTGTAGAATGGGCATCCAGGAGAGGTAAGTGATCTTTCTCTTCCTGGAGGTTTCCAAATCAAAACTGGATGAACCATTTGTCCTGGTAGGTAAACAAACAACCTGTCATTATAGGGAGCAGCACACTGGAGACAGGAGACCTGGATTGGCATCCTGCTTCACACCTCTCTCAGAGGCACCGTTTCCTCATTTGTAAAAGAAGAATAATTGCACTACCTACCTTAAATTTAGAAACTCTAAAAGCCTGTCTGTGCTCTTACACTTCACTCCCTTACTCTATGTGCTCCTAAGCAAGACCCCCTATCTCTTACTCTAAGGGTTTTTACTGGCTGCCCCCCAGGATTGGAACCCTCTCTCATTATCTCACCTAAAGTCCTGTTCTTCAAGCAACCTTTCCTCATCCTCTTTAACCTCAGTGCCTTCCCCTGAGTTGTTTGCAGGTTGTGTCCCCTATGAGAGTGAGCTTCTTAGCAGCAAGAATTATATTTTGTATTCCCAGAGCTTAGCACAGTGCTTGGCACACAGCAAGCGCTTAATGGTAAGTCAATAAGCATTTATTAAGAGCCAACTGCTACTGACAACTTCGTAAATGTGGATTATGTTGCTTAGGTACAGCTTGAACAGAATAGCCTTTGTATTCTCTTCCACATCTCTGAGATAAATCTGAGAAAGATGTAGGTAAGGCCTGTTTTGCCTTACCTACATCTTCAGATAACTTCATTAACAGCTTCAGAAAATAAGGCTCAGGAATAAAGTAATTTTCAAAGTTCACAGATACTGAGTGGTGGAGCTGGGACAGGTACCCAGTTTGTTTTTTAATCCTTTCCACTATATAACACTAAAATGGTCAGAATATCTGACTCCCCCATCTCTCTTCCTCTACAAGTCAAAACCCATCTCTGATATCACCTATCCTCAACTCCTTAAGTCTCTGAGAAAGCAGACGTTTTTCCATGCCAAGGCCAATCCCTTCACCTGGGTACTTGATCCTATGTGCTCTCATTTCAAGGAGGGGGTATTTAGCTGCAATAATTAATTCATCCCAAATTCTTCAGAATATCCCTATTGCCTACCACAAACTGCTCCTACACATCCCTCCCCAGCTCCACCCCCACCCCACACACCTCTTTTATCTTCCATCTCCCTTAGGATCCCTTCCTTTATCCCTTTTCTGCTTCCTCTCTGGGTGCATTCACTTAGATAATCAGAAAGCAATGTACCTAAACGCTGTTATCTTAGCTCCAGGAAGAAAGACCTTCCCTGGGTTGAGATTTAATGTTATATCCTCTGCTTTCCTAAAGGGTCAATATAAGAAGCAGTCATTTGAAAAATGTTCTTGCAAAATCTATGTTGGAGACATTGCCCATTATGTTATCCAATGTCTCTTATATAAGGATCCACGTGACAGATTCCTCCTTGAATTTAGTGCCAGGAAAACATTTGCCTCCATAGACTTGTGTGTGCTTCCTCTTAGCAGACAATGAGAACTACATAAACCAAATTGTTTCCCTTTTTGCCTGCTTTGAAAAGTCACAGTTAAAAGTCATTGTTCAGCTGCAGTAACTAATTCATTCCAGGTTCCTGGTAATCTCTATTCTTCTGGTCCTTTTAAATTGTTTTTCTTCTGTTTCTTATTTTCGATTGTCCCAGTTTTTGTTGTTGTTGTTGATGGTGGTAATGGTTTTTTTTTTTTAATTGTGTAATTCTGTAAGCTGCCTCCCTCTTTTTTAGAAAGCAGTATACATATAAAAAACCCTAAAAATTCTAAGGCACTAACAAACTTTTTTGAAATATCAACTCACTACTATTGTTTGATTTCTAAAGATATTGCCCTTTCCCTAAAAACTCTTATATAGTACATTTTAAAATTAGAGCAATTTTTTTCAGAATTTTGTCACAGCTGATCAAATGAAATATTTACATTGTAAAGTGCCTAGCTTGTAGTAGGTGTTTAATAAATGCGTTTAAAAAAAAAAAAGCTTGGTCTAATAGACAGAGCTCTGGGCTAATTAGACCTGACTTCCAATCTTAATTGATCTACCTAGTTGTTTGACTTAACACAAGTCCTCTAGGGCCTTTCACGGGCAGACTGGTCCTGCCACCCTAGCCCACTTTGCATTCTTTAGTTCCTCAGACTCAACATTCTCTTCCTCCCTGAAAGTCTTTGCACTAGAATGATCTCCCTCCTTGATCCCTTATTTTCCCAGATTCCCATCCTATAAGACTCAGCTCAAATCCCACCTTCTGCCAAGCGGCCTTTCCCCATCCCCCAACAAGCAATCCAATTGCTTGTGCTATCCTCTCTCAGATCACCTTCTATCTACAATATTTGTATCTTGTATGTACAGGTTTATTTGCATGGTTTTTTTCCCATTAGAATTTGAACCCCTTTGAAGGCAGAGTTTTTTGTTTAGTTTTTTTTTTACCTTTTGTATGGTACATATTAAGTGTTTAATAAATGCTTTAAGAAATAGTTAAGAAAGACCTAAGAGCTATGACCAACACAATGACCAAGCATAATATCAGAGGACATATTGTGAAACATGCTCCCTAACTCCGGACAAGGTGACTTACAGGCTCAGGGGACAGAAAGAGAGAGAGACAGAGACAGAGACAGAGAGACAGAGAGAGAGAGAGAGAGAGAGAGAGAGAGAGAGAGAGAGAGAGAGA
>NW_027187372.1:25191958-25227900 GCF_028583685.1 Petaurus breviceps papuanus
GAGAGAGAGAGAGAGAGAGAGAGAGAGAGAGAGAGAGAGAGAGAGAGGATGGTTGGATGGATGGATGGATGGATGGAGTGGATGGGTGGATAGATAGATGGATAGGTGGATAGATAGATAGACAGACAGACAGATAGAGCCTACTAGGTGCCTCCTATTGGCTGTGCTAAACTGTAACAATACAAAGAAAGGCAAAAAACAAAACCCAGTCCCTGCCCTCAAGGAGCTTACAATCCAGGGGATATAGCCTGCAAATAACTAGGTCTAGCTTTGTCACTTATCAGGCATATGACAATGAAGAAGTTATTTAATTTCTCTGACCCTCAGTTTTCTCATCTGTCAAATGGGAAAAAGCATACTTGCACTACCTGCTTCATAGAGGTATGAAGAGAAAATCACTTTGCAAGTCATAAAACAAAGTTTGTACATGAGAGCAATGCTTATTTTTGTAAAGTAGATCACATTTTCCCAGAGGAACAAGGTTATAATTAGGGGTAACATTTCTTACCAAGGATTCTGCCTCATATAAATTGCAACCTTAACCAACAATATGACATAAGAGCAAAGATGGAATTATGAAACTCCATCATTTTAAATGATAGAGGCCTTGATTTCTTTTCTTTAATGGCACAAATGTACTTTATACTAATTACCTAAGGGTACTATACAATTCATAAAAAATGCAACTATTGGCCTACAAATTTAGGTTATTTAAATTGAATGTACTAGTTAAAATACTTAACCAACTTCTTCATTTTTTAGAAGATCTTGGGTAATAATATCTGTGACTCACATCTCTTTAATAAAAGGTTTTGTTAATGCCGACTGTTTTATGTCACAGTCATATCTAATACATACCCACTTACTCCTACCTTATAACAAAGAAAAAAGTCAGGCAAAATCAATTTATATTGTGATGGGTCTTATAGCATATACAATATACCTAAACCTCTCTATGAAAAGGAAGATACTTCCTCATTTCCACTAGGCCAACACTGGTCATTAGACTTATTAAGTATTCTGTTTTCTTTTCTTTTTTTTTTTTTTAAAGCAATCAGGGTTAAGTAACTTGCTCGTTACACAGCCTGATGTTTCTGAGTGGGTGCTAAGTGTCTGAGCCCGGAATTCAATCTCCAGGTCATCCCAACACTGGAGCCGGTGCTCTTACTCACTGTGCTACCTAGCCGCCCCTTCTGTTTTCTGTTAATGTACTTTTCACTGGCATTTTAGAGTAGCCATCTTGTATGTTATATTTCTGATTCTGCCTACTTGACTTAGCATTGGTTCCTACCAGTCTTCCCATGTTTCCTACATTTCAATAATATGCCATTACATTCATATACCACAATTCCTTCAGTCATTTCCTAATCTATGGGCAACTTTGTTCCTAGTCTTTTTGAGTCCACAAAAATGTGCTATTATTACTTTGCTATATATCTCATATCTTTAAGAAGTTATCCTGGGAAGTTTTAACTAAAGCCTTTGTTTTCATCTCAAATTTCCCAGTAGCAAGCAGACACATTCAAATCATTCTGTGGTCTTAAAGTTGCATTCAAGGTTGGAATTATTTTTCTTTTCCAAAATGGTTTTTGCTGGATCTAAATATTTTAAGACCTTAAAAAGGACTTGAATTATGAGGGTTTGGAGGGGAGTCTATTCTCGAATCTGTTCTCATTTGCCTTTTCTTTGTTCTTTTCCACTTTTTAGCTCTCCAAAATTGCCAAGAGAAAGAACGAAAAGAGCAACCTGTGGAAAAAGGAGAAAGACAAACAGCACTCCTTTGTTTATGTGATGGTGGGGATACTTCTGGGCATACCTCTGCTGTACCTGGAGGACTCTCACCAAAAACCAGAACAGATTTAGAACCTCCTCAGGGACTCTCGCTGTAGAAATAATCCAAAGTTTCATTTTCACCTTTATCTCTCTTTTTATTTACTTATTTTTGGTTTTAACTAGAATACCACGCAGGAAAAAGCAACACAGCCGATGAAAGAGGAAATTTATATACTTCATCTGACTTGCATTCCTTAGTCTGGGTATATCATATGCCCAGCAGTGCTATAAAGCTATCAACATCTAAAATACTTTTGGTTTTTTTTTTTTTTTGCATCACTACAACTATAATAGGGACAACTGGCTAACTTCATGTATTTCGTTTCCATTTTTCCTAGGAAAAAAATGAAACACAGGCCTAAAGTCCAGTTAGCTCATTAATATAATTTCCACCTAAAAGAAAGCTTACATGAGTCTTCTTTCATTTATTGTGGAAGAAGTTATATGGGCATATTAAACTTAGGTGAAGGTATTAAAGACATCTCTATTTCAAGGAAATTAATATGGGGTATTACAGAGTACAGTAACTATAAGCTGAGCTTCTCTGAGGCGACACTGTCTCCCCATAGCCTTCGCATGACTCATGAGCCAAAAGTAGCTCTTGGAAGAGAGACAGTAGTTTCCTCAACACCAGTTCCACCACACAATCTGAGCTAATAGTAGGAGGCTGGAAATTAGGAAAAGGGTACTCAGTGAGCAATGAAAAACTATGATCAAGAAGAAAAAAAGAACTTTTCATTCTCTTCTCCCCGGCTCCTAATCACGAAAACTGAGATCCTTTCTAGGGTTCTTGTGGCTTCCAACCACTAGCCATCCTTAAACCAATAATGGATTGAGGTTTTCTAAACCCTACTTCTGATAAAAAGTCTTCAGATGGGGAATGAACAGGAAAACATAACAAAAAAAACACATCTAAAACTTGAACTCTTTTTCATTCGTAATATGTTCTGTTGCCAAATGACTTTTGATTTTTCACAGGCCGTATGAACAACACACCCTCTTAGCCTGGAACTTGTTATCCTTTTAATGCATGTGTGTATCAGGGGGCAGCTGGGTGGCACAGTGAATAGAATGCCTGGCCTGGAGTCAGGAAAACCTTAGTTCAAATTCAACCTCAGCCATTTACTAGCTGTGTGACCATGGGCAAATCATTTAACCCTATTTGCCTCAGTTTCCTCATATGTCAAATGAGCTGGAGAAGGAAATGGCAAACCACTCCAGTATCTTTGCCAAGAAAATCCCAATTTTTTTTCAGTGATAGAAAGAGCTAATATGGCAGCCATGAAAATGACTGTGATGTTAACTTTCATTGAAATTTCTGAACAAAAAAATGTAATTAAAACCTGCCTCAGACACTTAGTGGCTACATGA
This sequence comes from Petaurus breviceps papuanus, assembly GCF_028583685.1. Classification (NCBI taxonomy): domain Eukaryota; kingdom Metazoa; phylum Chordata; class Mammalia; order Diprotodontia; family Petauridae; genus Petaurus; species Petaurus breviceps. The sequence goes on from NW_027187372.1 coordinate 25,195,163, forward strand.
CTATGGGCAAATGGTTTAATTCTTCTGAGCCCAGTTTCTTCATTTATAAAATACCTCAGAGTACTGTACGTAAAATACTTTACAAACCTTAAAACCCATAAATGAATGTGGGATATTATACGTATATCTGTGTGTGTATTAAAAATTAGGTCTTCTCTTTTAGCAACCATTGCAATTATCTGTACAATGTTGATAAATGTGATACTGGTACTTCAGTGCTGACAAGAGACAACACTGACTGAAGAAAGAAATAATGCTTTCAACTAATGTGCTGACCATCTTCAGTTTCAATTGCAACAACATGGCAGGAACAATTGCCCTTGGCATGAGTAAAGTTATCATGAGTCTGAAAAAATAAAATCTGCCTCATCTACAAAAAGACACAGCTTCAAGATTCAAAAGGGAACATAAAACCTAGAGCCAAGAAAGGCCTTAGAGAATTTTTTTCTAAATCCAGCCCCCTCCTTTCATGAAAGAGGAAAACCTGTGACCCAGAGATACCCAAGGTGACACAGGTAGTAAACATCACAGCCACAATTCCAACCTGGTCCTTACTCCCAACCCAGCACTCCTTCTAGCATAGTAAGATGCTCTGGATTTTTTTGTCTGTTCAATTCAATTCCATAAACATATATGTATTGAGAGCCTATTATGTGCAAGTCACTGTATGGGCACTGGGAGTAAAACAAATTAAAAATGAAACAGTCCTTGACCATAAGGAGCTTAAAATTGTGGGCATCAGCAGGAGAGGAAGTAGAATAGAAGATATAACACACATAAACAAGAAAATGCAAACTAACACAGGAAGTAGAGGCACCTGTGCAAAGGCACAATTTGGGAAGACAGAACACCAAATCCTGGAAGGAGATATTAGGCCAATTTGCCTGGAACTGAGAGTTGCATTGATAGGAATAATACAAAATAAAACTAGAAAGGTGGGATTGTTGAGGACTTTAAAATTACTTGCTAAGGATTTTGTATTTCAACTTTAAGTGGCTTGAAGAAGCCACTGAAGATTTTTCAGTAGGGGAGTGACACGGTTTTAAGGACATCTATCCTCTTATATCCACTCACACTGCCATTACCCTACTTCAGGCCTTCATCACCCCTCACCTGGGGGTCACCAGTCTCATATGTGGTCTCCTTGCTTCAATTTTCTTCCCATTCCAATCCATCTTCCACACTGCTGCCAAAATGATTTTCCTAAATCACAGGTCTGCTGCCTATGTCACTCCCCTAACTAATCGATTCCAGCAACTCCCTGCTGCATCTAAGACCAAATATATATACACACCTGTTTGGCATTTAAACTCTTTCACAACCTAACTCCGAGCTACCTCTCAACCTTATTATACATATTAACCTTTCATGCAGACTGGAGTCCAGAGACACTAACCTTCTAGCTGTTCCTAATATGCTTTATTCCTTGGAGGCTGCTACTAGCCTCCACTCATTTGCACCAGCAAGTTTGCACCTTCACCTCTGCCTGTAGGAAGGCTTGGCTTCCTTTTGGATACCACTCAAGTACCACCTTCTACAAAAAGACTCCCCCGATTCCCCGACCCAAATTATTTTGCATCTATTGTGTATATTTATATTGTGTGTGTTATACATCTATTTGTTATCTTGACTGCCTATATTAAAAACTCCTTAAGAGCAGGGTCTGTTTGACTTTGTTTAACATACAACAAGGACAGAGAACTGGTCTTGGAGATAGGGCAATCTATGAACCTAGGTGGGTCACCTAATGTTTCTAGGCAACTGGCTAAAAGAAAAAGGTGCCAGTCTACATCAGCACAGTCTCCTCATCTAAGAATTCTCCATACCAAGATATCAACAAGGCCAGACTCTATCCTTATCAGTGCTTAGCACAGTACCTGGCACATATATAACAATTACTGATTGATCAAGAGATGTGAGAAATGTTGTGGAAGAATTGAAGAGAAAGAGATGGAGATGTAAAAAATACTCAGAATGTATCCTGCTACTCAATTCCTATGTCATCACTGTACAGGAAGGTCAAAACACAGCCTCTAACTTCACTAGGTGACTATGGGGAGGAGAAAGAATAATTATTATAATTATTAATATTTATATAGTACTTTCAGGTAACAAGGGTCTTCATATACATAAATACATTTGATCTCAGAAAAAAACAGGAAGGTGGATACAAAAGGTATCATTCTCACTTTATAAGATGAGAATATAGAAGTAGAGAGAAGTTAGGTGACTTGCCCAAAGTCACACAGAGTGTCAGGGTTTATATTTAACCCAGAAATCTCCAGATTCCAAGTGAGAAATATCTCCTACTCCTGGCCCTGCCAAAAACTAGGATGAATTTATAGGCCACTGTTTCTTCATTCAACAATGAAGGGGCTAGGGGGCGGCTAGGTGGCACAGTGAGTAGAGCACTGGCCCTGGAGTCTGTAGGACCTGAGTTCAAATCCGGCCTCAGACACTTAACACAAAAACTAGTCATGTGACCTTGAGCAAGTCACTTAACCCCAATTGCCCTCCAAAAAAAAAAGCAAAAACAAAAACAAAAAAAAAAACAATGAAGGGGCTTAAAGACTAGATTGGCAGTTCTCAAAGGACCGTTTAAGCATCTGTGAAATCAAAACTATTTTCATAATAATATTAGTCTAAGAAAATACTCAACCTTTTTCCAACTACATATCTGTATGGGACCAGATTTTCTTCATATACTGAAACTAAAACACCACATCCCAACAGACTGTATGCAAAAACAGATAGAAGAATCCAGCTGTCTTCTATTAAGTCAGACATTAAAGAGATTTTCAAAAATACATAATAATTCCAGTCTTCTCACTATTTTTTTTTTTTGCTTTGGAAAAGTTATTTTTTATACTTATGTTAACAGGTAATGTGTTTAGTTATTTTTAAGTGAATTAATGAATTTTTAAAATTTATCAGTTCTACTTTCTAATGGCATAAATATCACCATATGTAACTCACATAAACATGAAGCATTTAATAATTATTATTAGTTATAAAAAGGTCCTCAAGAATTTGAGTATGATTGGGATCCTGACACCAAAATTTTGAGAACAACCTATGGGATGAATCTAAACACAATGCAAAAAAAGCTAATAAAATTTATGAGTAATACATTATCATTTTAAAGTGGTAAAAAGGAAGGAACAAATGAAATACTTTGTGTAAAAGCACTGTACCAATCTTCACAGAACTCGGGAACTTGGAGATCACCTGGTCTATACCTGAAAATGGAACCCTTCTACACCAGACTTGACAAGTGGTCATCCATTCTTTAGTGAGCACTCAAGTGGATGGGTTAAGAACAGGCCACTCTACTTACAGATAGCTCTTAGGGAGTTTTCCCCTCACAATCAAGCCCAAATGCTTTTCTGTCTCTTCACAGCTGCCATCTGTTACTCCTAGTTCTGCACAATAAGACCAGGCAGAGAAAGTCTAATCCCCCTTCTCCTTAATACTCAAAAGACAAATATCATGTTCCTCCTAAGTCATCTCTTTTCCAGACTAAAAATCCCTGGTTCCTCTGACTGATCTTTATATTGAGTGAACTCTAGGCTAATCACATTTCTCAATACTGTCCACAGAATACTACTAAGTACTCCCTAAAAAAGGCACCCAGAACCAGAGACAGTACTCTAGATGTAGGGTGAGCAAGGCAGAATATCGTACAATAGCATCACCTTGTTCCAAAATTGCTGCAGTTCTCTTAAATGAAAGCTAAGATCACATTTTCATGGCTGCTATATCAGCTATTACCATCACTGAAGAAAATATGAAAACTCATATTGGGCTTGTAGTCCACCAAGACCCTTGGACCTTTTTTCCAAAGAAATTCCTATCTTGCCACACCTCTTCCCACTTTGTACTTAAAAAGTTGGTTTTCTTCATCTAAGTGTGGGACATTTTTTCATACTCAATTTTCATTTTATAAAATTAGACCCAGTGTTTTAGATTGCTAAGATCTTTCAAAATTGTCATTGTCATCAAATACATTGGCTATGCCTCCTTCACCTCTGCCTGTAGGAAGTTTCTTATTTGGTTGTTTTGGTTTTTTTCCTAAATAGAGAGAGGGTTTTTTGCTTTTTTTTTTTTGGAGGGCAATTGGGGTTAAGTGACTTGCCCAAGGTCACCCAGCTAGTTTTTGTGTTGTGTCTGAGGCTGGATTTGAACTCAGGTCCTCCGTACTCCACAGCCAGTGCTCTATTCACTGCACCACCTAGCCACCCCCAAGAGTGAGGTTCTTAATGGGCTTTTTTAGGCAAACATTTGGCACATTTGAAGTCAAAGGACCAGAGTTTCAAATCCCAATTCTGCCATTCAGTACCAGCATTACTTTAAGTGAATCACTAAAACTCTCTGGGCTTCAGTTTCTTTTTATGTAAAAATAAAAGGTACATGATCTTTAAAGTGCCTTTCAGCTCTAAATCTGTGATCCTATGTTCCCTATGTATTCACTGTAATATTTTCATTTTAAATAGTTTTTGTTAATGTATTTTAAATCATTATCTGTTGCACTATTTTAAAAAGCAAAATAAGTAAAATTCCATTGCTATAATTAATCACAGGAGTTTTATCTTCAACATTTCAGCTTATATTGTTTTGTTTGTTGTTGTTGAGTCATTTTTCAGTCATGTCCGACTCTTCATGACCCCATGGGCTTTTCTTGGCAGAGATACGTGAGTCAGTTGCCATTTCCTTCTCCAGCTCATTTTACAGATGAGGAACTGAGGCAAACAGGATTAAGTGACTTGCCCAGAGTCACACAGGTACTAAGTGTCTAAGGCCTGATTTGAACTCAAAAGATTAGTTTTCCTGACCCTAGGTCTAACACTATTCACAGTACCACTTAGCTGCCCCTTTTATATTGTTCTAGGGAATAATTTTTTTTAAAGAAAGGAACACATTTTAAAAATCTAATTTTGCTTTGCATCTAAATTTAGATCTCTGCTTTTTTATTAGTTTCTTAAAATTTAGCATTTAAATTTAGACTCTACCATTACTTACTTGCTTTCGATAGCACTGGGATATGGGTAGCCAGTAATAATTTTTCATCTAAAGAAAACCACTAACAGTAGGGTGCCAGATGAAATTTCCTCCAAGCTAATCAGATAATTAATAGAGGGTATTCAGAGATAGAAGAAAAAATAAAAGGAACTAGGTTTCCCTTGGCTCCAACCATTCTTTAGCACAGGCACAGTGATTTAGTCTTTGTATCATTTATTCAACCACTATATGTTGAACATTTATGTGGCATGTGTGTAAGGCACTATGGTGAAAAAAAGCTGCACCAGAGTTCTCTCCACCCCATATTGATCGACACATAGCAACTTGCCCGTTGTCTTTAGAAAGTACAAGAATATACTCACCTGCCACAAGGCATACAGCTGATAAGAAGAGCCTGCAGGACAGGACTGAGCTTCCTATGCATACAAGGCCAGTAGTATGGTCACTCAAATGTCAAGACAATTTAACTAGCCCATCAACTCTTGCCATCTTTCCAGAATCTGATCCTACACTGAAAATTACTAGGTGGTGCATCGAAAGGCACTGACTTCAAGGCCTTTTCAGTATGTCTCATTAAGGCCCGTGTCTTTAGGAATCAGGGTCACCTGTGTTTGGCATCTGGTTTGGAGTTTAGAGAGAGTCTCAAACACCAAAATATTGGTCAGCAAATAGTGAATATATTTGGCCACAGTAAATTTTGTTGTGTATTGGAAAATTGACTCACACTAATAATGAAGTAGGTCTTTAAAAGTAAAGAAATTAATAAAAGTCTTAACACAATTTTAAAAACACATCTTAGTATGCTGCTCTTTGTAAAATAAAGGCAATACTCTTCCAAACGTATGCCCTCCTGCACTTGGAGCTTTCAACTTGATCTGTTGCTGATTCATCTAGCATTCTTGGTCTCCCCCTGTGATCAAAGGCATAGTGTTCTTGGTTCTGACTCTCCAGCAGCAAAATTCAGGAACTAAAAACTACCTAATACTTAAATTTACCATCTTAGAAGTTTGTTTATGGCAAGAGTTAGCATGACTTAGTAAAGAGGCCCAGTCAGAGTCAGGAGGGCTGGGTTCAAGTTGGAGCTTTGACACATACTGCCTGTGTGTCTCTGGGCACATCATGTTGACCTTTCAGTATCTCAGATGACTCCCAGGCTAAAAGCTACAGAGACCATACTTAGCTGTGTTAGTAGAGGGAGTTTCCTCACCAACAGTACCCTACACTGATGAAAAAGTTTATGGCATTCCTCATTGGAAGCTGGCTTAGGTTAAGGTAAACTAACATAACTGGTTTCATATGACAAAATGTGAATTCTACACTCTGTTAATCTATTAAACAGCTGACACTGACATTTTTATGGCTTAAAATATTCAGCACTTATATTCATCTTAAGTAAATCTATCTAGAAGCTAGCAAAAGTTCAAAGACAGTCTAATTTCTCTGTGGCCCACACCCCAGATGTTTAAGTCATCTCCTTTGTTGTTTGTTTGGGTTTTTTGGGGGGTGTGGGGAGGGGGTTTAGATAGGACCTGTGATTTTACCAGTGTAGGGAATGCCTAGTGAGGAACTTCCTCAACCACTGAATGTTGATCCCCCACCTTCTAGGTAACAATTGTCTTACAGAGTTGCCATGGAGTACTGAAAATGTTAAGGGACTTATCCAGGGTCACAGAACTAGTATGTGTTAGAGATGGAATTTAAAGCCAGGCCTTTCTGACTCCCAGTGGGAGTCATATAGTCTACAGACTTTGTCTGGTGGGCTTCCTTGAAGAAATAAAATATTCATGCATGCATTTAGAGCTTTTCAGTCTCCTCTGGCCATGTCATAAACCTGAGTGGAGAAGCATAGTTTCATTTACTCTGGGGATGAAAATTCAGGCCCCCCAACAGTCAGTACATTTTCTTCTTCCTTACCTAGTTTGAGAATGTGGAATGAGGAAATCTCAATAAGGAACTGAAGGACAATCACAAGACTGTAATTTAATACACAATTAAGAGTTGCACACTATATGTTCCTTATTTATATCATATGTAATTTTTTTTTAGTTATGGCAGCTTCAATTATTCAGAAAGTGAAACAAAACCATAATGTGAATGAGGCTACAAAACATTAACTTGAGAATTTTTTTTCATCTGCTTATCCAACACTTAAGTGACAATAGTACTGTAAAAAGGTAATATTATGCTTTATGGAAAATAATATACAATAATTTAAGAAACACAGAAGAGGAAAAGTTAACTACACTTAAAATAAATTTCCCTTATGTTGACTTTTCCAGTGGAAACTGAATAGAATCTTAAATCTATACAAATGGAAAAGGAAGGTCTTGTAATTTTGTATAATTGATTCCTAGGGTTTAAGCACTGAGCATCAGCACATCAGTTAAAACATTATAAAATGACATGTAACAGCTGCAAAAATACTTAAAAATAAACAGAGAGAGAAAGCACATTATTAGTGTCTTAATGGGGAAAAAAATTAAAAAGCAAAAAAAAATCTGTAATAAATAAAAAATAGGAACTCATCAACCCCAGATGCCCAATAATTCCACCTAGCCCACTTCTACTCATCCCTGCTTAGGAATAAGGAGGACAAATGTGACCTAGTTTCTTGAACTAGAACAATAACGTTCAGATCTAAACTCATATAACCAGAGGCTCTTCAAAACCTCTAATTTTTGAATTATTATTCAAAATTCCAATTAAATAATTTGAATTAAAAATTTATCATACTGGAAGCTTCAGAGCATCTAATAGTTATGAAGTTCTTTAAGAAGCTAACTGTGATTTGTCAACTTTGTTCCACAGTTATAATGGTTAAGCTACCTTGGTAGTCACTCTCTGCTTTTAAAAGAACCTCACAATTACTATAGTGCTACAGGGTCTGCTATAGCTTTGAGTGTAATTATCACTGATTTAAACAAATTATATATAGTAGAGTTAAGACCAAGCTGTATTACCTTAAAAGAACAAATAAGATCTTCCTTCCCACCCCAAAACACAACTGTACAAGTGTCTTTATAAAGTCTGTTTTCTACTCAGTTTCTATGGTGCAGATACTTCATCACATTAAAGAATTAAAAAAAAAAGTCTGGCCAAGACATGGCAATAAAAACTGTCTGGAAAAGGAGGTAGGAAGGGGAAAAGATGTACTAGAGAAAATGAGTGGGAAGAGAGGAGAAAAGAAGGTAGGAGGAAATAAAGTAGCTATCAATGTCATACACTATATTTCATCTTTCAAATAAATTATACATTTATCAAGTAATGTACATGTGTGTATATGCATATGTATGTTAACTTAAAATTACCTTTTTTAGAAAAATAATGGGAGGAAATGGCTAACCTTTATGTAGTCCTTACTATGGTGCCAAACACTGTGCTAAGTACTTTATAATTCTCTCCTTTGATTCTCACAACAAATCCTTGAGAGACAGGTGCTATTATTATCCCCATTTTTACAGATGAGGAAACTACAGAGAATACAGGTTAAGTGATTTGTCAAGATCACACAGCTGGTAAGTGTCTGAATCTGAATTTGAACTCAGGTCTTTCTGACTCCAGGTCAAGTACTCTATCCACTATGCCATCTATTTTTAAAACCATACCAGAATCTTCTGTTTTGATCACACTTAAATAATTATACCATTGGTAAGGACCAGAAAGTTATTTAGACTATCAGTAGTTACCAAAGCTTGAATTCTTCAGTAGAACTAGAATAAGAAAAACTTAGATTCAGAAACTCAATTGGCAAGCACTTTACTATGTGCCAGGTAATATGCTCAACGATGATAAAAAAAAAAGTTGCTGGTCTCAAGAAATTTATATTCTAATGTGGGAAACAACATGTCCATAGATAGGCACATTCAGAATACAGAGTAAAAGGTAGCAGCAGTAAAGGAAAAGTAGAGGCCACCTGCAGATGGCACTTTAGTCATTAAAGAATCCAAGGGTTCAGGGCAGCTACATGACACAGTGAATAAAGTCAGGAGGACCTGTGCTCAAATCTGACCTCAGACACTTAACACTTACTAGTTGTGTGACCTTGGGCAAGTCACTTAATCCCAATTGCCCTGCCTTCCCCCCTCCAAAAAGAAAAAATTATCTAAGAGTTATAAGAGGGGGCAGTGAGTAGAGTAGAATTGTAGGTATAGGGGTCAACCAATGCACAGGCACAGAGAAAGGACATGGAGCATATGTATGAGGGAGGAACAGCATGGAGGCCACTACAGCTGGACCTCAGAGTACACAGAGGAGAAAAGTGTAACAGACTGAAAGATAGGAAAGGAGCATGCTGTGAAGAGCTTCAGGTGTTAAGGAAGCTTCTGTTTGAACCTAGAGTTACAAGGGAACCACTGAAGTTCACTGGATTGAGGGGGATAATATGAGTAAGTCATTTTGGCAGGAGGTGACTAGTGTATGGTGGGTGTGTAAGTGGAGAGAAGAGGGCATGTGTAAGAAATGTTTAGGAGAAAGAAATCACATGATTTGGCAATTGGATATGTGACATAATGAATATGGATATAATATACTGAACATATATACTGTATATGAATACATATTGCATAATATAATGAATACGAATGAGGGGGTCAAGGAAGACAACAAGGTAGTAAACATGAGTGAATGAGAAGGTAGTTTCCTCAAAAGCAAAAGGGAAGTTAATGCTGAGAGTACAATATAAAGAAGGCCCAAAACATTGCCTTGGGGTACTCTCGATGTAGGTGGGAAAGAAATGGATGAAGATCAGAAGAGACTGAGAAGGAGTGGTCACACAAGTAGAAGGAAAACTGTGAGGCCAAAATCATGAGATTCCAGAACCATGAGAATATCCAGGAGAAGATAGTCAATAGAGACAAAATACTGTAGACAAAGGGATCTGAATAACCTCACAGTACACACTGAACTTTAGTTTCAACTATGAAAAGGTCTAAGAGCCCATAATATTAAAATAATGAGCTCTTCAACTAAGTTCTCTGAAAAAACAAGGGTTAGACACTAAGTTAAACAAAATGGAGACACCTAAGATCAAATCCAGAGTCAAAAGGCTGGTAAAGCTGATCAAGTTTACTTATGATGTTTGAAATAAAAGGTAACAATTTCTGAAAACTTTATCACATCTACAAACAAAACATGAGGACATGGTGTAGTAATGTTTTCCCACCAGTAGAGTCACTCCTTTGGCTTGATCTTGGCTTCAAAAGGACCCTTTAAAAATTCATGTATGTTACCTGAGAGTTAATCTCTTAGTACTCTGTGACCATAGCAGATACACAGGGAGCCTCAAAAAAACCAGGAACAAAATGGGTGAAATTTGACTGGAGGATGGGGGAAGAAGGTAAAAGTGGGGGGAAAAGGAAAGATTCAGAGTATGAGGCTCAGAACTTAAGGCAGACCTGGATTTGAGGAGGGTATATCCACTTCACAATTAAGACATGAGCCACATATCTGTTTGGTAGAGCATGGGATATGTTCCTTATTAAATTCTCCCTCTGTACTGCTTCACTTCCTACTTTTAGGATATAACATGCTGAAAGTATGCAAATGAAAACACTAGAAAAAACTGATCTAGATTATTGTGAACTAAGGACTAGAGTGTTTAAAATTTTGCATACTATAGATTTTTGTTATTTATATAACTTTTCCCCTGGGTCAAGCAAACATATTTCAATATGCATTTAGTATCCTTTGAAGGGATGTAAATAATATACAGAAAAAATAGCAATCAATGTATCTTTAAATATTATGAGTCATATAACATTTCTTCTGAAATAAAAAACTTCTGGCAACAATGAAATTGATATTTGGTCTAATTTCCCATTGCCATGAGTATATGTAATTGTAATATTAGATTATGTATACTAATATAGCATATCATTTCATCTATAATTATCCTATTTCAACATTATGTAATACTTGCTACTATAGAAAGTGACACTTTACATGAAGTAGATAGTGGAAAGGCTAATTTTCTAGCACCAGTTTTGTTAGTAACTAGCTATGACATGAACTAAATCATTCTATGAGGGGACTAAACCAAATGATATTTAAGATTCCTTCCCAGTTTAATAATTCTTCAATTCTAAATACCATTTGCTGTATATTCTAACTGCCCATTGTACAAGGTTCAGTTCAGGATCTGAAGCTTGGTCATTCCTTTGTGGGGAAAATGATTTAATAGGGATTAATGTCATCAAATGACAAGGTTTTAGTGTCTGCCAAGAAGCAGAGTTAGGTTTTGAATACAGGTCCTCTGAATCCAAGTCACTACTCTAAGACTATACCACTTTGTATTTGTTCTATGAAGAGGACAATAATGAACATAATTTTCAATTTATAAAAATATTCTGATTCCTAGGAACTCCGACAATAGTAGATTATAATCAATTTCATTTATTACACTACTCAAAGTGAACATGAAGTAAGTTTGATTCTCCCAAATGATCAAGGTAAAGAAATTAACTTTAAAAATCACCAGTGCTCATACCCATTTCATAGCCAAAATTATTATCTTTGTTAAAAAAAATTGTTAGATCAGGTTTAGGTGGTATTTCATATCATGACTTTCCCTTCCTCCACCTACTCTTAAATTATGACTTACTCTTCATAAAAAAAAAATTCCAGGTAATGATGAACTCCATTAGATCTAAGCTGATATTGAATATTACAACTTCCTTTCCAGGATATTCAGTTATCAGTATGGAAATTAGCCTTATTATTTCTTTCCACTATTTAAGATTAATGTTACTTCAATCATTTTTAAGGATTCCTATGCATTTTATTTTCTTTCTAAACATAATTCAAGTTTACTTTTTCATGTTTTAAAACTGACATTCTCAGTACCATGTATCACATTTATAAAATGAAACATTTAGCAAAATAACTTTAAAAAATACTACCTGTCCTCTGGTTCCAAAAGGATTTTTTCTTTTGTTTTGAATAGAATCCAAGCTAATTTTGTCCTATTTTCACTGAAAATATTCTAATAATGTAGAAAATTACATGAATCTTATATCCCAATAAAAGGATTCCAAAAATAACATTCCTTCCATTTTAAGTATACTTCAAAAACTGAACCTTGTTAAAGTAAATGAAATGAGTTTTTTTTTTTTTATCTCAAATCAAGCCAGGTTAGGGCAATGGCTTGCCACATATCAATGGGCTGAACTTCTTTTCTTCCTCTCCACAATCTTAATAGCTCTAATCACATTAATCATATTTATTGCTGAGCAATGTCCCCACCATCTGTTACTGACATCATTCTATCCGAAAATATCCTTTTCTTACATCCCCATCTTTAAATACTTTGTACTTTAAACTTCAATAGAGAAAAGAAATAATATAAAACTTCTACTTTTAAATGACTCATTTTGGAAAGATAGCATTAAGACAATACAATTGCACGACTAAGAAAATGGCTTACAAAAGACAATTTTACCAACATATTTTAAATTGCTACTCTCATATCCATTTTGCCAAATCCCCATATGCTTTGGGATCTGAATAATGAATATCTCCATTTAACTCTCCAAATACTATTTTAAAATGTATATTCAGTAGTAGATGGAGAAAAGATCAATAAGCAAGCACCTGGAAATTAATATAATCCAGGATAACTATTCGTAAACTGTAAGAGCTTAGTACTGTTTATTTTTGTTTAGAAAACAGAAAGACATGTTTCATCATCAATAGCTATTAGAAGTATCAAAATTATTTCTGTAATGTATAGAACCCACAAAAGTTTTACCAGCTTTTTTATACATTTACCAAAAAACAAAACAAAACAAAAAACACTTTTCTCAACATTGCATTTCTTTCTCATATCATAGGAGCTTAGATTTAGGGCTGGAAAGGACCCTTAAATTCATCTAGTCCAGAGCCCTTATTTCACAAATGAAGAAACTGAGGGCCAGAGAAGGGAAGGATCACAAAAAAGTTGTGGCAAAGCTGGCATTTAAGCCTAGGTCAAGGTTTCAGATGCAGCACTCTTTGCAACACTACTATCAGTAGTTTATGATATTAATGATTCTCTGAAACTATTCAGTCAGAATTCTTTAAATTATCCTCTAATATATATATATATATATATATATATATATATATATATATATATACATATATCACTTAAAATCTAGGAATTTGTCATGTATCTTCATTAAATTGAACCAATACTGAACTTTATGTTAAGATACTCCTTTCCCTCATATCTTTTCCAAATAAGTCTAATTCTTTACTATCTTTCTCACATATCCAGTTGGTAAAATTAGACTCACTGTCCTCTCAAAGTTCTTTCATTGGCACTGTCTCCTCTCATATATATTGCCCTACACAGCATTTTTTTAAGTATCAGCAAAAAAAAAAAAAGAGAGAGAAATGGCAAACGATCCTCCATAATCTACTCATGCCAAAGCATAGCCCCAGGAACATCTCCAAATCACATTTTCATTTGCCTTCTACACATTTCTATCAAACATCAACAAGAATCTATGTAAGTTCATACTATTAGCCTTCAGTAGTCATTTCCTATGTGTTTTCCAACCAAATTTTTTTTTAAATTATGTATCAATTAATACCAATCTCCCTAGATTCCACTCTTTCCCTCCTTCTCCCCCTCTGAAATCTCTATCCTGATTCAGCTCTTTCTTTTATAAGAACAAGGAATAAAGGATGAGATCCTAATATGAAATTATATATATTTGCTAGATTCTAACATGTAGTCCTTATTGTACTTGATCACCTTTTGATGCTTTTTGTGTCCTTATTAATAAAGGAAGTAAATTCAAGGCACTGATCACAGAACATACTCTCATATCATCCCCAAAGATTCTGAGAATATACCACATAAATGAAGTTTAAGATAGGAGATAAGACTTTGTAAAGAAAAATATGTAATACAAATGCTCTGTGCTCACTAGTACTTCAATGTAATTAAGTCATATTTATTTTAATTTTCAAAATGCTCATTTTTGCAAATAAAGCAATTCACATTGCTTTTGTCACTGCTTTACTTCATAAATCGAATTTACCTCAGACCCATAGTGAATTCTGATACCTATTCATTTTTAAAATGAAAATTCCTCAACCTTAGTTCTGCTTTTAAAACTATGCTTGGTACTTCTGTGTTTTTCAGCCATGAAATAAAAAATTGCTGCCTCAGAAAAGCTCTTTCCAATTCCACCACTGTATTGACAGAGGTCATGGGTTGTCTATTCATGAAAACCCACAATGATACCCATTTACAGTTCTCATTATCCTTCCAAAAGAAGGAACTGTTTCAAATTTCTGCACTGGGCTTCCTTGCAGGAAGCGCCTAGTTTATGTACAACCAAATATTAAAGTTAGAATGCTGATCTTGTCATTTATTTTTTGCAATCTAGTATTAAAATTCAATAAAAAATATGTAAAGGGTACAGAAATTATCCACAAAACTAAAATCTTAGCTTTCTAATGTAAATAATGCTTGTAAAACAAGATTTTTATCTAAGATGCAATAACCAAATGGTTAAAGTCATCTAAGCCTGAGATGATACCATGTTTTGAAAACAAAAGAAAACATGTAAAAAAATGTTAAGGAGATTCAATTTTACCTGATCATTTTTCTTGGGGGGGAGGAATATAAAACATAGTATTCCTGTCTATACACACTTCTGATTTTTGCGAGTTCAAAGACCTTAAATGAAAGTGCTTCTCTTTCAAATAAAATTATTCCAAATAGATTCAAAGTCCCATCCCCAAGTACTTAACTACCTGATTTTATCAATTAATTTTACTATCTTGAATTGTAATTTTTGGGGGAGGGGAACTGATTTTTCGATTTTTATGAACCTGTAACAGCTGTGATACAAACTTAATGAATATACAAAGACTGGTCATCTTATTTGACTAGATTAAGAATGCAAAAAGAAGGGGCAACTAGGTGGCACAGTGAATAGAGCACCAGCCCTGGAGTCAGGAGGCCCCAAGTTCAAATCCGGCCTCAGAAACTTGACACAGTTACTAGCCGTGTGACCTTGGGCAAGTCACTTAATCCCAATTGCCCTCCCAAAAAAAATGCAAAGAGAACACAATGCTTATTACTTATTTTATCATATTAGTATTAGGGTTTATAATCAATAACCACACCAAAGGAAGTTTGAAAGGTGGAGAGAAGGGAGCAAGCATTTATTAAGTACCTTTTATATGCCAGATACTGTGCTAAGAGCTTTATGAATATTACCTTATTTGAGAAAGTGGGACATAATTAAAGGTATCATATAGGCCAAATCCACCACCCTCTTAGTCCATGTCAATTATTTCAGGGCCCCCTTTTTACTGTTAATAAGCATCACACTTGTTTTCACACACACACACACTTCATACACACCTTACCTCTTCCCAGCAGCTTTAGGGCCCAGGTCTTCCTTCTTCTTCTTCCTATACGCGGTGAGCTGATGAGTATTCCTTCCAATCAACACACTTATCCCCCAGCCACTTCCCCACACTTCCAACTTATTGCAGAAGGCATATGTCCGCTTGAACTCGAGGATAATTCTGCAAACACTCGTTTGGAATTAATTTTTAAATAAGATTTATGCTACATAGAAATCTATTTGGCTATTTATATTTATCTTATATGGCATTCAAAAGTCGCCTTACTGTTTGGCAATTTTATTACTCCTTTGTCAAAAAAATTTTATTCACCTATGGTCATATGGAAGCTAATTCTTCATAAGCAAACAGTTGCAGCAGCTGATTATAGTTATATGCACTGCTTAAATGATTTGTTGATGGAATTTACTAAGCTGTTTTGAGGTTTAATTAAATGTTTGTACTGCACTTAGTAATTATCAGATGGAAAATTTCATATACCGTGTAATAAATTCATCTCACTACACATCAGTTTAATTTGCTATGAAATTAAAGTTTCTTCTGTAAGTTAAAGTGCTCCATAAAAGCCTTTATTTTGTTCCAAATTAACCTAAATATGCCACTAGTGCCCAACATCATCTTTTAAAAATAAGTAATGCCTATTTTCAACATATTTAAAAGGGAGTGTATTCTAATTTTTTAAGGCAATCCTCCAGACAATGGCCCAAGAATACACCTAAAAATTAAGTAGGATCAATATGTTTACAGAACTACTTATCTACAAAAATATAGACACATAAAGGCTATAGGAAAATATGAACAACCTAAGAAGGGCTAAATACTTCAAAATGTATGCCTCCTGATAATCATTTCCTCAAAAATAGCTGCAGTGTCACAAAACAGATGTTTTGGTCACTTCTAAGTAAAGGCAGCAACAAACTTCTAGATGCTGTGTTTATAGTAATTCTCATTATTATAATAGAAGAATGTAGAAAATAAAGAAAGTCAAACAGTTGCTAAATAAAACATTTTCAAGGTTTCCAGGAGGCATCAAGCTCTTTATCATTTCACATAAGGTACAAGAAGGTTGGTGAACTGCCACATCTCCCTTCAAAAATACCAAGGGGGATCCCATGACAAAACATTCATGGAATATTACTGACATGACCCAGTGCAATATGATGCATGTGTCATCTAATAGCAGTAACAAAGAAGGTTTGCTTCACAATTAAACAAACACCACTGTCAAAAAGTGCTACTTATATATCTGTTTTAGTCTTAAAATAAAAAAGTACTGCGAATTCTGAAAGCCAGTGATTTGAAGTTCTTCAGTTCAAGTAGGAAGCCTACTAGTTTGGAGGTTAAGTATGCATGTCCAAACAAAAACATACTGATCAAAACTGACAGCAGTTCAGTTTAAGTTATCTTAATGGCAAGGGATGGTTAAGTATCAGGGATGATGAAACTCATTTTGCATCTTTAAGCTCAGGAACAGAGTAGTACATAAAATAAATGAAGTAACCAAAGATTTAATCTTCTGTGAGAGAGAAACATGAAAGTGAAACACACCACTGTTGGCAGACATTTTAAAACTACTGTGCAAAATATGCATAAAACATGATCACCATTTTTTATGTAGGTTGAAAGTGACCTTGTGTTGGCTAGCAAATACTTTGACTTTTAGTTGTCTGAAGACTACTATTTTAATTCATTTTGAATAATAATGGTTCTTATATTCAAAACCACATAATTGAAGTCAGAAGATTTCCCATTCAATTTTTTAAAAAAAATCCTGAAATAACAAATGCTTACAATACTTTATTATTCTAAGAATATGGGGAAATTCTATAGAGGAAAATTAGGATTAAAGAAACAAATCTGTGGGCACTTACTTGTTAGTTTAAAGAGCAGATGTGTGGGCCTACTTGATAGTAGAACATGGAGGATAGATATAACCTGGGCTCAGAAGTCCTATCTGACACATTATTACCAGTGTGTCTGAGCAAGTGCCACAGCAACTCTGTAAGATTAAAAGTCTCAGGGCTCCTGTTCAAGCTTCATCACAGGCAGCTAGCTACCCCACTGATATAATAGGTCCAGATCAGTAAAAAAAAGTTTTGGGAGAACCTGGAAGCAAGGACTGTTAAGTGATGGCTTATATTTGTACAGTCCTTTAAAGTTTACAAACTGTTTGCCTCATAAGATTAAGGTAGGGTAGTACGAGTATTAACCCCCCAGTGCAGAAGGGAAAATTATAGATCTGAGAGCTTAAATGACTGGATGCAGTGAGAGAGTGCTGGGTTGGGAGTCAGCGGACCTGAGTTTTAATCTCAGCTACACCACTAACCACCTCTGCCCCTTGAGTATGTCACCTAAGGGCCCTGGGCCCTATTTTCCTCTTTTTATAGACTATTAAAAGGTTGTACTAGGTCATGTCTGAAGCCCCTTCCAACTCTAAATCTGTGATTTGCCCGTGCTCACATGGTTAGCATGTATCTGAAACAGAATTTGAATACATGCCCTCAGACACCAAGAACCAAAGTTTTTCCACTACACAAAATATATATGAAGAACTAAGTTTCATAGATGTAGGGATTCCCTTCCTAGATTTCTGCTCATCTGAAGACCTCTTTCCAAAGAAATGACCAAACCCAGGACATAAGTCCTACCTAAACAAGAGAACAAAACATTTACATTTCCTAATGTTTGAGGGGCCCTTGGTCTACTGCTGAGCTGCTGTCTAGAAGTTTAAAATGACACCCTTTAAACATTTGCTTATGTATAATATGTAATATTCATGCTGAAAATATAAAGCTTCCATCATGGATCTATCCTATTTCCCACCAAATTACTCATTTTGTCCATCAAACTTCCATATACAATTTTCATCATTCATAATGCTATTTTATTTATAAGAGCTTAATTTCTCTCCACACTTAAAGCTGTATATGTTTATCATTATTCATTCCAAGTTCACTTATTTAGATTTATTCCATACCTAAAAAGCTTTCTTAACACTAACTTGATAATAACATGCTCTAGGTTCCTTTACTTATTTCTAGAGTTTAGGATTTTTCTCTCTTTAACTTCTCCAACTATGAAATTTTTATCTATACTTAACATTAATTCTTTTCCACTATTATATATGTTCTCAGTTTTTTCCAATGCTATTACTTTATTATAATGTTTTAAAGAAAGCACTTAGGATCAAAAGTTGGAAACTAAAACAAAGTCTCTTACTTTAAGACTTAGAACATAATCTACCTGGAATAGCATCTATGATAGCCAACTCAAAAATTTCAAGAAAAAACAATTTTAATTTACAAAATATGTAATTTGTATGGTTTCACAATATTGTGCATAGCTAAAACACTAATAAAAATGAAAATGTTCAAACTGATTTCCAATTACAATAAACTTGGATGCAAAGTATCTATGCTTAACACAATAAGTGTACTGAATTTTAAAAAGCACAAGTCCCAAAACTGCTATGGAATTTAGTTAATAGGAAATCTGAAAAGTATGACTTGGTATTAAGTGATATCTCCTTTCCTCAATTTTGTGATTAACAGGATTTTTTATTGGTATTAAGCTAGAGCAAACAAATCAGAATAGTACATATGCAATATTCAGTACACACAAAGTTAAAAGAAATTCAAAACCTGTATAAAACAAAAAAATTTGAGAAAAATTATACAGCTTAAGAGATACAGTGGTAAAGGTCCTCTCCATCCCTTGATTACAGCTTGCACTCTGTACCTAAATAGAAGAACTTACTGCACTCAACTGTAATAAGAAATATAGACTCATGTTAGTATAGTGAATTTAGAGGATTAAACAAATTCTCTAAGAACCTTGCATTGGCAAACAGGTGACTTCAGTTGGTGAAAGCAGACTAAGGAAGGGGAAGTGGGGAAGAAAAATTAACTGGTATTCTGAAACATTTTTTAAATAATTTCTTATTTTTCAAATACTGCTTTCCTAACAGAAGTGTTGTACACTTGCACAATGTTAATTACTTTATTATACATGGAAGCCTGTAATAGGCTGATTACACAATAAGACTGCAAACAACCAGTGGTACTTTTCTGACGTCAGAAGAGTACATAGGACTGAAACATCACCAAAAGTACATAAAAAACTCATGAGCATAAACATCAAAGTACAATAAAAAATGTAATCAGAAAAAAATACATTTGCTAAAAAGTGGTTTAGAGCAGCGCCACCGCCTATCAGTAGCTTCGAATGGCCATTAGCGTTCCTAGCAAGTTTCCATTAACTTCACAAGATCCGTGTACAATACTGACTCATGTACTCCAGAAAGTACAGGAAAGGCTGCAATTTCACAGAGGTTCTGATGTCATTAGGAAATACTGAGCTCATTTCTCATTGGTTAAGCCACCAGACAAAATTACAACCTTATTACACAGAGCTGTGAGTAAGTGGGGTTAGGATATTATCATACATGGAAACTTGTATTGGATCTACAAATGGTGGGGAAGGGCATTTACACTACTGTTGACTATTTGATGCCATAAGACATATAAAAAGTACATAATGAATTATGTTTGGAATGTAAATCATTTAAAAATTCAAACTGTCAAGATAGGGAGAAGGGAACAAGGAGGGAAGGTTCAAGAACCTTGAAGAACAGGGTTGAGAACAAGGACAAAACATAAGAGAGGTGTGTGATATACTAGAAGACAAGTGGAAGAGAAAATGTTTTAAACCATGTATAATAAATGCATCCCCAAAATTTATATGAATTACATAATACCATCTTATGGTTCTTATAATATGAACCAACCACTTGGGTTTCAATTTATTTTTGATGTCACTAGAATCTCTTAATGGAATTACAGCCTTGTTATAGTTGGGATGAGGGGAGGGCGCTTTTCATTCTTCTTTATAGTTAAAGCTATCATTCCAGGCTTTGATCAAAGATCCAAGAATATTTGTTCTACCAGTCTGGAATGAATGTGGTTTGGAAGATCAGAGTACATTTGAAAAGCTGCAACAAAATATAGGTAGCCAACATCTCAGAATTTTGGATCAGCCCAGATAGAGATAGCAATTTGAAATGTTTTAGATCCCTTACTTAAATGTTGAAATGTTTTTATCATTCTTCTATCTGCAAGTTGGATATTCCAATACAGTGATAATGTATAGAATTCCCATGCGTTATTACACTTTCCTGAGAGTAAAGCAATTAGAATAAACCTTAATCCTAGGAACAAAATTTTTTTGTAGGTTTTTTTTTTTTGCATTTAAAACTTTTGGGCTATTCCCTGACAATCTATACATGTAAATTTGATTGCTAAACATTGTCACTTTGAATGTCAAACTATTTTTAATCTATTGATTTTGATTAAAAATCATAATACAAACAGAGCTAAAATCACACTAACAAAATAAACTAAATATGAAAAGTTGCATTGAAAGGGCATGTTACATTATTCTTAATAGGATCATGTAGAAACATTCCAATGGCAGTGTTCTCAAAATAAAACAAAATTACACTGTAAGACCCCCAGCCTGGTCACACTTGGGACCTTACCTGTAACTTTGGCTGGTTGGTGTCTTTACTCTTGTACTACATGGCTCACTTACATCAGACATCATATTTGTATACCCTGAGAAATCTGACACTGAAGTCCTTACTCTATGGTCCACTTCTCCATTAGAGTTAGTGATAAAGGTCATTGGCACCCTGCTGCCCGACTTAAACTGAGAACCAAATGCCTGTGCAAAGTTCTCAATTTGATACGTTGTTCTAGGCTCTATGTCCTTCTGAGGATCTATCTGGCTAGTTAACTCCTGAGATGGAATCTGAAAGCTTGTGGAGGACTCTAAGTTTTTCTGTTCCTTCTGGCTAGTCAATTTCTGAGATGTAGACTGGTAGCTTGATGAAGTCTCTAAGTTTTTCTGCGGATCTATCAGATCATCCAGCTCCTGTGATGGAGTCAGCTGCTGATGGGTGGCCTCCAAAGCAGATAAATAAAAACCTGGTTGAGATCCAAGCAACATCCCAAAAGGAGGCTTTGGCAATGTAGTTGGCAACACTGAGGTAACAGATTGGCTGAAACCACACTCCAGGGGCGATGTAGTGTATATTTGTTTATCTGGAAATAAAGTGTGGTTGTGGAGAGTTGAAGACAGACTAACAAACTGGAAACTGGGTCCAAATGCAAAACCAGTGCTATTGGCTGATCTTTCAAAAGCTTGCTGGATGTATTTGGAATATCCTTGCAACATGTTTGCTTTGTCATTTGAAGGTGTCTGGTTGCCTGGGCTCAAATTTTCCTCTTGAACCATGTCTGAATGTTCTCCTGAGGGGTGTAAATCAACTCGTTGTTCTGTTATATTGAAAGGATCCTCTTTCTGCCCCTCAGATTTACTGGAGTACTGGTCCAAAAGGCTCTGTAAGACTTCATCAGGGATTCCAGACTTGTCATGACAAGACTTGATCTCAGTGTTTAGAGATGAGGAATCAATAAGTGATAATGGCGCTTCGTTGTCCATAACGCTCACGCCTGCAGACTGGATGACAGACTGTTGGGAGGCCATGTGTCCAACGTTTATAGAAAAGGCACTGTTACCGCTGGCAGTTTGTAAGTATCTTCTCTTCTTTGAAAACTGCATGGCATCATCATAGTTGCTACTTAGCTGGCCTTGCTTGCCACCTGCACCCTGGAGAAGACTAATGGCCTCCACGCTACTATTGGACACTATGCCAAGAGAACCACTTGGTTTCCCTGACAGTGATTTCTGTCCAACTATATCTGGTAATGGTGACACAAAATTAAGGTAGTTTTTGTCTGTATTTTTTCTGCTTCCTTTTTTGAAGACCAACTTTGGCACCCTTTTTTGTAATTCATCAATACCAGCGCCAATTATGCCACCACTGGAAGACACAATAGGAATTTCTACTGTATAACTTTGCATGTTGATATTATTTGCAATTTGTGATTCATTTGCTTTACCAGTCTTGTGTTCCTTGTTTTCAATGGATAAACTCTTTGACTTATTTTTTCTCCTTGAAGAACTTGTATTTCCCTGAGACAACACAGTCAGGTTACCCATACTGTTATGGTTTGATGACCCAGGTTCTGCACTAGCTGCTCCTTTAGCTATGGCTTCACCACATGTGCGCCTGTGCTTCAACAATCTATCAGTCCTTGAAAAATACTGTTGACAAGTATCACATTTGTATGGCTTTTCTCCACTATGTGTCCTCTTGTGTCTCTCCATATGGTACTTTTGAATGAACTTCATGCTGCATTGATCACACCCAAATGGCTTCTCTCTACTATGGATTTTCTCATGTCTTTGCAGCAGATACTTCTGAATGAAACCCATGCTACACTGGCTGCACTGGAAAGGTCTCTCTCCTGTGTGAATGAGGACATGTCTGCGCAGGTGGTAGGAGCTCCTGAAAGCAGCGCTACAGTGTTCACAGATGTGAGGTTTCTGACTTGGGGAAAGAATGGCACCTTCTCCATCTCCAACCAGAGAAGGCTTGGAAGAAGCGCTGGGCTTCCGCTTGGCTTTGATTCCCTGAGATTCTGGCTTTGGCCTCTTTGCCTTTTTCACGCTAGTGTCCTGCTTTGGCTCCTCGCTGCCGTGGTGGTCATCTGTCCTGCTGCTGCTCAGCAGCACGTCTCGGTGGTGCTGGGGGGGCGGGTGCTGGCCGTGCTGGTGCAGAAGGCTCAGATCCTGGATGACGCCGTGGCTCCCCCCCTCCCCGCCTCCTAGGCCGGGAGCTCTCTCCTCCGCCCCTGCGAACAGGCCTCCGTAGTGGTGGTGGTGGTGGTGATGCTGCTGCTCCTCCGGCTCCGTGGGCTTCTCTTGTTTGATGCTCACCAGGGACTGCAGAAAGCCCCAGGAGTTCCTCTGCGGGGGGTAGGCCGCGGCCGGCGCCGCGGGCTCCTTCTTGAAAGTCATGTCCGGGGCAGGAGGAGGAGGCGGGGGAGGCTCGGCGGCCGGGGCTGCGGAGTTGGAGGCCGAGGAAGAAGAGGAGGAGGAGGAGGTCGAGGAGGAGGAGGATGAGGAGGAGGAAGAGGAGGAGGATAACACGCACTGCGGGGGAGGGGCGGCCCCCACTGCCGCCCGGGTGAAGCTGGTGACCGGGGGGAGCCGGTGGTTGAACATGACCATACTCGGGGGGAAGGTGGGTTCCATCTCCGCCCTCCTGCTGCCGCCGCCGCTGCCGCCGCCGCTACTGCTACTGCTGCTGCTGCTGCTGCCGCCGCCGCTGCTGCCGCCGCCGCTGCCGCCGCTACTGCTGCTGCTACCGCTGCCGCCGCCGCCGCTACTCAGGAACCCGCTGCCGACTTTCATACCCCGGAGGAGGCCTGGCTGAGGAGAGGAGGAAAAGGGAGGAGAAGGGAGGGAAGGAGGAGGAACCGGGCCCCGGGGCCGGGACCACCGCGGCGCTCAGACCCCGCCGCCGCCGCCGCTGCCGCCGCCGCCGCCGCCGCCGCCGCCCAGACCGCAACGCGCCCGGCGCTTATCCCCGGCCGCCTCCGGCCCCAGTGCTCATGGTACGGCGGCCCTACCCCGGGCCTCCCCCCTCCCCCCTCCCCGGCCCCCAGCAGCAGCACTTACGGGTCCCGCCGCCGCCACCGCAGCCGCCGTCGCCTCCAGTTAATAAAAATAACGCCGAGTCCTCTCCACAATGGAATTAAAAGCCTCCCTGGAACTGCGCAGGCGCGGCGCGGGGTCTGCTGGGAACTACTCGACCCGGCCGGAGGGGAGCTCTGGGGAGCCAGGGCGCCTGCGCAACAGCTTCCGCCCGGCCGGCCTGTCAATCATTCGGGCGGTTGGGCCCGAGGGTTGGGGCCGACTCGTGTGGGGCTTGTGGGGCGGGGACTTGTGAGGTGACCGGCGGGTTTGGCCTGCTCTAAGGCAAGGGGGAAGGAGGCCCGGGCCTTTAGACGTGCAACCTGTCAGGGCCAGAAGGGACGAGGACTTGGGATTGGAGTCACCAGGGCTGCCTTGGCAGGAAGAAAGAGGGCGCCCGGGCAAAGGAAGGAGGCAAACGGGGCAGGGAAGAGAGGTGAAGTGGGGAGCACAGGGGCACCTATCCGGTCAGATTAGACGAGAGCACCCCCTTCAGACACCGCCCCCACCCCCCGCAGTCGCCCTGCCGTCACCAAGTCCATTCACCCCTGCGTTAGTTCGTGATCTCTTGGACCCGGTTCATTTGCTGTCGTGGGAGTGGCTTATTTTGAAAACGTAATCGGGGTACCTTTGCCAAAAATAGGCTGCTGTCTTACTGCCAACCTACCTGAAGGCTACTCAAAAAGGAAACCACTTGCAATCCGAGTTCAGCCGCCCTATAAAACACACGCCCACATGCACTTCATCATCATTAAACGTTATTTAAATGCCCACATTCCTTTGTAGGCTTTACTAATGAGCCTATTTGTCCTGTTATCTCACAGACACTTTTCTTTTTTGGAAACTGCAGCGGCTACCAAGCCACTTACCACCTCTGGAAGACCACTGATGTCATTCTTCAGTCCCCCACCCCACCCCCATCCCTTCTTCCAAGCCAGCCGGTATCCTGAGGAGTGTAGGAAGAGTGCTCATTCTTGTTCCTTAAAGGAATCTCCCAAACCGAAACCGAACAACTCAACCCCACAAACACTTATCGAGCCCCTGTGTGCTAGGTGCACACCTTGCTGTAAGCTCCTTGAGGGCAGGGGTTGTCTTTTGCCTCTTTCTGCATCTGCTGTGCCTGGCGCTTAATAAATGCTGATTGAATTGAATTGATAATTGAGTATGCAGTCATCTGAAGCTGCATTTTTTCTTTTGGATTACATACATAAAGCACCAGTGCTTTGCACAGATGCCTGGCACATAGTAGGTGTGAAATACATGTTTCTTGGTTTGCCAGGCTAGAACTGTAATGACATACCTTCTATGGTATATTTTCTGAATATGAAAATAAAAGAAGACGATTTTCTTTTCTACTTTTTTCTAGTATTTTATCCGTGAGCTGTAGTTCATGTTTATATAGCAGTTTATGGTATGGTGTGCAAAACCTTTTCCTCACAACCACTGTGTGAGGTAGGTAACATTATTAAGCAAATTTTACTGATGAGAAAACTAAGACCTAGAAAGATGAAAGGACTTGTCCAGGCTCATACAACTATTAAGTGTCACAGCTGGGAATCATAGTCTCTAACACCAAAGCTGCTATGCTGGTGTAATGGAATTATGAATAAATACCCATAGGCCTCACTTATTTGGCCTCAAATATTTACAAATATTTTTTTTAAGTATTAAAGATGATTCATAAAAAGAAACCAATTTTGATGAAACATTATATTCTACATAATGTTTTATAGTTAAGAAAAATTAGTCCCTAATTGTGTGTAACTATAAATGGCAAAGTTCTGTCTCTTGAATTGTAAAACTTTAATACAGTCAAGTGTAGCTAAGTGTTAAAAGAAAGACTGGAAATTCGAAAACTTAAAACAGCAGTAAAATATTAGTCAATGCCTATGAGAAATGAGTCTGTCCCTTTATTCAGGGTGTCTATGTTTAATGGTAAGCTGGGATGCATATAAGCTAGTCCAAGCATGAAGGGCAGTAGGACACTCATATGGAAAGCCAACTTTGTCCCTCAGTTATCAAGATAAGAAACCTGTCATTTCTCTCATTCACTCTGTCAGCCTTGAGATACTCCAAGCAGACTTACCTCTGTGTTGTACACCCCATATATCAGGAAGATGAAGAGACCCTGTAAAATAAAATGGAGGGGAAAAGCTGTTAACTCTAATCATTTCAGCAGTAGAAATACCTGAAATAAACTTTCCTGGGAACAGACAAAAGAAGACACACTTCATCAAGGTCAATTTATTTTTCTATTTTTCAACAT
The DNA here is from genome assembly GCF_028583685.1 of Petaurus breviceps papuanus. Taxonomy (NCBI): domain Eukaryota; kingdom Metazoa; phylum Chordata; class Mammalia; order Diprotodontia; family Petauridae; genus Petaurus; species Petaurus breviceps. Next base: position 25,221,414 of record NW_027187372.1, read on the forward strand.
TATAAGCTGTACCTTGAACATTTATTTGATAACATGGGATTGCATTTTGCCTATGGCATTTTGTGCTATTCACCTCTTTAGGAATAGGAAAAGATGTCACCAATAGTGGAGCTTATTAATTAGAAAAATTCTTATGTTTGCTTCTGAATAATCTTTGCTCAATGAATTAAAGATGAACTCAGAAATGTCACCCAAATAATTTTAGAATCATTAGCAAACTATTAGTATTTCTAAATACCATTAAAAATTTAGTCACAGTAGGTATGTAAGCCATCTCAGATAATCTTTTATTAAAATGTAAAATGTCTTATAGGAAAAAAATAGGATAATAAAGATGCTAACATTTAAATTAATTTTCAAATGATTAGCTATTGTGAAATTTTGCTACTTTTCTGTGTTTTAAAAAGCTTGAAATCTATTAAGACATATACTACTTAACCCTGTATTTGACACTTCTCCACATAATATTTATTTTATATTTAGTTCACTGCAAATAGAATATTTAGTTCACTGCAAATGTCATAAAGGAAAGTTTTGGTCAATCATGCCTAAACATAAAATCTCATTAGAAATTAGAATACTAAATTCTCAATTTTCCACAGAAAATACATGGCAATTACTAATGGTCTCATTAGTGCCCATCTTTCTTTACATGTGTCTTTTCTTTTGACAATGGGAAGCAAAACATTAAGCACTAATGTGATAATGATTAGATAGGCAGTCATAATTAAAATCTGTAATAAATGCTTAAAATTAAGGAAATAGTGAATCGTGATGACATTTCAGAAAGTACTCTATCTACATTTGCTAACTAAACTTAGATTTATATTAAAAGGTAGAGGAGCCCTGAAGTAACATTTCTATATTTGATTTTTATCTCTGGAGTTCTTATTACAAATGATGCACAAAAGATCACAAAAAAAGACCAGTTAAAAAACAAAACTCATAATTTCTTATTAATTTGTATTGATCAATTCTCACATAGACTTTGAACATCACATTTTTAACAGAAATGTTTAATGCAAAGGTTTTTTTTTCCCTTTCCACAACTTTTCTTCTTATTCTAGTTGCTTACATTTTATTGATGCAAAAGCACTTTATGTAACAAAATGGTCTATTTTGACTTTTATAATCTTCTTGATCCTATATCTGTTTGTGAATTTTTGCCTTACCCATAACTGTGAATAGCATAACCTTCTGTTCTCTGTCTCTGTCTGTCTGTCTGTCTGTCTGTCTCTCTCTGGTATAAGTTGACTTTTTTATTTGTACTCATTGGGTAATAGATTTGTAACCTGAAAGGGAATTATCCTCTAGTTTACACTGTTCATTTTTATACATAAGGAAACTGAGGCCAGGTTAAGTGACTTGACCAAGGTCACATAGATGGTAGAGCTGGGATTCAAGCTCAGATTCTCTGATTCATAATTGAGTTAGCTTCCCAGTATATCATTCTATGCTATAAGATGCTTCTCTAAATTTATTTTCACTAAATTGCTTTCTAGTTTTCCCAGTAGTTATTATCAAATACTGAGTCCCTTCTACAATTGTTTATGTTCTTAGGTTTACTGAAAACTCAATGTCTTTATGTGTTTACTTATCTAATCTGTACTTCTAATATACTTTCCTATTTTTTATTTAGTACCATATAGTTTTGATAATTATTGCTTTGTAATATAATTCCAGATCTGACAATACCAACCCTCTTTCTTCTTTTTCTTGCTCTTCTCCATAATAATGAAAACATTAAAAGTACTATAGCACCTGACCAAATAATGAAAAACTTTTAAGAGATTATATGAATTATTGAACCTTACCATTTCAGTAGTAGATTTTAAAAAGCACATGCTTACTCATAGCCATTATGCTATGTGGGTGTATATATCATCCTTAGCATAATTTCAAAGGAAAACAACCCTTTCAAAGAAACAGAACAGATTTATACAGCACAAACTGAACTGAATTAATTTTGTTTTATGGGCCATTATATTACTGACTAGTATTTCTTTCTATTCTAGATAATTCTGGGGTTTTCTCAGTTATTTAAATGTGATGGTATGAAGCTCCAATTCAGATAATTTCAAACTCTATTCAGTTGTAGAACCATATTAAGGATAAATTACTCAATTCTGAATCCCATTTAAGAGTATAATTTACCTTTGTATAGATAAAAGGTGAGTTCTTATGTTAAGTTAAATTTCTGCAAATTGGGTCACATAGTCATATAGCACATGTAATAAATATTAAGGAGCCTTACTGTCCAGATAACATCTTCAGTTACTCTTTTGAAAAAAAAAAAAAGATTGGTTACATGCATAATCCCCTAATTTGTTTGTCTTGTAAATTCATATTTTCTTAACGTGAGACCCACATCTAGGAGGAAAACAAAGCAGAAAGCAAACCAAATAAGATAAAAGTACATTTTTTAAAATATCTGGTAGCCTGATAGTTTATGTCATTCATATGTACAGTTACTAGTGATTCACCATTGTCTAATAATTATTTTTACATTTTATTATATTCAACTTCTTTATGGCAAACATATGTATAGATGTGCTATTTTTTGAACTTTCAATTAATATAAAATAAATAGCCATATGCCCCCCTTTCCAAAAAAAAAGTTGAAATTTGTCAGTTTAACTGAGGGGAAAGAAATCATATCTAAGCAGTGTCCTATTCTCTTCTTCTCCTCTTTTTCTTCAACATATGTACAACATAAGAACATGAGTAGGCCTAGTTACCAACAAGTAAGTTTCTGCCTGAGAACTGTGAAGTCTGAAGCTTAAAATTACTGCAAGGAGTGCATGCCTCCACTTCCCTCAGGTTATCTACATGATGCCAACATAGACAGTGAAAAATTCAATACAACTAGGTTTGAAGTCTTATATGACAAAAAATTATCACTTTGATTTTTTTCACCAAACTCACCAGTTATTTGATTTATTCAACTGATGTTTGGGCATCATATAGACATAATTTTAAAAATATTTATGTCTTTTGTTATTAATTTACATCCTATTTCCTATCCCTTCAGATTCTGAAAAGAAAAAAAAGTGACAAAACAAACTGTTGGATAAAAATCCTAGGCTTCTTACTAATTCATAACTATGAGCCATTTTTCAATTCCTGCAGAGAGAACCCTGTTAGGAACAGCTGGAAGGAACCAACTGCCAATCCTCAACTGGCACAGAAATTTCTGGAACTCCTTACTCCAACATTCTGTCCTGTTGAAGACTAATCATCAAAAATATCCCACTTATTTCTGAAATATCTGCAGAGATGAAAGATTCTTCAGTTGTTACACAGGTATCAACTTTTTCCCCTTCCATCCACAGGAATATTGCTATGCATAATTGGTGCCACCATTTATAGTGGTACCAAATTTCCAGTGCTGCAACCACAGTAAAACTATCAATAATTGGGTAGGCAGCAATCAAGTGTAAGAAGTTGGCTTCCTATTGCATGTGAATGCTTATGGGTCAGAAGACATCAAGATGTTACTCTGATACTATACAGCAGTTAAAGAAGAAAGCTCTAGAAAAAGAAGGGTCAATAGACATGGATACGTTGTTCTAGTTCATCTAAGAAACATTAAAAGCAAAGGCAACTTTTTAAACAATTCCAACCATTATGGAAGCAGTCATGTGAATAATATGTACAAACAGATAAAAGGATTGAAATCTAATTTGTTGTTTTTGTATTGATCATTCTCATGCTTCATCATATACTTCATGGTTGCTATAAAATCATTCTTCTTTTTAGTGATAACATGTTATTTTCCTTTCCTAACCTATGAAAAAGAAAGGAGAGGTACCTACTTAAACACTGAATATTATATTGTGGATTCACAAGTGAAAAAAACCAAAAAACTCAACAACCACATTAAGACTTCAAATGTGAGCCCACATTCACACCTATGTCACCAGGTTCAAGATGAAATTGTAGAACTCATTCAACATATAGGTTTATTAAATTAATTTCACAAATGTACAGTTGTTTCAAATAACTTTGGTTCTGTTCAGATCTCAGGTGGTCCAGCTGGCACAGCAGGAAATGAATCCTAGAACTGTTTTCTCCATTACTATGTGCCAAATTTGTTTTATGTTCTCATCTTGTATCCCTGCAGATTCTCATTTGATGACCTGTTCTTACTGTGTGCTGCTTTGGTATGGTTTCCCATGTAGAGGCTGCTGGGTGACTGCATAGTCAATCATGCCCATCATTATCATCATTTATTGAACAGCCATAGGAATAGATGGCACTATATTAGAAGGTATAAGATTTTAAAATGGATTGAGACATTGTACTTGTTTTTAAGGAGGCAGTCAAGTGGGAAAATCAAATCAAATTCATTTGCATGTAGGAAATTCATCCTGACATATATAAACTACTATAATACTAGGAATTTTGGTGCTTGATGCTTAATGACTTCCTGGAGACAAAGAAACTAACATGATGTCTTATCATTTTTATCAATTTTTATAATATGTAGGAGAAAACTCAAAGAAATTCAGAAGGAAGCATAGAAAAGCAGGGTAGTTTATGAAAGTAATGTGTGGGATTTGTTATAGTTTTTTTTTTTAAGAGCAAGCAGTATAAAATGCTAATTCACAATTTCATATAGAATTCCCTTTATCTTTCTGCTGTGTGTATGGAAATGTTCTTTTCCTTACCCATATTTTTAAAATAGAAAAAAAAAAGCATGAGTCTTGAAGGAAAACAATTGCATGGTGGCAAATGGGAGGGAAGAGTGCTAGGGTGGATGTCAGATTATGCTCAGATTTCCCCTCCTTATCTATTACAAACTCTGATGGGGAATAGTCACTCTCCTGGGTCCCTTTATTTCTATCCCAGGAATTGGTTCTTTCCCATTAGTAAGTTAGTAAAATAGAATTTCCTCTTGTGGTTCTTCTACCTTTCACTGGACGAAATTATCATTAAGACTGACTCCAGGGCCGGTGCTCTATTCACCGCACCACCTAGCCACCCCTATTCTGACATCTCTTGTTGAGAAGGGGGGGGGCACATCATCCCTGCCATCACCAATATCAACTGTCTCCAACAGACAGGCAATCTTGAGAGCCCCATGCCTTCAGCCAACCCCCTACATATATTATCAAAACAAACAACCTTCGTGAAGATGTGACCTAGAAATTACTTCTGCAGGTGCCCAATATTTAGCACAGTGATTTGAGCTTAGTAGAGTGGTCTATATCCTTCTTAAATCTCTCAAGTCCTAGAGCCCCAAATGGCACTGAGGCCCTAGAATCTGTCCCTGACTTTAATATTTTTTCTTGGTTCCCTTCCTACATGTTTGACTATCTCTTCTGTCTTCTTTGCAGTGTCTTTATCCAGGTCAGACACATTAACTCTACGAATTCCCCGGGGATCTATCCTGGGCTGTCTTCTCTTCTCTTTAATATCTCATTTGATGCTCTCATCAGCTCTCACAGATTCCATTTTCTCTATGCAGATGATTCTCAGACCTTTTCATCCAGCCCTTGTCTCTCTCCTTACCTCTGGTCTTATATCACCAGTGCCTATTGGACATCTTAAATTGGATGTCCCATATACATCTCAAATTCAATATGTCTAAAACAGAAAGCCAATGCCATTCTAAAATTCTCTATTGCTGTTGAGTACAATACTCTCCTCCTAGCCACCTAGACTCATAACCTCATTGTCATCCTGAACTCCTTATATTCACCCCACATATTCAATCTCTTGCCAAATCTTGTCATTTCTGTTTTCATGACATCTCTTCTACATTCTCTCCTTTTCACATAAACATTTCTCTGGTGCAGACTTTTACCACCCCACACCTGGGCTACTGCAATAGCCTTCTGATTGGTCTCTTAGAGGCTGTCAATAAATAATTATTAAATGCCCACTGTGTGCCAGTAATTCTACTAAGCTCTTGGGATACAAAGAAATGTGTAAGACAATTTCTACCCTCAAGTAGCTTACAATCTAAAGGAGGGAAGATAACACATAAAAATAAACTGAGAGGATGGGGGAAGGGTACCTTGAGTGGGGTCATGATGAAGTCCTGCAGCTGTGGTGGAAAATTATCTGAGGACATGTGAATTAGAGTTTCTGGATGATGAGTTTCTGGAGATTATAAATTCTAGGAGATTCAGATGGGAAATTATGAGGTGAATGCCCTGGCTGGGTACTCCACTTAAATGGTGGAGGATTTGGGAAGAGCTCTATGAAGGCCATCCTCCATCTGTTCCAACCAGAGGGAAGGGCCCCAAGGGCAGCAGATGCTGAGGAGGTGTGAGTTTTAAGTTGACTTCATCTTGCAGAATGATGGGTTTCTTGGGATCCTGAAGTCCAAAAGGCTGCCTCAAGTATCTTTCCACTCCAGTGTATCCTGCACTCAGCAAAACTATCTTCCTAAAGCATAGGTCTGATTATGTCACACCACACACACACACACACACACACACACACACACACACACTCACACACATACACTCCTCCATTT
>NW_027187372.1:25227910-25259588 GCF_028583685.1 Petaurus breviceps papuanus
ACACACACACACACTCACACACATACACTCCTCCATTTAATTAACTCTAGTGGCTCTTGTTACCTCCAGAATCAAATATAAAAAATCCACTCTTTGGCTTTTAAAGTCTTTCACAACCTGGTCCCCTCCTATCTTTCCAGTCTTCTTATATTTTGTTCCCTTCTATGTATTCTACAATCCAGCAATGCTGTCATATTTGCTGTTGCTTGTACAACACTCCATTTTCTAACTCCCATACCTTTTTACATTGATGTTTAACACTCATTAAAAAAAAAAATTGAGTTCCAAATCCTCTCCCTGCAGCACCTCCTCTGCTCATTGAGAAGGCAAATAATGATACCCGTTGTACATGTGAAATCAATGCAAAATATTTCAATATTAGCTGTATTTTTTTTTAAACACAAAAAATAAAGTGAAAAATACTTTAGTTTGCACTCAGAGTTCATCAGTTCTTTCTCTGGAGGTGGATAGCATTTTTTCATCATGAATCCTTTGAAATTGTCATGGATCATTGTTTTGATTTGAGTAGCTAAGTCTTGATCACAATATTGCTAATACTGCATACAATGTTCTAATTCTGCTCACTTCACTTTGCATCAATTCATATGAATCTTTCCAGATTTTTCTGAACTCATGCTCCTCATCCTTTCTTATACCACAGTGTATTCTACCACAACTATGTATCACAACTTATTCAGCCATTCCCCAATTGATGGGACTCCTCTGAATTTCCAGTTCTTTGCTACTACAAAAAGAGGTGCTATGAACATTTTTGTACATACGGGCTCTTTCCCCTTTTTCTGTTATCTTTTTGGGATACAGGTGTAGTAGTGGCACTGCTGGGTCAAAGCTTTAAGGCCCTCTGGGTATAGTTCCAAATTGTTCTCCACTTTATACCACCACCAACAATATATTATTATCGTGATTTTTGGGTCATTTCCTTTTCTTTCATATTAGAAAATCTGATAGACATGAGGTGGTACCTCAGAGTTGTTTCAATTTACATTTCTGTAATCAATAGTGATATAGAGCATTTTTTCATAAGACTATTGTAGTTTTGATTTCTTCTTCTGAAAATTGCCTATTTATATCCTTTGATCATTTATCAATTGGGAAATGGCTCTTATTTTTATAAATTTGACTCAATTCCCTATATATTTTAGAAATGAGGCCTTTATCAGAGAAATTTAATATAAAATTTCCACCCCCCCCCCAGTTTCCTGCTTTCCTCCTAATTTTGACTACATTTGTTTTGTGTAAAAACTTTTTCATTTCATGTAATCAAAATTATCCATTTTACCTCCCATTGATTGTATCTTTTAATTGGTCATAATATCTTCCCTTCTTCATAGACCTGATAGGTAACCTGTTCCATACTCCCCAAATTTGCTTATGATGCCATCCTTTGTGTCTAAATCATACATACATTTTGACCTTATCTTGTTATATGGTGTGAGATGTTGGTCTGAGCCTAGTTTGTGTCAGACTGTTTTTCAGTTTTCTCAGTTTTTGTTGAACACTGAATGTTTGCCCCCAAACCCTGGATCTTTAGGTTTGTCAAACACTAGACTGCCGTGGTCATTTACTGCTTGTGTAGTATCATGTACCTAATCTATTCCACTAATACACTACTCTCTTTCTTAGCCAATACTAGATTGTCTTGATGATTACCACTTCGCAATATAACCTCCATACCTTTTCACTGACTGTCCCCTATGCCTAGATTGCTTTCCCTCCTAGATGAATATCAGACCCAGATGGTTCTGGAGGAGAAAGTGAGGCTGGTGAGCTTGCACAGCCCTGCCTCACTTAAATCCAAGTCAACTGCAAGTCAGGTCATCATATCCCTGATGTCATGGTCCTCTTCTAGAATGAAGTACAAACACAACAGCACAAAACAGCCTCTAAGAGGCCTTTTTGTGCACCCCCTACCCCCACCCCCAGCAGCTAGCATTTATGATACATTGCTTTGAGATTTGCAAAGTATCTTACACATATCATCTTATCTTCACATAATCCTGGGACAGAAATGCTATTATTATCTCCATTTTATAGGTGAGGAAACTGAGGCAAACAGAGGTTAAGTGACACAGTCAGGGATACCCAGCTAGTAAGTGTCTGAGGCCCTATGTGAATTGTAGATATACTAACACCAGGCAGTTATAGAGCTCTAACCACTGCTCCAATGAGCAGCCTACCCAGTGCATTCCCTCTGAGATGACCCTTTATTTCCTGTCTGTCTGCCTGTCTGTCCGTCCATCCGCCCATCTGCCCGTCTATCTATCTTGCATTTCCTAGCAGTTTCTTATTGTGTTCTCATTCATTAAAACATGAGATCCTTGAAAGTAGGGACTGTGTTTTTGCCCTTCTTTGCATCCTTTGCTCTTAGCACAGTGCCTGACACAGAATAAACTTCTAATAAATGATTGTTATAATTATTTCTAAACTGTGTACCACACAACCCACTTTGCTTTCCCCTTCACATCATCCGTGGAGGGTGTTAGGGGCTTTTTGCTTACTGTGCACCTGTTTGTGCCTCATTTCAGTGTACTGAGAATTAGTCAAAGTGATTCAGAAGCCCCTAGAAAATTAGAGTATGATTTTTCTGGGAAGGACACCTCACCTCAGTCACATTGGAAGGAAAACCAGGGGTGAGGTATAGGTACAGCAGTCATGTTTTCTAAACAAAATAATAGGAGTACATAGTCAAACAAAGAATATTTCTTTGGCAAAGCTTCATTTCTTTTCTTAAAATAAAATTGTTCCAGAAAATCTGGGATATATAGTCACTATAAATGAATATAGTCTGAGTCGATGGCAATTTTTTTCTTTCTCTTTTTTCTACCTTCCTACCTCCTTCTCAGGAGATAAAATAAGGTTAGGGAGACTATCCAGAGAGGTAACTTCAAAGGGAGGTGGTTGGGTGTCCCTCTCTATTTTCTTTCATTCATTCAAAAATATTTATCAAAGAGCTTGTTATATACCAGACACTATGCTAGGCTTAGGAAATGGGCGCAAAGACAAAAAGTCTCTGCCCTCAGGGGTTTTCTCTGTGCAAATTCAGAAGCTTTTTGAAAGGTACCACTGAGTTCTCTATGAACCTTTTTTGGTTATAAGGTGAAAGCCAGAGATAAGAGCTCACAGAGAGAGAGCCTTTCCTGCCCTTCTTGCAAGCATAAGGCATTTCTATTTGAAAGCACACTGAAAGTGGTTTACAGTTATCAGTCATAATGTCAAATATTCCAAGTTTGTCTTCAATGACCCATCCCAAAGGCAGGGTTACAGGAAGATATAGCTGACATTTTCAAGTATCAAAATATAATGAAATATGGACATGACACAAAAGTTTACAAAATTTTACACCTAGAATCCCCAGAGTCTGCTCTTCACAAATTATATGGAAATGAAACCTGTTACAAACCAACTTAGATTTGTGTTTTAATTTACAAAAAAAACCCATATCTTTATATAATAAACATACTTCCAGGAAAAATAATTAACCTAGTCTTAAAACCTTAGTCTTATCTCAGTGACCTTAGCAGAAGTTCACAGACTATTAAATTTCCTAGAATTTCCCAGAAGATGAGTGGAATATTTAACAGCAACACCTATATTTCCTGTTTTAATTGGAGCATGACTGCATAAAATAGATTTCGTTTTAGAAGTGCTATTGTTTAACCTTTCTTCACCCTTAACTGAAAATAGGATAAATTACTGTCACACTGAGAAGAGGCTATTTAAGTGTGATACCACCTTGTGGAAATCTGGTTAACTCCTTCCTATAGGAAAGCAAGTGTACCAAGTCCTACTGTGTGCTGAAAATTTTAAAAAAAAATGGATAACATGAATTAATATAGAATAAGAAGCAGTGTAACTTAGTGGATAGAGAGCTGATCTTGGAGCGAGGAAAACCTGGGTTCAAGTCCTGCTTCTGGCAAATAATGGTTGTCTTCATGCCTACCACCTTACATCTCAATGCTCTAGGCATTGGCTGAAATAGTAAGTTGTGGTGAAGAAACCAACCTGCATTGGGAGAGGGAGTTTTCTTCTCTGGGAGTTCCCTATATTAGTGAAATCATAGGTCCAGTGCCTATCCCCATCCCCTAATACAGTATAAGACTCTTTTTTCTGAAGTTGGCATCCTGCAAAAAATCAAAGCCTATGAAAGCTAACAATAATTCTTCAAACATATGGAGTCTGAAATACAGAGAGGAGGACCTCCTATCTCTCTTTTTAAGTGCAGAAAATAACAAAATTCCTCCAGGAAGAACCATTAGGTTCAATAGCACCCCCTTCAGGATGAGCCCCTTATCATTCCCAAGTTCCATTATAGTTAAGGAACCTGGACATTTCCCCAGTTTCAAGAATAGTAATCCCTAACAGTAATTAGTTCTGTTATTTCCCAGGGTTTCTCCAGTTATCTTTAAGGGTTTTACCTATTTCATAAAACAAAACTTATTTACAATTTAATTTTTATTAAATATATGTGCTACACTTTGCTAAAGATCTATTTCAATGCCTAATCATATTATGGCACTGACCTTGGACTCTTATAGGTTTTGTCAGCAGAGCATGAACTCAAGTAGGTCCTACTAAGTTGGAAGGATATTAAGTATAGACCCAGTGATGGCGTATATATCTATTGTTTGATGACCAGCTTAACTAAATTCAGAAAGGCTCATTACCAAATTGGCCACAGGTTGATGATTTTTTTTTTATGAATAGCAATTTGTAAGAAAACAAGAGTTAGGTGTGGCTAGGTGGCACAGTGAATAGAGCACCGGCCCTGGAGTTAGAAGGACGTGAGTTCAAATCTGGCCTCAGACAATTAACACAAAAACTAGCCGTGTGACCTTGGGCAAGTCACTTAACCCCAATTGCCCTCAAAAAAAAAAAAGAAGAGTTATTTGAAGGGGCTGATTTGGATGCCAGGGAAGGCAATAATCAACTAAGATTCTTAAAATATATGAATGCCGCACTGTCCTTTAAATAGTCAGAGTACCACAAGAAATTATGAATATAGCCTGACATGGTGGTGCATACTTGTAATTCCTGCTACTAGGGAAGCTGAAGCTTGTGGATTGCCTGAACTCAGGAGCTCTGAGCTACAGTGGGGTAAAAGCCAATCTGGTGTTTGCTCTAAGTCTAACACCAATATGAGTGTCTGGTGGAGGGAAAAGGGGGAAAGGCACAAGGAGGGTGAATCAGTCCAGTTTGGAAATAGGTCAGTTTCCATGTTGAAGGAAGGAGAAGGAGATATGAAGAATGTAGGGAGTCAGGGGAAGACTTTTTTCCAATTCATTTATTTTTAGTTTTCAACATTCATTTCCACAAGATTTTGAGTTACAAATTTTTTTCTCCCCATCTTTCCTCTACCCCCACCCCAAAATAGCAAGCCTACTGAATACCCCTTCCCCCAATCTGTTCTCTCCTATGTCCTCCCTCATTTCCCCCACCCTAACTTTCTAGGAGGGCAAGATGGATTTCTATACCCCACTGCCTGTATATCTTATTTCCCAGTTGCTTGTAAAAAGCATTTTTTTAAACATTTGTTTTTAAAACTTTGGGTTCCAGATTTTTTCCCTTCTTCCCTCCTCACCCACCCCCACTGGGAAGATAAGCAATTCACTATAGGTTGTACATGTGTAGTTACACAAAACATTTCCATAGTGTTTATACTGTGAAAGACTAACTATAATTCCCTCCATCCTATCCCACTCCCCCCCACTTATTCTATTTTCTCCTTTGACCGTGTACCTTTTCAAAAGTATTAGCTTCTAACTACCCTCTCCCTCAATCTGCCCTCCCTTCTATCATCTTCCCTCTTATCCCCTTCCCCCCTACTTTCCTGTAGGGTAAGATACCCAATTGAGTGTGTATGTTATTCCCTCCTTAAGCCAAATTCAATGAGAGTAAGGTTGACCCATTCTCTTTCACCTTCCTGCTCTTCTTCCCTTACATTGTAACATTTTTCTCTTGCCTCTTTTATATGAGATAATTTGCCCTAATATATCTCTCCCTTTCTCCTTCTCTCAATATATTCCTCTCTCACTTCTCAATTTTATTTTTTTAGATATCATCCCTTCATATTCAACTCATCCTGTGCCCTCTGTCTATGTATACATGTACATACATATGCCCACACTCACATATATATTTATACACACATACACCCTCCTATGCATTCCCTTCAACCATCCTCATACTGAGAAAAGTCTTATGAGTTACAATTATCATTTTTCCATGTAGGAATGTAAATAGTTCAACTTTAATAAGTTCCTTATGATTTCTTTTTCCTGTTTACCTCATGGGAAGACTTTTTAAAAATAAATTTTATTAGTATTTTTACATCACCAACATTTCCCAATGTATCCTTTTCCCCTCCTAGAAAGCCAACTCCATAACAAAGAGTTTGTTTTTAATCGAGCAAAATCAATCAACAAATTGAAAAAGTCTAACATTATGTATAGGGTTTAACATCCATAGTTCTCCATCTCTGCAAAGAAGCAGGGAAGATGTCTTCTTTTATCTTTTCTTTGGGGCTAAACTTGATCATTACAATTTCATAGCTTTCAGTGTTAATTGTTTTGGTTTGTTGTTTTTTCCATTTATATTGTTGTAGTCATTGTGTATAATATTTTCCTAGTTCTGCTCACTTCACTTTAAGTGAGTTCATATACATCTTTCCATGCTTTTCTATATTCAAAGGTGTTGCCTGCTCTTATGCAGTTTATCTAGTGCAGGTCCTAGTTGAAGAAAACTTCTTTAGAGATGGGAAGGTCTTCCAAATGTTCCCATTTTTTAATGACATTGTGCTGTTTGAATCAAGCTATACATGCATACATTTATATGTATACACACATTCATGCATATATATAAGTATATATACTGTGCATACATGTACATATATAGAATGTGTGTGTTGTGGATATGTATTCATGTGTATATATACTTACATGTATAACTACATTATGATAGAGTTTGCAAATAGATGAGTTGGGCCAAGAATTAAACAGAAGGAGAGCAAGCTAAATTGCATATAAGGAAATTGTGAGTTCATTTAAAAAATAGTATTTTATTTTTTCCAATTACATGTAAAGACAATTTTTAACATTCATCATTTTAATAAATTTTGAGTTCTGAAATTTTTCCTTTTCCTCCCCTTCCTCCTCCCTATTTGAGCTCATTTATTGACCTTACACTTCTCCTTGAAACAAAGACTCATCTTTTTAATACCAATATTCTATCAGTGGTATATGGTCACAAGTCATGCAAAGAACTAATCAGAGAAAATCAATCAGAGAGCAATGCAGAAGTATATGATGGTATAAGTAGGCCACAACATATAAGACATAAGGAACCTTAGTAAGGATGTTGCCAAGAAGTGCATGATCAAAAAAAGAAGATAGACTAGTCACATGGCAATACTGAGAAAGAATCAGTGCCAAGAGAAAGCAAGGAAGGCCACCAATATCTTGGGTGAAACCCCTGTGATAAACTTGTGGGAAGATATGGACAAAGAGTCAAACAGGATGGCCAGGCATGAATAGGTTGCTGTCTGTGTCTTTGGAAGGGGTCAGTCCAATAAATCTACAAGCACTTATTAAGTGCCTATTATATACTGAATACTACATTAAGTGCTGGGAATAGAAATACAAAAAGGAGATATTATCTGCCCCCACTATACCACCTAGAGGTCAAGGGGGCCTAAAGGAGGTTTTGGTTTGAATAAAAAAAGGGAACAGACAGAGGAGATGTTGAAGAAGGGGAATTGGCAGAATTTGGCGACAGTTTAGATGTGTGGGATGAGAGAGGGAAGAATTGGATGCAAATCTAGGTGACTAGGAGAACAGCCTGAGCCTTGACAGACACTCAACATGACTTTTTCAGCCATTTCCCAAATGATGGGTACCCCCTCAGTTTCCAAATCTTTGCCACCACAAACAGAGCTGCTAAGTTTTTGTACTGATCGGCCCTTTTCCTTTTTCTTTAGTCTCTTTGGGGTAAAGACTCAGGAGGGTTATTCCTGAATTTAGAGGAAAGAATCATGAATTCTGTTTTGGATATTTTGGGTTTGAGATGGCTGTGGGATATCTTTCCTGGTAGATATGTCCCCTAGGCAGTTGGAGATGTAGGACTAGAGCTTACTCAGGAAAGAGATGAGGGACAGATAAATGGATTTGGAAATCAGCTGCATATAGACAATAGTTGAATCCATGGGATCTGATGAGATCCCCCAAAAAGAAAGTTTAAAGAGAAGAGGAGAAGACCCAGGACAAAGCCCCATATAATGGAACTGGAATATTTGATGATGACCTTACAGGGAAAACTGGGAAGTACCAGATAGGAAGAGAACAGAACAGTGTCACAAAAATTCAGGATGGAGAGTATCTAGAAGGCAGGGGTGGTCAATAGTGTCAAAAACTTCAGTGAAGTAAAGAAGAATGAGAGTGGTTATTGGCTTTATCAATAAAAGAGAACATTAGTCTCTATGAAGGGGGCAATTTCATTGCAATTGTGAGAATGAATCATAATGTGAGGAGTCAAGAGGTGAGTGGGAGGTGAGAAAGTGGAGGCAATGAGTCTAGACATATTTTTCTAAGAATATGGTCTTGTAAGGGTAAAAAGACCTAATCAGCTTCTATGGGTTCAATTACCATTTCTATGTAGATGATTTCCAAATCTTTTTATCTATAAGTTCCTGAGTTGCAATCCCATATCACTAAATGCCAATTGGATTTTTTTTTCTTTTTGGAGGGGGGATGGCAGGGCAATTGGGCTTCAGTGACTTGCCCAAGGTCACATGGCTAGTTTTATGTTAAGTGTCTGGGGGTGGATTTGAACTCAGGACCTCCTGACTCCAGGGCCGGTGGAGTCTCTATTCATTGTGCCACCCAGCCACCCCCTCAATTGGATATTTCAAACTGATTGTCCTAATTATCTCAAACTCAATATGTCTGAAAAAGAACTCAATATATTTTTCTCCAAACCTACTCCTCTTCTGAACTTCCCTATTTCTGTTGAGGTCATTACTTATCCTTCTAGTAACCCAGGTTCACAAGCTTGGAGTTACCCTCAAATCCCCTCTGTCCCTCATGCCACATATCCAATAAGTTACCAAGTCTTAACTCTTAACAATATTTCCCATATCTGCCCCTTTCTATTCACAGGGCCACTACCCTAGGTCAGACCCTAATTACCTTTCTCCTGGCCTATTGCAATAACCTCTTAATTGGTCTCCCTGCCTCAAATCACTCTTCTCTCCATTCATTCTACCACACAGCTGCCAAAGTGATAATCCTAAAACCTAGGGTCTACGATATGACTCTCCCTACCAGGAAACTCCAGCGGATCCCTTTTACTTCTAGAATAAAATTTAAACTCTGTTGTTCGACATTTAAATTCTTTAACACTCTGACTCTAATTTGCTTTCCCAGGCTTATATAGTATTCACTTTCCCTTTTTTCTAGCCAATAGACCTCACTATGACCCATATATAATATTTCATGTCCCATCTTTGAGCCTTTGCACAATCTGTCCCCCCATGACTGGAAGGTACTCTGTTCTCACTTCCATCTTTTAGTTCACTTTAAAGGCCAACTCAGGTTCTCCCTCTTATAATGAGTCTTTCCCGGTACCTCTACATTTCTTCCTTTCCTCTGAAATTAAATTGTATTTATTTTGTATGAACTTATGTGTATCTATTTTCGCCCTCTATGAAATATAAGCTCCTTAAAGGCAGGGACTCTCTCTCTCTCTCTCTCTTTCTCTCTTTCTTTTTCTTTTTTCTTCTTTCCTTCTTTCCTTTCTTTTTTTTTTTGTATTCCCAGGGCCTAGCATAGTGCCTTGGAAATAGTTGGCAATAAATAAATGCTAGCTGATTAGTTAATTGATTAATATAGATTTTGGAAACAGGATTAAATGAAGGTTTTGTTGGGGATTGGGGTTTAAAGCATGGAGAGATCTGTTCATGTTTGTAGTCAGCAGGAATGTGGTCAGTTGATAGAGAGGTAAGAAAATAAGTCTTTATTGAGTGCCTACTATGTGCTGGGCACTATGCTAAGTTCTGCACAGATATTATCTCAGTTGATTCTAATAACAATCCTATGAGGCAGATGATATTATGATCTCCATCTTACAGATGATGAAACCGGCAAATCAAAACTAAGTAACTTATCCAGGGTCATACAACTAGTAATTGTCTGAGGCTGGTTTGAACTAAGGTCTTTCTGACTCTAGGTCCAGTGCTCTATCCCCTGAACCACCTAATTGTCTCAGGTAAGGAAAGATTAGATTTTGTTACAACTTTGTTAAATATAACATATAGCATAAAGTAATATATATTACATATGGCTTTATATTTATATGTACTTTCTATATTAGTATATTGTATATTAAAGCATGATAGAAATTCTTAGCACCTCTTTCTTTGTATATTGAAATTTTTGTTTGCTGACACATTATATTTATGATAAAGGGCTACAAAATAAAATTTTGAAAAATCAAGGAGAGATGATGTAATAGCAAGCACCCCAGCATACCCAGGATGGCTGCTAGCACAGGTTCTTTGATCTGCTTTCTAAAGGAAAGCAATTCAAAAAGGGTTAACAATCTTAGTTTAATCAAATATATATCATTTAGCTAGTTTAGGGGAAAAAGCACCCTGAACTTAAGAGAAAATACAAACAGAAGTTACAAGCAGACAAAAAAATACAAGTAGACAAAATAATATCATTCAACAGACAGGGCTTCTAGCTATCTGACCATCACATACCTATGTTACCAGAGAGAAAAGCACCAACATCTGGGTTTTCAAAGCAGGGGGCAGAGGGGCTCAACAGCTGCCCAGAGTCTTATCTGGTCAAATCATACAACTCTTCCCATAAGTGAGCCCCAAAGCAAAATCTCACATCAGGTTATACATATAGCCTTCTCCAGGGTTAGAAGACATTACAACCTTGGTGACCCACAACCTAATTACAAAGTAACAAAAGGTGGGCCTTCCAGAAAAACAAGCCTCCCCTAAGCAAGCTTCTCTTGTTGGGCTCCAAGTGAGGTCCATTAAAGGGCAGGGAAGATCTTTAAATTCTCTTACCATTACAGATGATCAAAAAGAAACGTTGTCAAAGGAGTTGGGAGAGAATAGGTCAAGGGGTTGACTATGGGAAGAAGAGTCACTTTTCCCTAGGCTGGAAGAAAGGAAGTGAGAATGAGTGTGCTGTTAATCAGAGTTGAAGTCAGAATTGTCAAAGGCAGAGGTTATGATAGATGGTTTGAATTTTTTTTCAGACTAAGAGGGATAGAGGAGAGGATGGTAAAATGACTTAAAAAGCTACCTCTTGTTTGTAATGGACTTTGTAAGGAGGAAGTTAAGAGTGTTTAGTGCCAGAAGGAACCCAAATAATATTGCCCAAGATTACAAAGTCTTGACAAGAAACCAAAGATCATAGGAGCATAGATTCTATTTCCTCACTGTTATCATTGAAGACAAAAGATTCAGGAGAGAAAAACTGATTTGGGAAGTTAACAATTGACTAAGATAGTGGTACCTGAGAATGGGATTTGGGCTTTTGGATCACGGCTTAAAATATAGGATGACAAATTCTTGGCCAGGGATATAGTGCACCTAACAAAGGCTGGCAGAAATACCTTTTTCCAAGTGTCTTGAAAATCTAATCAAAGAGCTCTAAGCTTAAAAAAAGAATGAGGGAAGGAAAAGACTACATATATAAGTTTATCAAGCAAGTATCATAAAGAAAACCCTCCACTGAATGAAAAATATCAGTTGAGATACTTCTAAGTTCAGAGGAGATAAAATTCAAGAAAGGAACCTGTAGTAAAATCTTTGGCCTCAAATGTCTACATGTCAATGCCCAAAGTTTAGGCAGCAGTCAGGTTGATTTAGGGGTCGTAAAGCAAAGAGGCAAATTTGGCTTCTAAAATAGCTTGTCAGCTTGGTGTGATGAAACCCATAACTGGAATATACCTCTGGAAGGGAGTGCCTTATTAAAAAAAAAAAAGGATAGGTTTAAGGGCATTATAAATTAAGAAGGAATATTTGTGTAAGGAAGCCTAGAAATGAGAATAGAGAAAAATGGTGAAGAGCATTTGGGTGAAGGCCAATGGAGGAAGAAAAAAATATGATTTTTGTCATTAAAGTATAATAATATTAATAATAATATAAGTATATTATAGGGGGCTAGGTAGTGCAGTGAATAGAGCACCGTCCCTGAAGTCAGGAGGACCTGAGTTCAAATTTGGCCTCAGACATTTAATGCTTAGTAGACATGTGACCTTGGCAAGTCACTTAACCCCAATTGCCCTGCCCTCCAAAAAGCAAAAAAATAAAAATAATTTTATTTTTTCTTCAAATGCTTTATTAACTTCTGATTTACATCATTCATTTCCACCAGATTTTTTTTTTTAAGCAATTGGGGTTAAGTAACTTGCTCAAGGTTACAGGGCCAGTTATTTCTGGGTGTGGTGCTAAGTATCTGAGCCCAGATTCGATCCCCAGGTCATCCCAACACTGGGGCCAGTACTCTTACTCACTGAGCCACCTGGCCACCCCTAAGCAAGTGGGATTAAGTAACTTGTTCAAGGTCACACGGCCAGGTGTTTCTAGATGGGTGCTAAGTGTCTGAGCCCGGATTCTATATCCAGGTCATCCCGACACTGGGGCTGGTACTCTTACTCACTGTGCTACCTGACTGCCCCCCATTTCCACCAAATTTTGAGTTACAAATTTTCTCCCCGTTTTTCCCCTACCCAAAAATAGCAGTCCCACAGAATATCCCCTCCTCCAATCTGCTCTCTCCCATATTTTCTCCCATACCCCTTTCGACTTTTCCAGTGGATCTCTATGCCCCAGTGCCTGTATATCTTATTTCCCAATTACATGTAAAATAGTATTAATAATAGTATATATATATATATATATGCATATATATTTGAGTATTTGATTTTAAAACTTTGAATTCCAGATTCATTTCCTTCTTCCCTTGTCTCCCACCCTTACTGGGAAGATAAGCAATTCAGTATAGGTTGTACATGTGTGGCTAATGCAAAACAATAACATAGTAGATATATTGTAAAAGACTGACTATATTTCCCTCCCTCCTATCCCACCTCCCATTTGTTCTATTCTCTACTTTGATCCCATCCCTTTTCAAAAGTGGGTACTCCCAACTTCCCTCCCCCCCCCAGGCCTGCCCTCCCTTCCATCACCCCCCTCTCATCCCCTTCCCCCACTACTCTCCTAGAGGGTGAGATACCATGTTTAGTGTGTATTTCATTCCCTCCTCAAGCCAAATTCAATGGGAATAAGGTTGACCCATTCCCTTTTGCCTTCCTATTCCCCTCCATTGTAACCATTTTCCCTTGCCTCTTCTATATGAGATAGTTTACCCCATTCTGTCTCTCCCTGTCTCCTCTCATTATATTCCTGTCTCACCTCTTAATTTCACCTTTTAAGTATCATCCCTTCCTGTTAAATTGATCCTGTGCCCTCTATCTATGTATACCTGTAAACATATATACACACATTCACATATGTATTCATATGCCCATATACCCTCATATATAGACATATATATATGTATATATATATATATATATATATATATATATATATATATTTCTATTCCCTTCAACTACTGAGAAAAGTTTCATAAGTTACAATTATTGTTTTTCCATGTAGGAATGTTAATAGTTCAACTTTGATAAGTTCCTTATGATTTCTTTTCCCTGTTTACCTTCTCATGCTTCTCTTGCTTCTTGTATCTGAATATCAAATTTGCTATTCAACTCTGGTTTTTTCAGCAAGAAAGCTTGAAAGTCCTCTATTCCACGGAATGACCATATTTTCCCCTGACACATGTTACTCAGTTTTGCTGGGTAGGTGACTCTTGGTTTTAATCCCAGCTCCTTTGACCTCCAGAATATCATATTCCAAGCCCTTCGATCCCTCAGTGTAGAAGCTGCCAGATCCTGATTTATCCTAATTGTATTTCCACAATATGCAAATTGTTTCTTCGTGGCTGCTTGTGATATTCTCTCCTTAATCTGGGAATTTCGGAACCTGGCTATAACATTCCTAGGAGTTTTCTTTTTGGGATCTTTTTCAGGAGGTGATCGGTGGATTCTTTCAACCTCTATTTTGCCCTCTGGTTGTAAAACATCAGGGCAGTTTTCTTTGAGAACTTCCTGGAGGATGATTTCTAGGTTCTTACTTTGATCATGGCTTTCAGGTATTCCAATAATTTTTAAATTATATCTCTCCTGGATCTATTTTTCAGGTCAGTGGTTTTTCCCATGAGATATTTCATATTGCCTTCTATTCTTTCATTTGTTTGGATCTGTTTAACAGTATCTTGATTTCTCATAAAGTCATTAGCTTCCATTTGTTCCAATCTAATTCTGAAGTAATGATTCTCCTCACTGAGCTTTTGAGATTCTTTTTCCATCTGGCAAATTGACTTTTTAAGGCATTCTTCTCCTCATTGCCTTTTTGAGCCCTCTTTTGCCATTTGAGTTAGTCTGTTTTTTAAGGTATTATTTTCCTCAGTCAGGCTGTTGACTCTCATTTCATAATTTTCTTGCATCATTCTCATTTCTCTTCCCAATTTTTCCTCCACTTCTCTTATCTGCTTCTTAAGGTCCTCTATGGCCTGTAACAAGCTTGTATTTTCCTTTGAAGCTTTTGGTGCAGGAGTTCTGACTTCACTTTCTTCCTCCTGTTCCATGCTTTGCTCCTTTTTGTCCCCAAAATAGGAGTCTAATGTTGGAATCTTCTGTCTCCTTGGTTTCCTTTGCCTGGTCATGTCGCCCCTCGGTCAGTTGACCCCTGGGCTTTTTGCCACAGGAGGACTCTGCCACCAGACAGGGGAGCTTTCCTCCAAAATACTGGGGTTTTCTCAGCTGCCAGAGGTATTAGATGAGTGCCCTCTCTGAGGTCTCCACACGCTCTGGCAAGCTTGATACATACCCCAGGACCTCCACCCTAGACTACAATCCAGATCCAAGCAGGTTAAAGCAAGAGTGATTACCCCTCAGACTGGTGCTTGGTCCCCCTACACTCTAGAGGCCAGGAGCTGAAGCTGCTACGTGGCAGTGGCTGGCTGTGCTGGTTTCTCAGCGGCTTCTCCCCCTGGGGGCAAAAGCTACGCACTCCCACTTACTGGGTCCAAAAGTCCAGACTGCACTGACCTGTCGCTTCTATGTGTTGTTTGTCCTTTGCATCTATGTGTTGATAATTCTGGAAACAGCCACAGCTGCTGCTGATCTGGAGTCTCTCTGGCCCACAGCTGGTCAGACCCCACAGCACTGTGCTGACTGCTTGCTGCTGGCCTGCTGGGCTGTCCTCAGAGGAAGTTTAGCTTCTCTGTGTCATTTTGTGGGTTCTGCAGCTCCAACGTTTGTTTAGAGTCTCCTTTTACATGGATTGGGGAAGGTGGAAGCTGGAGCCCAGCAGAGGTCCTGCTTCTACTCTGCCATCTTGACTCAGCCACCTTGACTCCACCCCCCCCCCCAATAAAAATAATTTCAAAATCACTTGAGCAAAAAGTGAAATGCATGGGGAGTTTGGAAAATGGATTACAAACTTTGTACACAGGATATAGTAGTTGTGAAGGATTTCAGTTATCTAGTTAACTGACTGAACGCTGTCTCTGCCAAAAGCAGAACAACTAATAATTTCTTAACTGGTCTTAATGATAATTTCATCCAGTGAAAAGTAGAAGAACCACAAGAGGAAATTCTATTTTACTAACTTACTAATGGGAAAGAACCAATTCCTGTGATAGAAATAAAGGGACCCAGGAGAAGTGACTATTCCCCATCAGAGTTTGTAATAGATAAGGAGGGGAAATCTGAGCATAATCTGACATCCACCTTAGTACAATGATGGGGTAAAAGCACCTCATCCTATTTTATCTGTGATACCCACTGGGTGAGAACATGTCTCAATCAATCAAAAGATCTTAACTAATTGTGAAAAAGTCTTCCAATGTCAGAAAGTGTTCCAATAGGCTGGAAAATTTGGTCACTTCTCCAGGAATTGTTTATAAATTATCAAACAAGTTGAGAAAAGATAGGCATTTTCTAGAAATTTGAGTGTGAAGCTTTCCAGTACCTTCATAAGGAAAAACTGGCAGGGAGATGGAGGGCAGGGAGGGGGAAGTGTAGAGAAAGGGAAGGAGAAGCCTTGGCTTCAGACTTAGCTAGCCAGGTCTCTTCCCTCTTCTCTTATCCCTCCACACCTTTGACCAGATGAAGACCTTACAGCTTCCCATCTTTGTTCTAAATGGTGTCCCTGGATCAGCAGACAGCAGTGTCTACTTTGGAAACCAAGAACAAATTGGATGTAAATTTATCATGCTTAAGAGGACTTCTTGAGCACCTCACTAATGGGTTATGCCCTTTTCATGGGTATGTACTTTCTAAGGATTAAGCTGATTAAATGATTTTAAACTGATAATTTTGGGGCAAAGCTCATCAATGGGTACTTGAGCCAGTACCAATAGCATTAGCTATGGGGTACATTGGGGAGGCCAAATTTGGCCTCAGACACTTACTAGCTGTATGACCTTGGGGAAGTCATTTAACCTCAGTCTGCCTCAGTTTTCTCATCTGTAAAATAGGGATAGAAATAGCATCTTCCAGAATTTTTTGTGAGGATAAAATGAGGTAATATTTGTAAAGTGTTTTGCAAACTTTGAAGCTCTATGTAAATGCTAGCTATCATCATCATCATCATTAATAAGTATTTATTCCTCACTCTTTCAGGATACCCTTAAAACCCTGGAGGAGAAATTTAGCCTTGCTCCAGGACCCAAGGATTTAACTTGTATGGGCTATATTAGACTTCAGGGAAGCAGATATTAATGTGTTTAAAGAACAGATAAGTAGTATCCCATGTACTAATGTTCTGTAGGAAAAGGAATTAGGAGACTTTAAAAAATGAAATTCTGAAGAAAAAACAAGCAACAATTGCAGTGAAGAAGGGAAATGGAAGCTGTCCAAAGGGATTGACATGGATTCATAGAGAGCCAATCAAGCAACTTGGAATTTTTCAAAAAATCTATGGAAGGGGCAGCTAGGTGGTGCAGTGAATAGAGCACCAGCCCTGGAGCCAGCAGGACCTGAGTTCAAATCTGGCCTCAGACACTTAACACTTACTAACCATGTGACCTTGGGTAAGTCACTTAACCCCAACTGCCCTGCCTTCTCGCCTCCAAAAAAAAAAAGCAAAAAAATCTATGTAAGATGAATATAAGAGCAGATAAGAAGGGATAAAAGCATTATAAAGATAATGTATGGAGGGCTAGAGCTCATGATAAGCTGAGACTGTTGACAAAATTGAGGATAGCAAAAAAAAAGGGCTTTAAAAACTAAATTGGAGGGTGGAAGAGGACAGGAGCTCTGCTTGGAGTGGGTGGAACAATGTGGGAGTAGAGCTCAGGAGACAGATTAGTACTCGATTTATAAATCTGGTTATGATATGGGCTGAAATGCTAGCTGTTCAGCTACCATGGGAGCTGATCACCAAGAAGTTAGAATAGGACTGAGGAACACAATCACTGAGCTGCGTTGTTGGCAATATTGGAAAGACTGGGAATGGAAGAGACTGGAGAAGTGTAGATGTTCCGCTTTCCAAAAAGGGGAAGACAACAATCTGGAAACTATAGTTCAGTGGAACTTGGAGCTTGACTTCAAATTCTAAAAAAACTTCTAGAAAGGATCATTAAAGAGAGGTTCAGTTTAATTCAAAAAGGGAATCAGTGATTACAAAAAACCAGCATGATTTCGTCAAAAACTAGTAATGATAAACTGATATTCCCCCTTTCTTTTTCCTTTTGGAGGGCAATTGGAGTTAAGTAACTTGCCCAAGGTTAAATGGCTAGTTTTTTTGTGTGGGTGTTGTGTCTGAGGCCAGAATTGAACTAGGGTCCTCCTGACTTCTGGGCAGGCGCTTTACTCACTGTGCCACCTAGCTGCCCCTCCCTTTTTTTTTTTTAATAGAGTTACTAAACTGATAGATTAGAAGAATGTGAGCATAGTTTACCTGGATTTTAGAAAAGCATTTGATAAAACATCTTGGGCAATTCTTGTGGAAAACATGAAGATATTTGGAATAGAAATATAATTAGATGAATTTAGGATTGGTTCAGTGGCCAGACTCAAAAGGTTATCATTAATGGTACAATGTCAACTTATGAGTCTGCAGCAAGTTGTCCCAGGGATCTGTACTTTACCCTATGTTATTTAACATGCTTATTATGCTCATCACATTTGCTCATCAAAATGATACAATCTCAAAGCTAACACATAGAATGATTATATCAGCATCCAAAATGATCCAGATAGGTCAGACTAAAACATTGGACTGAATCAAATAAGACAAAATTCAATAAATATAAATGTAGTGTTAGGCTGGTTCAAAAAATCAACTTCACATATATAGGAAGTATGGTTAGAAAGCATATTTGTCTGAAAATAGGGGTTTTAGTGGATATGGGTACACAGTATGGTGCAGCAGCAAAATAAGCCAGTGTGACTTTGAACTTCATTAAGAGAGGCATAACTAACGAGGAGAACATTGTACACAGTAACAGCCACAGTATATAAGGACTGATTTTGATAGACTTAGCCCTTCTCAGCAATGCAAGGACCTAAAACAATTCTGAAGGACACATGATGGAAAATGTCATCCTCATCCAGAGAAAGAATGATAGAGTCAAAATGCAGAATGAATCAAACTATTTTCTTCTTTGTTTTGTTTAATTTCATTTTTTTCTTTCTCATGCTTTTTCCCATTCCTTATCATTCTTCTATGCAATATGACTAATGTGAAAATGTTTTTAATAGAAATGTAGGTGTAGAGTGCATATCAGATTGCAAGTCATCTTGGGGAGGGAGGGGACAGGGAGGGGAAGAAAATTTAAAGCTTATAGAAGTGAATGCTGAAAACTAAAAATAAATAATTCAATTAAAAAAAAAAGAGGCATAGCTTAGGTGAAATGATGTGATAGCCCCTCTGCATGTTGCCCTAGTCAGGCCATATTTGAAGTGTATTTGGTTCTGAGATCTGCAATTTACAAACCACAAGGATAAACTGGAAAGCATCCCAAGAAGGGCTAGCAGGATAACGAAACACCTTGAGTCTATGTTCTATGAGGTTCAGTTGATAGAACTGGGCATTTTTACCATGGAGAAAAGAAGACTCAGTGGGGACAGAGTAGCTGTATCCAAGTATCTGGTGAACTGTCATGAGAAGAGGGTTAGACTTCTTCTGTTTGGTCCCAGAGGTCAGAACAGGTCAGAACAATGAAGCTGCAAAGAGGTCTATTTCTACCTGATATCAAGAAAAACGGTTTAACAAGCAGCACCACCATTTCATGAGGGGCCCCAGCCATGCTCATTTCACTCCTGGCGAAGTGCATTCTTACCAGAAGCTTTGCCCCTGAGGGTACCCTCTCCTCCCCTGACTGTCTTCTAGCTCCCTTGTATGTGTTGCCTTCCCATTTTGGAATGTAAGCTCTTGAGGACAAACTGTCTTGTTTGCTTGTGTTTGTATTCCCAGTGCTTAACACAGTTCCTGGCACATAGTAAGTACTTAATAAATCTGTCTCTGTGTCTCTATCTCCATCTTTTTGTCTCAGTCTCCCTGTCCAAAAATGCAATGGACTGCCTTGAGAGGTAATGGTGCCCCCTCATTAGAGGTCTTCAAGTAGAATCTGATGACTATTTGTTAGATGTGTTATCCTGGGATTCCTTTCAACTATGGATTAGACACTGAGATCCCTTCCAGTTCTCAAGTTCTTTGATAGCTGGTTGATCAGGGAAGAATAATGAGATTGACATACAACATACAATTGAGAATGGATAACTAATTAATAATGGGCATAAAATGATTATGTAACTTGATTCAGTGGCATTGAGGTGAGAACTGAGAAGTGAGAGGGTGGAAGTAATCTGAGGGTTTGGTTTTTAAAAAAAAAAAAAAGGCAAATTGAGATAGGCAAATGAAGCACGGGAGTGAAGGGCAAAGGGAACATCCATAGATTAGATCACAGATTCCTTGAGTGTTCCATTGAGCAAGGTTGGAAATCGCCATTCTAAACACTCCATAGTCCTCAATATTTCTTCCACTGTATGATTACACCCTCTACTAATAGCACCCTCATCCATGCCTCATTAGATGGTTTTTATGAGCTGCTGTAACCAAAAGTCTTCATTACGTGGTAGCCAAACTTGGCGATGAGAAATGCTCTCTCTAAATATCGCATTTAAGTTCACTGCCAGCCCTATCTTAGGTTCTCCTCTCAGGTCAAATATTCTATCAGGTCCCTTGTGGAGCAGGCAAAATGATCACTCTTTGCCTCAGCTTTTCTCTCTCTAGTGGCAGTTACATATTCTGTCCATTGCCTTACATAGTATCTTGAAAATTAATGATTATGATTCATCCAACTCTTTCAAGAAAGGTAATATGTCAATGAAAACAATATTATATAATGTAAAGATCACTGGGTTGAGAGTCAGGAAACTTTAATTCTAGTCCCAACTCTGCTACTCATGTAGTTACAGAACTTTAGATCTGTTTCCTCAGCTCTCAAATAAAAGAAGAAAGAAACAAGCATTTAGTAAATGCTTGCTATGCTCTAGACTCTGCACTAAACACTTGACAAATATTGTGTCATTTAATCCCTACAACAACCCTGTGAGATAGTTGCTATTATTATAGCCATTTTACAGCTATGGAAACCGAGGCAGACAGCTCTTAAATAACTTGCCCAGGGGTCTCACAGCTAGTAAGAGTATGAGGCTAAATTTAAACTCAGAGCTTCCTTACTCCAGGTCCAGCATTCTATCTATTGATCTCTAACAATCTTTCCAATTCTAACATAACTGATTATTTTATGTACAAGAACATAGGTTATATTACCAGAAAAAAAGCATTTTTCTATTTCCTTTCTTTTATGCATTAGTATTTTCAGTAATTGTTTTCCTCCGTGTGTTCTCCATCCTCCATACATGGAATGCTCTCCCCTCCCTATCTTTTAAGTTCCAACAAAAATTCCACCTTATACAGGAAGCCCGCTCTAACTTCACTTAATTCCAATACCTTTCCTCTTTTAATTCCTTTTTATGGCTTGCTTTGTATATATTTGTTTGCATGTTATCTCCCATATTAGACTGTAAGCTCCTTGAGGGCAGGGACTGCCTTTTTTTACTCTTTTTTTGTCTCTAGCTTAGAACAGTGCTTGGCACACAGTAGGCACTTAATAAATGTTTATTGATTGATTGATTAGAAAAGGAGCTTTCAAGTATAAGAGCAAAGGATGAGAGATGAAAAGATCAGAGGTTTTCTTGCTACATCCTAGCCCCTACCCAAATTCAAAATTACTAAGAGGAAGGCATCCAATATATTGAGTGAATCCCCTATGGATGTGCTATAGAAGATCATTGTCTCATACTTACTGAGAAGGCATCAAAGGTCTGCAATCTGTATCACAAATGGAATAACCACATTAATGAGATCACAGTTCTACTGAAGTTTTGAAATACTGGAATATGCTGGTATTTTGCTTTTCTTAAATCAAAGCCCTTTCATTCATTTAACATATATTGAGTGCCTCCTACATTCAAGGCATAAGTGTGTGGTATACAAAGGTAGCTATGATACAGACTTGCTCTCAAGTTGCTTACAATATACTATGGAAGTAAAAGATGTGGACAAATGTTTGTGTTTATACAGATATGTATATTATGTATACAAATATGAAAAGAAAGATATCGTTTTTAGTTTGGGGAAGTCAGAGAAGGCCTTATGGAAGAAGCAGTGCTTGATTGGGTCTTGAAGGTGGGGAAGGACATTAACAGATGGAAATGTGAGGAGAGTTGATTCTCTGGGGCTAATGGGGGCCAAGACATAGAGATGGGAAAGGGGAGGATGAGAACAGGGAAGTGAAGGTACTCCAATATGGCTGGAATGGAGAGTAAATGCATGGGAGATGACAAGTAAGAGATAATAATAAAGGCAACTTGGAGCCAGACTGTGAAGGGCCATGAATGACAGGTTCGAGAGCTTGTACTTTGTTTGGTGGGCAATGAGCAGCCATTAGAGGTTTTTTGAATGATATGATCAGAGCAGTGAAGGAGGAAGATTATTCATGTGGACATGCAAAGAATGGAATGGGGGCAGCTAGGTGGCACAGTGAATAGAGCACCGGCCCTGGTGTCAGGAAGACCTGAGTTCAAATTGCTCTACCTTCCCCCCTCCAAAAAGCAAAAAGAAAAATCTAAAAAAAAAAAAAAACAAAGAATGGAATGGATGGGATAGAGCACAGACAGCAATAGAAGAACAGCTAGAATGTCATGACAGTGATCTGGGTTAGAAGAAATGAGGGTCTGAAGTAGGGTGGTTGTGGTGGTAGTAGAAAGGAGGGAGCAGATAGATGGGAAAGAGGTTTTTGAAGGGGAATGTACAGGACTTAGAAACTGGATATGGGCAATAAGGAAGCAGTAACAAATGAAGGATGAGTCTGAGAATACTACGTTTTGTCTGGAATAGTTGCTGACAACTTTGTGCAACTCTGCCTCACTTAAATCTAACTGAGACATCATTCCGTGATGTCATCAATCCTCATTTGTTCAGCCATTCGGCCATGGCCAATTTTTTTCTGACCCTGTGAAGCCATGGAGTTATATTTTTGACAAAAATTTCGGAGTAGTTGGCCATTTCCTTCTCCAGTGGACTAAGGCAAACAGGATTAAGTGACTTGCTCAGGGTCACACAGCTAGTAAGTATCCAAGGCTGGATTTTAACTCATGTCTTCCTGACTCTGGGTTTAGCATTTCATCCATTGAGCTACCTAGCTGCCCTCTGGAACACAGACCACGTGAAAAAGTAGCATGCAACAAGACTGGGAAGGCAGCATAGAACCAGACCTCTGAGGATCTTGAATTCCAGGCAAAAAAAGTTTGAATAGTTTTGAATTCAGTAGGTAGCTATTGGAGATTTTTTGACAAGAAAGATATGAGAAGATCTATGAAGATCATTCCTTTATTCAAGACTCTGATGAAGATGTCCCTTCTCCTCACCAAAGTCAGCCTCTCTCTAAAGCCAACCCCATCTCCTCCTGTCTTCTTGAGTACATTGCCCCCACTATCATCCCTTCTCTCTCTCTAATCTTAAATTTCTCCATTTCCATCAGCTCTGGTGATTTCTACAAACATACCCAACTCCTTTAAATCTTACCATCCCTGAAGCCTGTTGTCTTATATATTTCTTCCAATTCTCAGCCAGACTTCTGGGAAAAGATGTCTACATTTCTTGCTTTTACTTCTTCTCTTCTCATTTTCTTTTAAGCCCTTTGCAGTCTGGCTTATTCTATTATCATTCAAGGTGAGGCTATGTGGCGCAGTGAATAGAACACTGGCCCTGGAGTCAGGAGGACCTGGGTTCCGATTTGGCCTCAGACACTTAACACAAAAAATAGCCATGTGATCTTGGGCAAGTCACTTAACCCCAATGGCCCTCCAAAAAACAAAAAAAAATTATCATTCAACTGAAACTGCTCTTTTTTTTCTTTTTTTCTTTCTTTTAAATTTTTTTTCCAATAGATTGATTTAACTTCCAATTCCAAATTCTCTCCTTTCTCCTTCCCCTTCTCCCATCCACTTAGAAGATAAGAAAAGGAAAACCCATTACAGACATGTATGGTCCGTCTAAAACAAATGCCCACATTAACCATGTCTAAAAAAGAGAAAGATGAAAGGAAAGAGAAGAAAATTTGCTTCATTCAAAGCCATTGGCTTCAGAGGTGTTTCACTGTCATTCCTTTGACTGATCATTGCATTGATCAAAGTTACTAAGTGTTTCAAAGTCGATTGATTATCTTTACAATATTGCTGTTACTGTATAAATTGTTCTCCTGGTTCTGCTCACTTTATTTTGCATTAGTTCATACAAGTCTTTCCAGGTGTTTCTGGTAACATCCCCTTCATCTTTTCTGATGAAACTCATTCTGAAGTTACCAATGATCTCTTAAAGGCCAAATCTAATGACCTTTTCCCAGTCCTCATCCCTTTTGACCTCTCTGAAGCATTTGACATTGTTGATTATCCTTTCCTCCTGATATTCTCTCCTTTCTGAACTTTCATGATACTCCTTTCTCTCAATTCTTCCCCCACCTTCCTTACCACTCCTCAAATTCCTTTGCTATGGTCATCATCCATATCAGATTCTCTAGTTGTAAACATACTCCAATGCTGTGTCCTGGACCCTTTTATCTTCTTTCTTTACTCTCTGGGTAAAATAATCTGCTCACAAGAGTCTGATTATCGTTTCTATGCTGATGACTTCAAGATCTACATATCCAGCTCCAATGGCTCTGGAGCTCCAGTCACATATCACCAACTGCCTATTGGAATTTCAGAATGGCTATCCTGTGGGCATTTTAAGCTCAACATATCTAAAACAGAACTCGTTATCTTTCCCCAAAAGATACACTCCTCTCCAAACTCTTTTTATTTCTCTACCATACTTCTAGTCACCCAGGTTCACAATCTCATTGTCATCCTGAAGCCCCTCACTTTTGGCTCATATATCCAATCAGTTTCCAGATCTAAGTATGTGTACCTCCACAGCATCCCTTGGCTGTATCTTCTTTGTTCTGTTCCCATAGCTATTACTTGAATTAAGGACTTCATTACCTCTCACGTGAACTATTGCAATAGCCTCTCAATTGGCCTCCCTGCCTCAAGTTTCTGCCAACTCTAATCTGTTTTCCACAAAGATACCAAACTGATTTTCCTAAAGCACAGACCTCAATGAACACATGTTTCTCCCTATTACCTCCAGGCTCAAATATAAATTTCTTAAACTGCACTCCTGACTCTCCTAGACTTTATACAGCCACAGCAACCTCTCCACACTGGAAGTTTGCTCCAGTCCTGACCTTCACACATTGGAAGTACCCTCTGCCCCTCTACCTTCTCCCTCCCATTCCTGGAATGTCCATTTTAAGGAGGATGCCTAGGCTGTACTCTAAACACTGGGAAGGGATGCCTTCATTCTCTCTCCCTCTCCTGCCAGCTTCCTTTTATGTGTCCTCTTCCCTCATTAGAATGAAAGCTCCCTTAGGGCAGGGACTGTCCGCAGCATCCCTATTCCCAGTACTTACTTAGTTCAGTGCCCGACCCATAGTAAGTGCTCTGGATGCTTGTTAATTGGATTGCCTTCTCCAGGCTCAGTTAACCTTACTTCTCTTTATGCAAACTCTGGCCCAGTCAAACTGTCCTCTTTGCTGTCTTCTATGCTTTCTCTTCTCATCTCTATCTCTTAGCATCCCTAGTTTCCTTCAAAGTTCAGCTTGAATACCTTCTATAGGAAGGCTTTCCTGAATTTTTTTTTTTTTGCTCGGAGGGCAATTAGGGTTAAGTGACTTGCCCAAGGCCACACAGCTAGTTATGTGTTAAGTGTCTGTGGTCAGATTTGAACTCAGATCCTCCTGACTCCAGGGCCGGTGCTCTACTCACTGTGCCACCAAGACACCCCTGCCTTTCCTGATTCTTTAGCCATAAATTAGGGCCAATTACCACGGCAATTCTAAAGACAGCTCTCTAAGTCAAAGGAGTTTTTAAAAAGAGGAGGAAATACCTCTCCAAATGAGTAATAATATAATAATTCAGCATCTCTACTAGAAATGGGAGAAAGAAACTTACATATGAGACCTGCCTGTCCAAAAGCATATTCTTTTTTTTTTTTTTGCCTTTTTGGAGGGCAATTTGGGGTTAAGTAACTTGCCCAAGGTTACATGGCTAGTATTTTTGTGTGGGTGTTAAGTGTCTCAGGCTGGAACCGAACTCGGGTCCTCCCGACTCCAGGGCCCGCGCTTTACTCACTGCAAAAAAGCATATTCTTTATGGTGGTTGGAGGTAGTAGTAGTACTCCTTGATGGTTCTCCAAATCTGTGTCCAGACTGAGGTAATATAATGGCAGGAGCAGATAGGCAGTACAATGGATAGAGTGCCAGGCCTGGAGTCAGGAAGACCTGAGCTCAAATCTGGTCTCAGATACCTACTAGCTGTGTGACCCTGGGCAAGTCACTTACCCTGTTTGCCTCAGTTCCTCATCTAAAATGAGCTGGAGAAGGAAATGGCAAACCCTTCCAGTATCTCTGCCAAGAAAATTCCAAATGGGGTCAGAAAGAGTCAGACACAACAGAAATGGCTAAACAACAGCAATAGCGTGGCAGTTCTTCCCACAATGGCTCACCAGCTTTCCCTTTTTGTATCAGGAAAGTCCCATTTTTGACACATATAAGAAATGCTTATTCCTTGTCAGGGCTTTCAGGCTGGTGACTGCTGGGGAGTAAAATGCTCTCTGCAGTCTTTGCTACCACATCTAAACTCTGGGGCCTTTGAGCAGAGTAATTGGTCAGGAGGATGAGAGTATGAGATTGGAATGTTTTTTTATTTACTCAAGGTTAGTTAACAGGGTAGTTTAGATGATTTAATGGATTTGGAAAGCTGCTAGGCAGAGCAGTGAGAACACTAGATAGAACACTTCTTCAGGTCAGGAAGACCAGAGTTCAAGTGTGACCTCAGATATTTACTAGCTGTGTTACCCTGGACAAATCATTTAACCTCTGCTTGTCTCAACTATAAAATGAGGATAATAATAGCACCTACCTCCCAGGGTTGTGAGGATAAAGTAAGATAATATTAGCAAAGACTTGGCACAGTACTTGAATATAGTAGGCACTTAATAAATGCTTTTCCCTTCCTCCTTGTTCCCTTATCTGTGTTACCAGATGCAATGGAACATTTAGGCCCAAGTGAATGCTTATCTATAAGGTATGATTGAGAAAAGAAGAAAAGTCCTTCCAAAGTTTTAGGTATGAAAACAAAGGCAAGCAAACAACAATGAGAGCTCAGACGACGCTAGTCAGCTGATGTGGGCATGAATCTTCCAGAGGATTCAAGAGGACTTCAGAAAGACAGCCTTGGATATTCTCTCACAAAGAGCCTCAGATGACCTGTGGACATACTCACAGCTCTCTCTCAGAATTCTAAATATCAGTGCTAGGTCAGATTTTATCAGGGGGGATGACATTTCCACGACAATATTAACATTAAGAAGAAAAAGGCCTCAGTTCACTAATACAGCTACCTATCCATATGTCTTCTAGCAAGCAATATTGATTCATTTATGTTCCTACAACGGGAAGGATAACACTTGTAGTTATCTATTCTAAGAAAAATTCTAAGAAACATGTAATAATAATAATTATAATAAAGCTAGTATTTATATAGCACCTACTATTTACATGCACCAGGCTCTGTGCTAAGTATTTTAGGATTAATATCTCATTTGAATCTCACAATAATCCTGTGACACAGGTGCTATTATTACCCCCATTTTACAGTTGAAGAAACTAAGGCAGAGATTAAATGACTTGCCCAAGGCCACACAGCTAGGAAGTATCTGAGATTAGTTTGAACTTAGATCTTCTTGGCTGCAGGACCAGTGCTCTATCCAAAGTTCCCGCTAGCTGCCATATACATACATACATGTATGTATATATATATATATATTTATGCACACATGTATGGGTTACATATAAAAGTATATGAGGATCTTTTTTCTAATTCTCATTCCCACAGGTGAGTCTCAGGCCCTAGAAGAAGGCTACATCTCCCTCTCAGGTGCTAGGGGTACCCTGAGGAGTTGAAAGTTTCTCCCTAGTGCCATTGACTCAATCCCCCACTAGTATACTTCCATCAGCATTATTAAAAGTCATTTTAGTCTATCAGCCTTAAGTAGCTTTTAGAAAATGATATTTTCATTAAAATGGTATAATAAAAACAGCTGGGATAAAACATTGCCCAAAGTCTATGACACAGTTTCCCATAAGTACATACAGAGTCAAGGGGAAAGTGGGCTCAGTCTTAGAAAGCTCTTGTGGCAAAGGGGTAACACATCTTCTGGTTGATGGAAATCTTTTCCTCCCATTTGTGGGGTACTCAAGAATTTCCTTTTGGACACAATGTCATTTTTTGTTTTGTTTTTGCTGGGCTCCTTGCTGAGCCATAAATCTATATATTGTCTGTCCCAATTCTCCCAGTTTTACTTGAGTGTCAAGAAATAGCTTTAGCTCTAGCTTGAGTGGCCTTGGAGGCTGAAAACTGGTCTGTTGTGGTCAAGGAAAGAAGGTTCTCAGTATTGTGTGGTGTTTATAAATGCATGAATTAGAGAGTGGAATGTGTTATTCAGTTGTTCCATGAGAGATTATAGAAGGTTGGTTAACAAGGAAATGTAGAAATTAGTGGGTAGTATGGACAGAGTTCTATCATGTGAGTTGGAAAGAGTGATTACAGAGACTAAGGAGAGGATTCAGTGTATTGGTACAGAAGAGAGAGTGAATGGATCCATGAGTTCCAGTGAAAATACCAATGTGCCCTAGCTGGGCATTGAGGCTGGATCCAAGAAGAAATGAGTATGGAGGTTTGAATTCTAATGTATCACCTATACAGTGTAAACACCTATCTGAAAGATGTTCACATTATCTGAATTCAATGTTTTCTGAACTTTAGGTTGTTTTTAGAAGAGAGTGCCTTAGAGGAAGGGTACAGAATAACCTAGAAAACTGGGCATATGTGAGTATGAGTGACCATAGGAGACATAGGAGGTAGAGGAGCTACCAAAGGAAACAGAGAGGGAATAGTTAGTGAGGTATGAGGAAAAGTAGGATAGGGAAGTTTTATAGAAGTCAATAGAGCCAACTACCACATCAGGGTCAAAGAGAATGAAGAATGAAAGTTACCCTCTAAATGGTTAATGAAAAGGTCACTAGTCAGCTTGGAGAAAATTGTTTCAGAGGAATAGTGTAGATGGAAGCCAGAATGTAAGGGAATGAGAAGTGATTGGGTGATGAGGAAGGCAGCAAGTATAGACTACTCTTTCCAGAGGTTTGGCAGTAAAGAAGAGATAGGTTAACAGCCTGAGGGTATAGCAAAGTCAAAGGAAGTTTTTGGTTTTGTTAGGAGAGACTTTAATATTTTTGTAGGCTGAAGGCAAAAGATAGGGTGAGGAAAGGAAGAGGGGAGAAAGAAGAGAAAAAGAGAGACACACAGAGAGATATTAAGGATATGTAGGGAAAGAAAAAAGTGACTGATTGGGAGCCTACACCAGGCTGGTCTCGGGGTCAGAAGAAAGAAGGGGGCATGTACGAGAGAGATGTTGTGAAGGCAGAAACAACAGGACTTAACAACAGAGAGGATATGGAGGGTGAGGAAAAGTGAGAAGTCAAAGATAACCCTAAGGTGGTGTCAGTACCAGGGAAGTGAAGTAGAGGGGAGGGCTTGTGGGGGGAAAGATAACAAATGTAATAGTGTTGGACATGTTTAAAATGTCCTTGAGACGCAGTTTGAGACATCCAGTAGACAGAGATGAAAGGCTAAGGAGAGAGGTTAGGGCTGAGCAAATAGATCTGAGGAGCATCTGCATTGAGGTGGTAATTAAATCCATGGGAGCTGATGAGCTTACCAAGCATGCTAGTATAGGGAGAGAGCCCAGGGCAGAGTCTTAATGGGCATGACCTGGATAAAGATCCAACAAAGGGGACTGAGAAGGAGCAGAGACACATAGGAAGAGAACCAGGAGAGAAGAGGGTCATTAAGATTTAGAGAGAAAAGAGTTCAAGGAGAAGAGGATGGTAGTGGCAAAGAGGTCAAGAAGGATAAGGATTGAGAAAAGGTCATTAGGTTTGGCAATTAAGAGATCACTGGTAACTTGGAAAGAGCAGTTTCAGCTGAAAGATGAGGTCAGAAGCTTGACTACAGAGAGTTAAGAAGAGAGTGAAGGAAAGGAAGTGGATGCACCTGTTCTAGAAGGACCATCTCAAATTGAGCCACCAAAGGGAGGAGAGAGTTGGGACAATTGTTAGCAGAGAGGCACAAATGAAGTAAGGGGGAGGAGGATTTTTTGTTTGTTTTTAGAATGAAGGAGACATGGGCATGTTTGTTGGCAGCAGGGAACCCAAGAAAAGAAGAAATTGAAGATTAATGAGAAAGTAAGGATAACAGAGGAAACAGTCAGCTAGAGAAGAACAGAAGAGAATGGGATTACTTGTACATACAGAGAGGTTAGCCCTGGATAAAGGAAAGGTTTGAAACATTGTTCAGATTGTGATGGAGGGTCCATAAGACATGAAAAAAAAGGATTGTTTTACAATGGTTAAGACTTAGGGGAGTTTGGATAGCATGCATTCTTAGTTAACCCAATTAACACGATTTTTTTCCATCAGCATTCAGGTATTCAAGAGTAAGAACATCTTATATTTTCATCACTATTGCAGTTATCAGACAAAATATAAATTTCATGTTGAGAAATCTATAATTTTTTATCTTATAAGCTGAAATTATGATAGGATCTATAGAAGTCAAGTTTTCATAATTTTCCTTGAACATTTAAGTACCTTTTTATTATTTATAAACTTAGCCACAATCGATAAACACAAATAAACAACTTTATATGAAATAGATATCTCGATAAAGCTTTAAAATCTCATTACTTGCATTTTTGCTTTTTTTTAAAGATTCTAGACTATTGATTAAAATTTGATTTTTTTACATTTTTCTTTTCTTAAAAATTCCTTATGAAATGCTTGTGTCATAAGGGCTACTTTGAAGATGGGAGACTAAAGCAGGCACTATTCC
The DNA here is from genome assembly GCF_028583685.1 of Petaurus breviceps papuanus. Classification (NCBI taxonomy): domain Eukaryota; kingdom Metazoa; phylum Chordata; class Mammalia; order Diprotodontia; family Petauridae; genus Petaurus; species Petaurus breviceps. The sequence goes on from NW_027187372.1 coordinate 25,258,637, forward strand.
AATCAGTCAGTCAATAAAAAATTTTTAAGCACCTACTTTGTGCCAGACACTGTGCTAAGCACTATGGATACAAAAAGAGGCAAAAGACATTCTCTAACCTCAAAGAGCTCACAAGCTAATAGGTGAGACAACAAGCAAACAAATATGTATAGAAAAAGCTATATCCAGGAAAAACAGCAAATAATTAGATGAGGGGAAGTGTTAGAATTAAGAGGAGTTGGGAAAGACTTCCTGGAGAAAAGAAGGGATTTTAGTTCCAGATTTTACCAGGTTAGTGATCTCTGAATTGACTTTCAAGAACTATTTTTGGAGGTTTCTGGGAAAGAGTAGTTCTCTCTCAATTTTGCTGGTTTGCTCCACAGAGGAAGAAGGGTCAACTTGACCTCTAGGTGCCAGCTCTCCTTTTCCTTTCCTCCACAACTCTGTAAGTTTTTTTGTGGAAGGGAGTCAGAAATAGAGCCCAATACCCTTCCCCTCTACCGAGACTTGATAGATTATGTTGGTGAGATTTCAAAGCAACTAGAAAGTTTATCTTTTCTTCCAGCCCTCTCCTGTTAAAGAGTGGTATCAGCTTCTACCTCAGATCTCTTAAACTGATAGACAATTACTTCATGGGCCCTTTTCACTTTGGGAGAAGACAGAGCTTAGAGGAAGAAATTGATTCTATTCTTCATTGCAGGTAGCCCAGGTAGTTGTTTCTTTACAAAGAATTTGTTCCTCAGTTGATTGGCCTTATTATTACTGCTTATGAATTTTTCTTCCTACTCAGTATTTAAAAAAAAATTAAGCAGCTGTTAAATCCTTATCTGATGTTATTAATGACAACAGTCTGTAGAAATTTAGCAAAGTTGTTGGGGTTTTTTTTGCTCCCTTGAGAGATAAAAGAGACATATTTTTTTCAATGTGGCTAAGGTCTTAGATGGGAGGGGGGAATATGGCGGGGGGGGGGGGG
>NW_027187372.1:25259988-25291470 GCF_028583685.1 Petaurus breviceps papuanus
CCCTCTCCCTCTCCCTCCCTCCCTCTTTCCCTCTCTCTGTCTCTTTCTCCCTCCCTCTTCTCTCTCTTATGTTTTCCATTAGGTGATAAGTGCCCATGAGACTTTTAAAATAATTAGAGAATGCTTTACTTCCATACCCTTACTGGTATAATAACCATACTGGTAGCAGTTAGCTAGTGACTCAGGATGAAGGGCTGGGCCTAGAGTCAGGAAGATCTGAGTTCAAATTTAAATTCAGATAGTAACTGTGTGACCCTGGGCAAGTCACTTAACTTCTGCCTCAGTTTCCTCAACTGCAAGATGAGGATAATAATAGTACCTATCTTAATAGGATTATTGTGAGGATCAAATGAGATAATATTTGTACCTAGCACCCTGCCTGGCACATAGTAAGTACTTAATAAATGCCTTTTGATTGAATGATAATGTGTTTCTTCAGAGATATTTGTGTCCATGTAGGTAGAATGCAGGTGACATTCTTTCCATATTACATAGAGAGTGAAAAACCTATATATTAAATAATTTGCCCACGATCATAGAGGAAATGTTTCAAAGCCAGAAATGAAGTCTACATTCCCTGATGACTAATCAAGTATCATGAGTGACTGCTTCTTTAAAAAAATACATTCAAAATATAAGATAGATGACTCAGGAACACAACGTACTCGAGTTAAAGCTAATATAAACTTGAGATCAGAAAGACCAAAGCAGGAAATAAGATAAAGCTTGCACAGAGTGAGAGTTTATGCTTCTGTTTTTATCTCCTTCAATGCATTGTTCCTTCATTTGGTCCTGCTTTCAATCTCACTATTACAACTCATCAGCAAACTATCTTATATCCTGTTGTTATTCATGTTCTGCTCTCAGATCATCATCGACACATGGAATAACAGAGGATCATCGGCAATCTGCTGTGAGGGTGTTATGGTCTTCTTTGCAAGGACTAAAGATTGTGCCCATCTACAAATCTGTAGTACAACTTAGTTGCAATCCACAGTACAATTTGTATCTCTAAATAATTTGCAAACAAATTAATACACATGAATTGAATATATATGTACATACACACATATGTTAGAACACTTTCCAGGCAGTACTTTGTATCTAATAACTATACTTTACATTTTCAACCAGAATTGTCCTTGTCCATTTAGAGTCTCCTGAAACTCCTCCATCAAGAACAGACATTCCTGAATCAGTCGGTGAACTACAGTAACTCACTTCAAGTACCACATCAACTTGAAAAAACATTCTCTAGCATCCTAAGATACCAGCTCATTAAAGAATTTAATCCAAGTTTCATTGTTTTCCAGGCCATATAAATCTATACTCCCATCCATGAAGAATCAGAAGAAATATTCCTAGATAGTGTCGACCAAGATGCATAAAGATTCACACTTAGGGGACAACATAACCAACCCTATTCAGATGAGGTTTGTGCTACAAAAAAGTAAATCCTTTAATATAGAAACAATATTTGCAATAGCACAACTATCAGAAGGTATAAAAAGAAATGGGAAAATATTATTTAAATGCATAGTGAATGGAAGATTAGGCAAAAAGCTATCTTACGAGACAGGGAAAGAAAACTAATAATAGGTGATGTCAAAAGGCATATTTTTAAAATGTTATTTTAGCTCTATATTTAGAAAAAGTTCAAATTATCATTTAAAAACATCAACATGCAAAACAAATAGTAGGAGGGTAGGAAAAGCAAAGTAGAGAAAAAAATATTTTTAAATTGTTTAAATTAAGGTCAGTTGATTTGAATCCTTAGACTAAAAATAGGCATCCTAGGACTCTAAAAGATTCAACCTAAATTGTTACAGGACTATTGTTGATCTAAAGTTCAAAGGCTGGTAATGGGCCAGATTGATGTCTATGTTTTTAGGAGCCAAGGCTGAACCAAGATAGTGACTGGTCAGAGACCAGAAACACAGTCAGAAATAAAACAGGAAGTAACAGAGAAATCTTGAAATGAAGCCTATTCTATTAGTAAACCTCAGGTATTTCTTGCTTAGGTAGCAGCTATTCTTCGGGCATGGTAAACTTGAGGTCTTCAGATGAAAGCAGAATATGTGGTAAGGGCAGATCTTGATTGCTTGCCTGGCTCCCGATCAGAAGCATGTATCAGAGTCCCTGCTTCTTCCTCAATTTCGAAGTCCTTCAAAGCTGTAAAACACAGATAACAAGGGATCTGAAGATGTAGAAGGGGTCACACTAGTTTTAGGAAGGGCTCAATGTTACCCATCCAAGTTGAATGTCCAAATGGAGGAAATCAGGATCTGCTTTGATCTTTTCCATTGATGCCTCCAGATTAAAGACCAGTAATATACTTTGGCTTTAAAAATTGAGATCCTTCATTATATTAGATTTGGGCTATTGAGATCTTTATGGATCTTGGACTCTGTAATCTATCATGTTAGCTGCCTCATTTGTGTCGCAATTTACTGGTATCCACAGTCCAAAATTGATATTCTGGAAGTTCCAGACTTAGAATCATAGAATGTTAGAACAGGCAGGACTGGAGAAATCACAGGATCACAGATTTAAAGATAAAAGGGACCTTTAAGGTCATCTAATCCAACCCCTTTATTTTACAGATGAGGAGCCTGAGTCCCAGAGAGGTGAAGTCATAGGAAAGCATAATGGTAGAGTGAGAAAAGCAATTATTAAGAGTCAGAGGAATTAAGACCTTTGCAATATAAGCTCCTCACAAGGAGGAGCTGTTTCATTTTTTGCAGTTTGTATTCCTAGCACCTTATATACGGTAGATTCTTGATAAATATTTGTTGGTTGATCTGCATTCAAATCTGCTTTGTCACTTGCTACCTTTGTCTAATCTTTATTCTTTTTCTTGCTACATATTTCTTACCTGATTCCTATAAATATATAATATCTCCCCATCTTTAAAAAAAAAAACAACCTCACCATCATACCCGCTAGGTAAGTATTCTAAATCTCCCCTCCTTTTCTCATTTAAACTCTTTGATAAAGCTGTCAGTACTTCGTGCCTCCATTTCTTTTTCTCTCATTCTCTTCTGAACCCTTTGCAATCTGGCTTCCAACCACATATTTTAACTCCAACTAAGGTATTAATGGGGAGACTGGCCAAGATGGAAGAGTAGAAGGAAGCAGTACGGCTAAACCGCTTTCGTAACTATTCTACAAAGACCTAGAACATGCACCAGACCAAAGCTTGATCAGGAAATCAAAGGAAAAATCTCATTGAGTCATCTTAGATGTCCCCTAAATCCTCTCTCCTCCATCTTCCTTATTACTATAAAGAACACTATCCTTCAAGTCCCTGAGGCTCACAACTGAGCAATCATCCTAGATTTCTCACTATCTCCCCCTCTCTCCTAATATCTGTTACCAAGGTCTGTTGATTTCATGTTTGAAATATCTCTTGAATATGTCTTCTTCTCTTCTCTGACACTGCCCCCACTCTAGTGCAGGTCTTCATCACTTCACACCTAGACTACTTACTGCCCATAGCCTGCTAGTGGGTCTGACTGCCTCAAGTCTCTCCCAATTCTAATCCATCCTCCATTCAGCCACTAAAATGATTTTCCTAAAGTGCAGGTCTGATCATATTTACCTCCTACTCAATAAACTCCATTGGTTTCTTATTGCTTCCAGGAGCAAATATATAAAATGCTGTTTGGCATTTTATAAACTAGCCTCCTCCTCCTTTCCAGTCTTGTTCCCCAATATGTATTCTTTGATCCAATGACTTTGGCCTCCTGACTGTTCCATGAGCAAGACACTCAATCTCTTAGCTCTGGGCATTTTCTCTGGCCGTTCCTCTTGCTTGGAATGTTCTCCCTCCTCTGATCTGACCATTACCTCCCCAGCTTCTTTTAGGTCCCAACCAAAATCCCACTTTCTATAGGAAGCCTTCCCCAACTCCTCTTAACTCCTATGCCTTCCCTATGTTAAGTATTTCTTATTTGTACTGTATATAGGTTGCTTTGTATATTTCTGTTTACATGTTATCTCCTCCAGTATGTTGTAAACAAAGACTGTCTTTTTTGCTTTTTTTTTGGTTTTCATTTTTGTTTCCTTAGCATTTAGCACAGTGACTGGCAAGTAGTAGGTACTTAGTACATGTTTATTGACTGATTTGTAATCTCAGACAGGGCAATTGCAAACATAGACTTGATCAAAAAAGATAAACAAGGAAGCTGCATTTTGCTGAAAGGACCATACAATTAATTAATTACCAATGCTAAATATATAAGCACCAAATGGCACAGCATCTAAATGCTTAAAGGAAAAGTTAAATGAGCTACAGGGAGAGACAGCAAAACGGTAATATTTAAGTCCTCTTTCTTTTTTTTTATTTTTAATTTTTTTTTTTTTTTTTGCTTTTTGGAGTGGGGAGGGCAGGGTAATTGGGGTTAAGTGACTTACCCAAGGTCACACGACTAGTAAATGTTACATCTCTGAGTTCACATTTGAATTCAGGTCCTCCTAACTCTAGGGCTGGTGCTCTAGTCACTGCACCACCTAGCTGCCCCAGTCCTCTGTTTTTTATTCTGCTAATCTGGACCTTGGTATATGCCTTTCAGATCTAGATATATTTAATTTTAAAAATACAAAATAAGAAAGAAAGCAGGGATATGGAAAGAATTTTAGAAGAGTTAGAAATGATTGATCTTCAAAGATTATTGAATAGTGATAGAAAGGATTATGTATTTCCCAGGTGTGCATGCCACTTTCACAAAAATTGACCATGTATTAAGGCATTAAAATACCACAAATAAATGCAAAATGAAGAAATATTAAATATCTTTTAATGAATACAACATAACTAAAATTATATTCAATCAAGTTCTGCCAAATAAATGTATTAAAAATTAGTTGGAGGGGTGGCTAGATGACGCAGTGAATAAAACACCTGCCCTGGAGTCAGGAGGACCTGCCTGAGTTCAAATTCAGCCTCAGACACTTAACACAAAAAACTATCTGTGTGAACTTGGGCAAGTCACTTAACCCCAATTGCCCTACCTTTCCCCCTCCAAAAAAGCAAAAAAAAAAAAAGTTAATTGGAGACCAAAGAATGGGTAGGTCAAAAGACAAATAATAGAAACAATAAATAATTTCATTAAGGATAATGCTAACAATGAGTCAACATGCCAAAATTTTTGGTATGCAGCCTAAGCAGTACTTACGGGAAATTTATAACTCTAAATACTTTTCTCAATGAAAAAGAGAAAAGTCAGATTCATGAATTTGGGCATGGAACTAAAATCACTAGGAAACTGATAGATTTTAAAATCATGTTAAATACCAGAATAGAAATTCTGAATATGAAGGAAAAGACTGACAAAAATTGAGAGCAACTCCCCCTCACTGAATTAATAGTTAAAACTGGGAGATTTTTTTAAAAACCACAATAAAAATAGATAATAAATCTTTGACTAATTTTATTTTTTAAAAGAAAAACCAAATTACCAATATTAAAAATAAAAACACAAATTCACAAGAAACTAAGAAGAAATAAAGGAAATTATTAGAAAATATTTTGCTCAATTATATGCCAATAAAATTGAGGACTTAAATGAAATGGACGAATATTTACAAAACTATAAAATGTCCAAATTAACAGAATAATAGAAGATTTAACCTACTCTCAAAAATAAATTGAACAAGCCATAAATAAACTCCTAAAGAAAAAACCCCAACATCAGTTGGATTTAGAAGCAAATTCTATTTAACAATATATGTACATTTATATATGTTACATAGCTCTATACATATATGTATATAAACCATTCAGATGCAATATATGTACAAGCTAGATACAAAATACCCAAAGGTATCATACATACAAGCATATATACATATCTACACACAGAGTCCAAAATTTTAAATTAATTTTATGCTTTAGCAACTTAAAATTTAATAATTTAAAATTCACTATGACTTTTAGGACACTGAATGCATATTTGTATATGTATATACACATGTACACAATACACAATGGATATATGCATTTATACAAACATATTTATGTGTATGCACACATATACATATGTGTGCACATGTATGTAAATATGTATGTGCATATATATTTCTCATCCATTAGAATATTGGTTTCTTGAGGTCATGGATGGTATTGACTTTTTCTTCATATCTTTCATGTTTAGCACATTGCCTGAAACATAGTAAACATTTAATAAATGCTTATCAATTGATTGATTTGATTCTTGGCAAGTCTTTTCACACCTTTGAGACTAAGTTTTTTCATCTAGAAAAAAGGATGATCAGAGCTGGGAATGATTTGACAGGATGGTTCCTTCCAGCTATAAATGTATGATGATCCTATAATAATGTTGCCCAAAGTCAAACAGTTTGCTTGATGGCAGAATTAGGACTATTACTCAGGTGTCCTAACTCCCTAAATCCCCAAAGAGTCTAAATATGGTTTTATCACTAACAGTGGTATAGCTTAGTGTTACTTTATTCTACTATATTGTAAAACCAGTTAGTTTTTTCTTAATTGTCCTCATTTTCTTTTTATTATTGACAAAATATAATAATCAACAAAAAACCCAGGAGCACATACTTACCTTTTTTCTCTTCAGGGTTAATTTTTGTATATTATATATAGTGAGCTTGTAATTTCTAAGCTTCCTAGGAGAAAAAGTCACCAGCAATTGACTGGCAAATATTTACAGCAGAATGGAACATTGACTAATGAATGTAGCTTAGTAACAAGGAAATCCTGTTAGACCAACCTGATCTCCTTCTTTAGTGTGGTAACTTATTGATAGCAACACACTGAGATTTAGGAGTCTGGAACCTCCCTTATTGTCATCAGCAGTAATCTCCAGTAATCAATAAGCTTACCTATTTCTTCCTGAATGAAAGCAATAGATATATTTAGCAGGTTTGGATTTTTTCCTTATTGACATTCATTAATAGTCATCTCAAACTCAACAAATCTAAGACAGAAATCATTATCTCCTCCAACCCTCCACCCTTCTTCCTAACTTCCTTATTACTATTGAGGGCACCACCAACCTCCTAGTCATTCCAGTTTTACAATGTCAACTTCATCATGATTTCTCTCACTAACCCCACACAACCAATTCATTGATGAATGTTTTCATTTCTACGTCTACAGTATTTCTTGAATACCTTCCCCTCTTTCACTCATACAGCCACTCTCCTAGTTCAAGTCCTTATCACCTATAACCTAGCCATTATTTTTTCCTGAATCCCAAGTGACGTGTGGCAAAGAAAGGAAGAGGGAGTGAGAGTAGGTAGAGTCATTCTTAAAAGTATCCCACTCTCACTCCCTCTTGTTCTGTGAAGTTTGGACTCAGTCAAAGAACCACAATTGAGGACCTAGAGGGCCACACATGGCCTCGAGGTTGCAGGTTCCCCACCCTGCCCTAGACTATTACAAAAGCCAAGATGCTATATTGTGTTCCTGTCTCAAGATTCTTCCCTCCAATCCATGCTCCACACAGCTGCCAAACTGATGTTTTTATTCACCTCTTAGTCAAAAGGAAGTTCATAACTGGAGTTCGGGAGGAAAAGCAGGGCTGGATATATAGATTTTTGAGTCATCTATCTAAGAATGATAATTTAACCCATGAGAGCTGTTGAGATCACTAGTGGAGAGAATATTAAGAAAGAAGAGAAGTCTTAGGGTAAAACCTTGGGAAATGAACAGGTGTGGGATGGTGATATAGCAAAGGAAATTGAGAAAGAAGGTTCAGATAGGCAGGAAAATCAAGGGAGTCAAGGACATATATACATACATACATACATACATACATATATATATATACACACACACATACGTGTGTGTATAAAATTTAACTCTAGGTAATTATATTTTAAATTCTGTAATTCAAATCACAAAAGGCAGCATGATAATGGTGACCAGCCTTGGAGTTCAGGTCCCAGCTCTATCATACATGTGTGACTATGAATAAGTCACTTATCTTTTCAAGGAATTGTAATCTCTCTTAATCTTTAGTAACTCTTTCAACTATTAGAACTTGAAAAGAAACCAAGTTATAGCTATTTTTTTTTAGATATTTAGTTCTTATGCTTCTCTGAGGCCCAGAAACCTTTTTAAACCTAGTGAGAAGAGGGGGGTTTGTTGACTACTTTACCTCTTCTTTTTTTAGTTGTTACTATCATTTCTCATCAGTGTTAAATGCATTTTACTAGCAGAGATGGATTTTTGTTAGTGTTTTTCCACCCTTTTGTGCTGATCATTATAATACACATATCTCAAATTCTAATTTCTTGATTTCTATTAGACAAGATCTAATAGACAAGAATACCTTATTCTTATGTGCATATTTATATTGTGTATTAATAAAAGGTTTAATTAATTTAATTAATAACAGGCTTAACGTATATTATTATTGTTGTTAGTCACTTACCATTCAGTCAATTTACATTTTCTTTTTTCCTTTTTGATGGGATCTCTTTACTTGTGGCTTTTTGTTGTTAAATTCTTTGAGGTTTTGTCTTTGAAACAAGTTCTTCAGCTTTCAGACCATAAATATGGTTATGTTTTCAGAACATGTAATTTGGGGGTACATTTTTTTTTTAAAAATCATTGTATATTTTGGTCTACCTTTGATATTTTTTCCTGTTTTTTTTTTTTAACAACTCTGACTGGTATTGTATAAAATATGACCTTTTTTCTTCCTTGGTGTTTAGAGAATTTTTTCTTTTAAATTTTGTTGCTTTATGTGTCAAAATTAGTATTTCTACTTATTCTTTTCTTTCATATTCTCTCTATTTGAAAGTATCACCTAGTCTAATCCATTGTGAAAATTTCTCTTATTAGGACCTTTAGATGTCTAGATTTTTGTTTTTCTTTTTTCCTGAATCCCAAGCAACATGCTCCAAAGAAAGGAAGAGGGAGTGAGAGTGGGTAGAGCCATTCTTAAGTCTCCCACTCTCACTCCCTCTTCCTTTCTTTGGAGCATGTCAATTGGGAGTCAGGTAGTCTTTTCTTAGATTCCCTGTGTGGGGATCCCTCCTTTATCCTAGCAGCAATGATAACTATGAGCCCATGGCAATAATGTGCTTCTTATCTGAGTAAGGCTGGGTCTACATTTCCAGTCCATGACCTACTCTTCTGCTTTGTATGTATTTACCTGAGCCCAAGTTACCACATAGTGATACTGAGATGGATATTTTTTAGCTCTGGCAACAACCTTATGAGTTCAAGAGGTTGGGAGCTCCTGGGTTCAGGTTGTGGTTGCCTCAGAGGGGAGGTGATCTCTGTAACAACTCAGAGGAGAGCATAACACCTGCTGGGAGGACACTACAGATGAAAGAATTAAGAAAGTTTAAGTCAGGGCATGGCCTACCAGGAGATTGAGACTTGTGAGCTAAGCAGACAAGACAAGTCAGAAGTAAGAATGAAATATCTGTTCAGCAGACCCACAAGTCTTCCAGAAGTTGTTTGTTTGTTTGTTTGTTTGTTTTTAATCTCCTAGGATGGTATAAGGCAGATGAAGAACTTTATCTTTTAAAAAGTATTTATCAATGTTTGCTTGTGAGGCTTTTGTGTTTTAAGCATTTCTTTTGTCATAAATATTTGAAATAAATAGCTCCCCTATACCTGATCTGTTTTGTATATTGAGTACCATTCTTGAAGGGTCAGATGTTTTCCTCCCTTTTTAGTTCTACAGAATAAGAAATTCCACACTAGTTTATCACAGAACAAGGGATACCTGAATTGTTATGGAATATACTCTAGGTGCATGAAGGTTAATTTTAGTGATAACTCCTACAAATAATAATTACTATTTATGTAGTTTTACAGTTCGCAAAACACTCTATGTATATTATCTGATTTGATCATCACAGCAACCTCATGAGACACATGCTATTATCCTCATTTTACAACTGAGGAAAATAAGACTCCAAAAGTTTAAGCTAACTTTAAAGCTCCCACAGACAATAAAGTGCACAAAGCGCTTTTAAACCGAGGTCTTCCTGATTCCAAGGGCTGTGCTCTGACCATTGTACCACAATGCTATTACCTGAATCTGAGGCTTTCAGGTTTATTTTGAGAAGGGAAAGGAAAAGGTTACTTTTGGCTGCCTTAGAAGTCCTGCTTTAATGCTACTCCTAAAGGAGATCTGCCTAGGGCCTATTCCCAAGTGTGAATTATGGAGAAATACCAAAATACTAGCCAAAGGCTTAGAGATGGGAAGTCAAGTGATTCTTTTTTCCTTTGAGTTAAGAGCAGCTTAACCCAATTATCTCTCAGTAAATCTGCAGAGATATTTTTGGCATGCTTTTGCAGTACTAGTAAATATCACTTTTAACTGGAAACCCCCCAAAGCTCTCATATAGAAACTAAACCTTGTAAGCTTTATTCCTCCCTTATGTCAGCATGGACCACTCTGATTTTGAAAGTAACTTCAGCAAAATCCCCTGGTTTCTATTTTATTAAGATAAGAGTCTCATTCATTTCACTGATAAGATACTAAGCTGAACTCATTATACCATCCCTATTGAGTACCATGGAACTTGGATCCTTTTGACACTCTTTGGTCTCCCGGTAGTCATACATACCTGTCAATGTAAAATCTCTAAAAAACAAAAACAACTGTAATGAAACATTGAAGTTTCTATCTGAGTGACATAAGAGGGAAAAGCAACAGCTATCGTATAAAGCTGAATTTAAACTGAAAATAGAATGAAATTGTACTAGAAATCGAGATTAAAGAATAATAGCCTTCTTTTATAGACCAGAAGCATGTTGTTTCATTATAGTTGCTTTTGTTTTTCTTTATAATTTTGTTTCTGTAGTACAAATTATGCTGGTGGTTCTATTTACTTCACTTTGCATCAGTTCATACAAATTTTCCCAGTTCAAAACTGTCCATTCCATCATTTTCTATGACATAATATTTCATTACATCTATATATCCTCATTTGTTTAGCCGTTCCTCAATTGATTGTTGTCCCCTCACTCAATTCTTATCTCCTGCAAGAGTAGAAGATGCCATATCATGATGTCCTAAGATATCAAAGGATTCCAAGGGACCTTAGGGTCATCTAATACAACCCTCTCATTTCACAGATCCTCAGACCCTGCTCACTCTATCCCCTTCCATTTTCCCTAATTAATCTTATCAAGTATTTTTTTCCCAGATCTAGTCCACCTGTTTAACATTCTACTTTCACCTATATACAACACTGGTGTTAGAAATGTTTTGTTGACAGTTGAATCTTTACCGAATAAAAGCATGTATTAGGGAGTCAATTTCAGCCTCTACCCTGACAGGATGAGTGGTACCAGAAGTATGTTATCACCCAATGTGCCCTTTTCCCACCACAGTCTTTATGAGAAAGTTTATCTTTGGAAAATTATGTGTAGGGTTCTCTGTATTATTAATTGATAGCTTTCTTCCTCATAAGAGTAATGGTTATTAAATATGCAAGTCAACAAATAAACACAAATCAGTGTGATCTTTTTTTCATGAGCCCTCTTAATCTGAAAAAGTTTCTGATGTGCCAGGCAGAATGCTTCCCTGAGCAATAGAGTTTCCATATCTGAAAGGCTTTTCATAATTATATCCCTTTTAAAAAAATGAGCCCTGTTGTGCTAAATCAAAATATATTTAAGAAATAATGTGCATGGCTGGCAGTAGAGTATAAAAAATCACAAACCACTTTTGTGGATGATTAAACGCCAAAGTGAGACCAAGGCATCAGGTAACCACAAATGCAGGGATTGGGAGTTTATTCCAGTGCCACAAACATTATTAATATATGACCAGAGGAACCAATAAACCGCAACATGGGGGTGGGGATGAAGACTCTTGCTTTTTCCTCTTTGCTGGGGCTGGATATAGGAGTTATAAGCGTAGATGGGTGTTCAGGGAGGACTAGCACCTCTGGTATGAGGACTTGTGGAGCCTTTTCAGCTTTGTTCGCTCATCTTCGGTGTCCACCTCTTATCCAACTCTTACCTGTGGCTCCAAGAAGCTCTAGCATGTACATCAGTCACTCCAGGTAAAAGAATCTCGACAGGAGGACTTAACCAAGTTGGGGGTAATCACCAGGCTTCAAACCCATCAGTGAGTTAGGGTGTGTCTGCCCCAAGCATGGGCAGATGAGAAGGATTTGTTCCAACAATCATGAAGGCAGTTGGAGCAGGAGTGTGGAGACTTAGAGGTTGGTCACACATTGAAGACCCCAAGGTCATCCACTGCATCCTGGGCCAGTCTTCTTGACTTTTGTCTTGCCACTGGACTTGGATGATTCTGGAAGAGAGAGTGAGGTTGAGGACTTTGCACAAATCTGCCTCACTTATATTAATTCACAAGCAAGTCAAGACATCACCCATCATCCACTATTTTACCCCAACATGGTAATGCCATTGGTTGGTCCTCTTTGAAAACAAAGACAAACAACAAAATGCCCACATTCCAGGCAGCTGCTTCAACTGACCTAGTGTTTGAACAGCTTCCCAGGTTTCAAAGTGTTTATGTCACATCAAGTCATCTTTGTTCTCTAATTCAATTAAATCAACATTTATTAAGTGTCCAAGGTATTCACAGCACTGTTTGAGGGGCTCTGGGAATACAAGAAAAAAAGCAGACTCAAAGAGCTGATGTTCCGTTAGGGTACAGAACATGCAAATGAGTAACAAAATAAGAAATAATTTGAGCAGGGGGAGAGAGAGGGAGGAAGGAAGGAAGACAGAGAAAGAGAAAAGAGAGAGGGAGGAGGGGGAGAGAGAGAGAGAGAGAGAGAGAGAGAGAGAGAGAGAGAGAGAGAGAGAGACATAGTAACAATTAGGGGGGAATCGGGAAAGACTGAGTAGGAAGTGCTTCTTTATCTGTAACTTAAAGGAGTCTAAAGGTCTGAGCCCCAAGAGATGGAGACAGTACATTCCAGGCATGGAGGACAGCCAGTGCAAAGGCTCAAAGGTGGGAGATGGAAAGTCAAATTCTGGGAACAGTAGCAGGTGAATTTGACTGGAATGGATCACTCAGGAAGGGGAGAAATGTGAAATAAGATGGAAAAAATGCACTGGAGCTTGACTTGAAAAGCTTTCAAATGTCCAGCTGATGAGCCAGGGCTTATCCAAGAGGCAATAGGAAGCCACTGGAGGTTTTTAAGCAGGGGAGTAACGGTCAGATCTGAGCTTTAGGAAGATTATTAGAGCAGCTATGTTTGAAGATATTTGCTAACCATGGTGGGGTCTTCACAGACAAGTGGTTCTTTCTCACTGGGATACTGAATAATTTGTTGAGGGCAAGGCATTAGAAGAAAGGAACAAGGGAGAAAATTTTTTAAAAAAGATCTGGGCGGGGAGAGGAAAGAATTAAGGACCCAAGTTTAAATCCTGCTTCAGATACTTATTAACTTTGTGAGCTTTGTTGTTTGTTCAGCCTTTTTCAGTCATGTCTAACTCTTTGTGACTCCTTTTGGGGTTTTCTTGGTAAAGATTCTGGAGTGATTTTTCATTTCCTTCTCCAGATTTTTTTTTACCGATAAGGAAACTGAGGAGAACAGGGTTACTTGCCCAGGGTCACATAGCTAGGTTTCTGAAGCTAGATTTGAACTCCAGGCCAGGCATTTTATTCGCTATGCCACCTAGCAGCCCCCCCCCCCCCGCATATATTAAGCACTTACTGCATGCCTGTCACTATATGAAGCTCTGGGGACATAAAGAAAGACCAAAAAATAGTAACTTCCTTCAAAGAGTGTATATTCTAGCAGGTGAGACAGCTGCCCTGTGTGACCTTGGACAAATCAGATAGCTTCTCCAGGCCTCAGTTTCCTCACCTGTGAAATGAAGGGATTATATATTAACTGGCCTCTGAATTACCTTTTAGCTGTAGATCACATGATCCCGTCACTCATTGTCCCTTCTAGCACCAAGATTCTGTGAGTTGTTGATTTTATCCTAACTGGAAAAAGAAAAACACATAATACATAATTATTATAAAATACATAATACAAAAAACACATAATACACTAATACATAAATATTAGAAGGAAAGGAAAAATTATTAAGTAACATATAATCAACTTTGTGCCAATGTAAGGCAGGCCTGCTACTGTGATAGAATCAGTCAAGAAGGGCTTCTTGAAGGGGTCATTTACACACACACACAGACACCCCCCCCCCCTTCCCGCCAAACCTATCCCCTCCAGGGCTGAAATTATTTTTGTTTTTGTCTTTATATTCCTGGGGCCAAGCACAGGGCCTTACACAGAGGTGCTCAATAAAAGCTTGTTTGATTGATTGAGCTAGATCTTGAAAGAAGATTGATGGACTGCAGAGGAGAGGGCAAGTGTACCATGAACAATGAAGAGATTTGTCTTGATAATGTTTATCTGTGAAATTTTCCATTACCTGTACTTGTAAATTCACATCTACAGCAGTTGGTTAGCAACTTCTAGGTACCATACCTGTAATTTAGGTAACTGTCACTCAATTGTAAGCTTCTTGAAGGCTGAAACTCTCCTTCCTCTTTTTGTATCCTGGAGCTTACTTAGCACAGTGCCTTGTACGTTTTAGGGGCTTGCTAAATATTTATAGTTTGATTGATTGTCATCAGATTATAATACAGCAGACTGGCCAAAAAGCATTTTCCAGGCATGACTGAATTTTAGAGCATTCAGCCATATAATCTAATTCTAACCAATTGTCAAAAATAATGTAAAATTATAAAAAATAAAATTTAACAATAAAAATGAGACTCATTAAATTAATAGCATAAATCATTTAACTGCTTGTTCACAGTATTTTCATAACAAATTAAAATCAAGATAGTTTCAATTTTTAAAGAAACGCAAGTAGGCACAGAATTAGTACTTTCTCACATTAAATTTCAACTGCTGTCAATCGTGCTTAACTTATTTATTATTCCTTTTGAAGGAGGAAAAGCTCCCCCTTTTTCTTGTTTGGATTTTATGTGCTTGAAAACCTCATGGACCTTTTATAGTATTCCTTCTTGCCCCCCAGGGTGTTTTTTCCTTGCAATCAGTGAATGATTTGTATTACTCTTCTTGCTAGCTGTTCCTCAACGTTCTCCAGCCAGTTCACCAATCTCTCTTGAAAAAATTCTTCTGCTGATTTCAGTGAAATTTTAAAACTATTTTTCTTTTCTTCTCTTTCCCTTCCTTTTATTTTTAAGGAAAAGGTTTTATTGATGCTATTTTTTTTTTTTTACATCATTGGCATCTTCTGGTCATTCCCAATAGTACTTGTAGCAACATATACCTAAGCAAAACAAATCAGTGCATTGTCCAGTCTGGCAACATTGACCTATTGGGCCAACCCCTTAAATTCTCTCAGCCTTGGTTTCCTCATCTGTAAAATGGAGATAATGAAAACAGATACCTCCCAGGGCTGTTGGGAGGATCCATTGAGATCACACATGCAAACACTTTGCAACCCTTAAAGCCTATATAGATGCCAGCTGTTCTTTGTTGATGCCATTTAACGTTGTTTTCCTTTACCATGCAGTACTCTCTCAAAAATTGTTTTACTGGTTCTGCTCACTTCAGCTTTGCACAAGTTCAAGTTAGTCTTACCAAGTTTTCCTAAATTCTTCATGTTTGTTATTCCTTGTAAGCAACAATACCCATGTTACATCTATGTGCCACGGATTCCCCAGTCGATGAGCACCCACTCTGTTTCCAGTTCTTTGATATCACAAGTGCTACTATAGATATTTTTTGACATAGGGGACCTTTCTACCTTTGACCCCCTTGAGGTGTGTGCCTAAAAATGAGATCTCTGGGGCAAAGGGTTCGTATAGTTTAGTGACATTTTTGGTATAATGCCAGATTGTGTTCCGATAAACTTTCCCCCTATATTCCCTATTACTTTGTTTTTCCTTTTCTTCTCTGAAGAAAAGAGATGGATAAAAATATGGGCTAGAGGACTTTGATCTTTATAAACCTCTCAAAATTATCTCATTTTCTAATCTTTAGAGAGTTAACTCAGATACCAAATCACTGGCTCATTCCTTTCAGCTGAACAGATTAGCTTTTGTATATAAATTATTTTGCATAGAATAGCCAAGGATTATTCTTTAACTGGTTCTGCAGCTGTTAGTAGTTTTTGCCACCCATCCTCAAAATCTGTTTCCTTTCCAAGGCTTCTTCTTGTAAAGACCATTTTTTAAAAAAAATTTCAAAAGTGGCTTCCTCCAGTATTCAAGCACTTAATACTTAAGAACACTGTGGGACCTCAATAAACAACGCTTGATGACAAAAATAACATCATAGAATGCTATTCAGATATTAAATAACAATATAGTGCTTTAAAATTTTTTAAAATGGTTCACATATGCGATCTTATTTGGTCCTCATAGCAACCTTGTAAGATAGGTAGTATTAATTTCCCTATTTTATGAATTTTGAAACTGAGGTTTGAGGGAGGTTAAGTGCTATGCCCAGAGTCATATAGCTAGCAAGTATCTGACTCAGGATTTGAAGTCAGGTCATCCTGTCATGAAGTCTAGCCCTCTATCCACTATGCCACTTAGTGGTCAAGTGTATGTGTTGAGACTAAGCTTAATTTTTTTTTTTTTTTGCTTTTTGGATGGCAGTTGGGGCTAAGTGACTTGCCCAAGGTCACATGGCTAGTTTTTTTGTGTTAAGTGTCTGAGGTCACATTTGAACTCAGGTCCTCCTGACTCCAGGGCCGGTGCTCTATTCACTGTGCCACCTAGCTGCCCCTAAGCTTAACTTTTTAGGGGACTCTTGTGATGCCTGATTTTTTTGTATCTTCTACAGATTCCTGTTTTCCTATAATTTTATATTTTCTTGCCTCAGAGATGCAATATTTATGGTAAGTGGGATTAATTAGGACAAAAAGAGTGTAGGCTCAGGGTTTTTATCCTGCCTCTTGTCTGGTCTTCAAACTAAAATCACCTTGCATTTGCAAATCTTTTTTTTTCCCCTACAGAATGGTCTAGCTAAAGCTCCAGACAGGGTACTGCATCTGAGTCTGATTTCTGTGCCTCACTAGAGCTGGTTGTACAAAGCAGGTCAGTTAGGGTAAAACCAGGTCAGAATTTTTTTGTTTGGGGCAAATCTATACAGAACAAAAACTTACAAAATAGTTACTTGGTTTTAAAAAATGAATTATAAATTAAATTCTAAAAATCTTGCTATTTGATATTTTGATGGATTTGTAAGTTTATCATTAGTAGAGTACAAGCCCTTGATGCCTTTTCATAGAGAAATATAATTCTTAATCATGACATTCACTAAGTACTCCATAGAAGATCTACTTGAGGTCATAAAGCCCTTTCTCCAGGTCTTTTGATACTGTATTTCATCGCATAATTTTTGCCACTGCATAATTGTCGCACCTTCTTTTTTGGCAGATACTGGAGTGGTTTACCATTTCCTTCCCCGGCTCATTTGATAGATGAGGAAACTGAGACAAAAAAGGTTCAATGACTTGCCTAGGGTCACACAGCTTCTGGTGTCTGAGGTGTCTGAACTCAGGTCTTCCTGAATCCAGTCCTAGCACTCCATCCACTGTACCATCTAGCTGGTCCTTTCATTATTTCTCAAAGCTCACTATTTTCCCATAACACTTCATCTATTCTTTAACTGATAGGAACCCACTGTGTTTATAGGGTTTGGTTTGGTTTTTTTACTACAACCAAAAATGTGCCATAAATAATTTTTGTATATGTGGACCTTTTTGCTCTGTCTTTGGTTTCTTTGGGGTACATGCCTAGTAGTCAAAACACCATATGCACAGTTTTTAGACATTGGGGATATAGTTCCAAATTGCGTTACAGAATGTCTGAACCACTTCACACCTCCTCCAACAGTGCATTAATGTGCTTGATCTCCCATATGTCTTCCAACAATTGTCACTTTCCTCTCTTTTTAAAAACATATCTTATTTTACTTTATCATGATATCTGCTCTGGGAGGTAATTCCTATTTTACTTATGAGGAAACTGAAATTGAGAAAGATGATGTGATTTATCCATTGTCGTACAACTAATAAGTGTCTGAGGCAGGAATTAAATCCAGGTCTTCCTGACTAAAGTATACATACAAACATACATACACACATAAATGTCTACAGCATATATAGAGTATATAACACTCTATCCAGTATGCCACCTAGCTGCTTCAGGTGGTCCAGTTTCTCAGAGGTTATGACAGCAGAGTATAACCTCTGAAAAAGCTTCTAGTAAGCTTTTTTTTTGTTTAGCTTCTAAACAATAGAATATGCCAGATGTCCAAGGAACAATATAGTTCATTTTTGAGAGACTCATTACTAGTAAGTTGGCCACTAACTGAAAGCTTTGGCTATGAAAACTCATGAAACAAAGAAAAAAAATTAACTATCTTTATTTCTATATGGTCCCTGTCCATTTCTATAGTAGAGATGACGTAGTAGGGGGAAAGGGTGTAAAGAATCTGATGAATCATGTAGCTTTAAAACCTTATGACCATTAATACCAGGTACTCTGTCAGATCTTTCGTAACATAATAGATTTAGAGCTGGAAGGGACCTTTTGTTGTCAAGTCCTCATTTTCATAGTTGGAAAAACTGAGACAAAGTGATTTGCCCAGGGTTATAATAATTAGTAAATATGTGAGGTAGAGATTTGAACTGAGATCTTCCTGACTCAAAATTCAGTGTTCTATGTACTACACTACCCAGCTACATCTCAAAAAGGCAGACATCAGAAGTCCAATGACCAGAGAACTGAAATACTATTGAAAAAAATGAATCATAGCAACAGTAATATTCTGAGGATAAAATAGAAGTTTAAAGAGAAGGTTCATCTCAATGAAAGCATGACTCACAGGTTCTCCCTCGGTGAGGTTGGAGGAATTGATTTCATCATACATTTAAAGACCATAAGAAATATCGCTGCATAGTATCCTTGGTCCTTTTATCTTCTAGTTTTCATGCTGAGCTTAACAAAGAAGACTACCATGAAAATAATTATAGTTAAGCATCAACATCTGTTGAGAAAGATGAAGAAATAGCAAAGTTTTATAAAGAATTTGAAAAGATTCCCCCAAACACACATCAGAGAGAGAAAAAACAATGGGTTATTGATATGAGAATCACACCAGAACCAATGTGTTTGTGTGTAATCAGACTACTATAATCAAGTGAGATTATAATTCAAAATCAGCATCAAATCTGAAAAAAAAAAGATGAAAAGGATGAGGACACTGTAAAAAAAAAACCTTCAATACTTTTCCACTTGCTTTATTTAAATAAGCTGTAGATTCCTTAAAAATGGGAAATGGAAAGATAGTGAACTTGATTACCACCATGTTTGCAAAAGCTTAGTTGAAATAAAGAGTTCACTATAATGAGGAGCCAATACACAGCTCCCTCCAGGCACTGTCCTGGGGCAATGAGTTGGTCTATCAGAATTTGTGGTTGTTGTTTAGTCATTTTTTCAGTCTGCTTCTTGTGACTGTGTTTTGGGGTTTTCTTGGCAAAGATAATGGAGTACTTTGCCATTTCCTTCTCCAGCTCATTTTTATAGATGAGGAGCTGAGGAAAATAGGGTTAAGTGACTTACCCAGGGTCACACAGCTAGTGAGTGTCTGAAGTCAAATTTCAACTCTGGAAGATGAGTCTTACTGACTCTTGGCCCAGCTCTCTATCCACTATGCCACATACCTGCCCCCCTTGAGCATTTATTAAGCACTTACTACATGCCTGTCACTGTTAAGCTTTTAAAGATACAAAGAAAAGTTAAAAAAAAACCCACAACAGTAACTGCCCTCAAAGAGTACATGTTCTAGTGGGTAAGACAGTATATAAATAACTAGGCATATACAAGATATTCAGAGGGCTTCAAAAATCTTAGTGCAGTTATAAGCTTTAATAAATATGAACTATTGGATCATTCTATACATAGCAGATGAAGGTAATCTTCAAAGTTGTTGATGAGTCATGTCTGACTCTTTATGACCCCTTTTGGGGTTTTCTTGGCAAAGATGCTGGAGTGGTTTGTCATTCCCTTCTTCAGCTCATTTTAGGATGAAGAAACTGAGGCAAACAGGGTTAAGTGATTCGCCCAGGGTCACACAGCTAGTAAAAGTCTGAGGCCAGATTTAAACTCACAAAGATGAATCTTCCTGACTCTAGACTCAGCCATCTATCCACTGCACCACCAAGCTTCCCCAAGTAATAGGGGTACTGCACATAGATTGTTAAAATTAACAGTTAAGAAAAACCAGGCCAATCCGCAAAATATTTGTCAAGTACCTACTGTAAGATGGGGAGGAAGGAGAAAAATTATCTTAGTTGTTATGGCTAAATAGTATTAGATGTTCAAGGTTTAAAATTTCTTAGACTCATCAGTTATTTTAGTGACAGGTTCTGAAGAATTGATTTATGCAACAGCCAGTCATCATTATAAAAATTGTTCCCACTGTTTGTGCTGAAGGAAATGTGCCTACATTAAAAACATTCTCCAAGGTAGTAGTCACCACTGCACTCAGTTTTTCAGAGAGATGTAAAAATAGAAATATGTTTTAAGCATGTGCCAAGGGGAAAGGTCTAAATCAGGCTCATCATTAGGATAAAGAACTTCATTAGGACAATGTAGACTAGGGCTACACAAGGCCAGCAACACTCCCAAGTTTAGTAACCCAGATGAAAATATAATTGGGCAATGTTTAACGAAATAAATAAAAACACAATAGAACATAGATAATGTTAACACCTGGTTTTCTAAGTCAATAATATTTGATGGGATAAGTCAGGGTTCTTGTTCTCAGGTCATCAGTCAAAGAAATACAGGTGAACATTTGGGGTCATGAATACATGAATACACTTAGTATTGCATATCTTTTGCACATAGAAATAAGTCATCAGTTGGTACTTAGCAAAGCTGGGAGATGATTTCCTCAAGTCCAAGGATGAGAATAACACAGAATGAGAAGGGACATGGGTTCATGTCCTGGTTCTGCCATAATTCTCTGTGGGCAAGTCACCATGTGAGCCTGGGTTGTCATGTTTGTAAAATGAGAGGGTGGGATTTGGTGACTTCTAAGATCCTCCCCAGTCCTAAAACTACAGGGTGTTCCTAAAGTCTGGGCACCTAGGAAATCTCACTAACTATGCATATTTTCAAGAAATGAAATGAATGAAATTTTCAACAACATTTTATTTAATTAGCTTAAATGAGATTTCATAGGAAGACATAGGAGACACATAGGAAATCTCATTAGTTAATAATTAAATTAATCTCATTAATATGGAAAATAGTCCCCAATAGCTAATGAAAGCTTTTATTCCATATGAAATTGTCATGGCTAAAATTCATGCTAATTAAATAAAATGTTGTTGAACATTTTCCATTTCATTTCTTTAAAATATGTATGGTTAATGAGATTTCCTATGTGTCCAGACTTTAGGGACATTCTGTATACAACTTAGAAATATGGGTGGGCTGCTATCTGTATCTCAGGAGGGAATATGACATCAATGAGATCACAGGCAAGCAATCAATAAGCATTTGTTATGTTCTTACTTACAACGTGCCAAATACCGTGTGCAGTATTGAGGATACAAATACAGAGTGAGCCCATCCTACCTGTTTCATGTGCTACCCTAGCCAAAGAATATATCACCTATTGGTCCCCCTGCAAGTGATGAGTTTTTCTAGACTTAGTTCTGCTGGTTACTAGGAAGCAGTCATGACCTGTTGCCAGGGTCTTTCCAAGCCAGCGGGGGTATTTTGCTGGCAGGGCCTTTGAAAAACCAAAGGCAGCTCCATTCCATAATAAAGCATCAGAGGAGGATAAAAACAAATTAGAGTGAATTTTATAGCATATGAATAGTTAAGCCTTCATCTCTTAAAAGGAATCACTCAGACCAACACATCGCTTTTTAACCAGAAGGCCTAAAATAGCTTGAATATTCATTTTTGATGTGGTCAGTATAAATAGAGATTCTGATAGTAATACTTATACCTGTGTCAGGCAGCAAGTTATTTACCTTTTCTGGTATTGCCCTCAAGTGGATGGTGGTTAAAATTACCCCCAAAAGCTCCTAGCATTTTTCTAGGACCTCAGAGAAGACTAAGAGGCTGTGTGGGAGATCTTTTAGCTCAGGGACTAGAGGTTAGTTAGATGGTTATTAGTAGAAATCCAGTGGATATTTGGTTTGGTTTGGTTGAACACATGTATCTAACACTAAATGGTAAGGGAAACAGGCAGGCGTGGTGAATGGAGAGCCAGTCCCAGAATTCAGAAGACCTGCCTTCAAATCTTCCCTCTGAAGTTTACTGTCTGGGTGCCTCTAACTAAGCAAACAAGTCACTTAACCTTTCTTTGGATCCTCAGGGCTTAGCACTGGGCTGGGTGCTCAATAAATGCTTATCGGCTAATTAACTGACTCCACCTCTCAGTGCTCCAGGGAACTCTCCAAGACCTGAACTTGCATAGCAGGTACTCCGCACTGGTAGATGGAGTTTGCTCTTGCGGAGTTCCTTATACCAATAAAACCATAGGTCAGGGCCAACAAAGAGAGAATTACAGTCCCATTCCTTTCACGGCCCTGCACCAGACAGCTCGGTTGGTATGTTTTCTTTTTGTTGTAAAAGTCACAGCTCAATTTCACCACTCACAAAGGGTCAGCCACTGCCTGGTTTGACCCTTGTGGGTTCTCCCCATTGGGACCCAGCAACTTATGAATCATATGGATATGGAAATGGATCACAAAATAGCATTAGTGGTACACTGCTGTTTTCTCAGACCCAACCTTCCAAGACTGAGAGCATTTGCTTTTTACTGAATTTCTATCCAATTGTTTAATTAAAAAAAAACAAAAACACTGCTAGGCAATATGCATCTTTGGAGTGACAGAAGCCTTGTCTTAGTGTTGAAGTTGGGTATTAGGTGAGAAAAGAGGGGAAGTTTATAAGCTGATTCAATGTGAACCTCAGTTCTCCTTTAATGTAATTTTGTTTTTAATGAGCAAAATTTTATTTTATCTTCCTTCTACCACTGCAGGAAAAGAAAAGAAAACTCTTGGAATAAATATGATAGTCAAGCAAAAGAGATTCTTGTGTTGGCCATGTCCAAAAATGTATGTCTCATTCTGCACCGAGCCTCAGGTCTTTTAAAACAGTCTATCTTATGAGAGCCCCTTTCTTTTCCACCTGCCTTCCCAGTCCTATAGCCTGGTACCAGCAATATAGGTTTCCTCAAAGTGTGGAGTCCTTTATTCACCATTCACATGATTAGGTTTTGTGTGTATGCACGTGGCCCCAAATACTTTATCAGCTCCTTTAGGACAAGCTTCCAAACTTACCTTTTTGTTTTTAAATTTTCCCAATCACTAACCTTGGTCAGATCATATAGCAGGCTCTCACAAAATACTTCCTACTTTTTATTTAGATTTTTTTCCTAATGAAAGAAAAAAGCCCAGAAAACATATAAATGCAAACAGATAAGTCTAAAACTCTACTATAGAACACAGAACATGATATGCCTGGCCACCCTCCTCAGTAATGGCTATTCTTCCCACTTTTCCAGACATACAAGGTCAGAAGCAGGAGGTGGGAAGGTCGTATATTTAGGAATCAGTCAGTAAACAAATATTAAGTACCTACTACGTGCCATTCGCTGTGCTAGGCACTGGAGATATGAACACTTGTGTGTCCACATTATCTCTGCTTGAGAAGCAGTGGATCATGATGGATAGAAGGTTAAATTTGGAATCAAAAAGACCTGGGTTCACCTCACCTCACCTCAAATATCTGCTGTATGTGTGATCTAGACCTCTGTGTGCCAAAGGATCCTCATCTGTAAAGCAGGAATTATAATAGCACCCACCTCAGAGGGTTGTTGTGAGGATAAAATGAGATGTTATGCTGTATGTAAACTGCTTTATAAATATTAAAGCACCATATAAATGCTGGCTATTGTTAACCCCTCCTACCTTTCCAGTCTTCTTTCACCTTACTCCCTGACACACACTCTGCAATCCAGTGACACTGGTCTTCTGCTGGTCTCATGAGCAAGATACTCCATCTCTCGGCTCCTGGCATTTTCTCTGACTGTCCACCATGCCTGGAATGCTCTCTCTCCTCCACTGAGATTACTGACTTCCCTGGCTTCCTTTAAGTGCCAACTAAAACCCTTCTAATTCTATTGCCTTCTTCTTGTCAATTTTCCATATACATATGCATATATATGTACACACACATACATACATACATACATATACACACATATATTTGTATATATTTGCATTTTGTCTCCCCTATCAAATCCCTACTCCCCAGTTAGATTGTAAACTCCTTGAGGGCAGGGCTTGTCTTTTATCTCTCTCTGCATTCCCAATGTTTAGCACAGTGCCTGGCACATAGTGCTTAGTAAATGTTGATTGATTGATAGATCATAAACTCTTTTAGGTCTGGACCTATCCTTCATTTTTGCATCCCCATCTACCTCTAATATAGTGCTTCGTAAATGACAAATACACTTAGTAAAGTCGTGGAGTAGAGAGCAGTGGAAATAACATGGAGCATAGTGAAATATAGTGACATAGAAGTGAAGTCATGGGTCAGAAGTATGGACAAGTCACCATCCTTCTACATCCCCTTTGGATCCAATTCCAAGGAAGCAGCATGTGATAGTGGAAAGATTGCTTGTTCTGGAATCAGAAGACCCCTGCTACCTGTGTGACTTCGCTCAAGTTACTTAGACTCCCCGGGCCTCAGTTTCCCTAATTTTAAAATGAAGGGGTTCTGAGGTCCCTTCCAGCTTTAGATCTATGAGCCAGTGATTCCCTCTTGACTCAGTATTTCAGTGGCCCAGGACCTCACCAAGCATCAACAAGGCTAAGGGCAGGGACCAATACAATGCCAATGAAATCATTACAGTTACATTTTAGTGGTTGGTATAGTCTCTTAAGATTATGCCCATAGGTTCTTAATAATGAAAAAAAATTAAGAAAAACCAGGCCAATCCATAAATATTTGTCAAGTACCTACTATAAAAGATGGTGGAGTGGAGAGAGGGGAGGGAGAGAAATTATCTTAGATGTTGTGGTTAAATAGTATTTAGATGTTCAGGATTTCAATTTTCTTAGAATCATCTGTTATTTTAGCGACAAGTTCTGAAGAATCGATTTATGCAACAACCAGTCATCATTATAAAAATTGTTGCCACCGTTTGTGCTGAAGGAAATGTGCCTACATTAAACAACATTCTCCAAGGTAGTCGCCACTGCACTCAGATTTTTAAAGATGTAAAGACAGAAATGTGTTTTAAGAGTGTGCCAAGGGGAAAGGTCTAAATCAGGCTCATCATTAGGATAAAGAACTTCATTAGGACAATGTAAACCAGGGCTACACGAGGCCAACAACACTCCCAAGTGTAGTAACCCAGATGAAAATGTAATTGGGAAATATTTAATAAAATAAATAAAAGCACAATAGAACATAGATAATGTTAACATTTGGTTTTCTAAGACAATATCTGGCCTTTAGGGACTTTTACATACGGTTTAGTGGCCCCATTTCTATCTGAGTTTGATACCACTTGTGTAGACCATCTGAAGAAGCATTTTTTATCCAAGCATCCCCAAATGATGACTTATTTTTATGTGTGAAAGATAGGCAATGCTAATTGTACTCATGACCCCAAATGCTCACCTGGTTTTCTTTGGCTGATAACCTGAAAACAAGAACGCTAACTTATCCCATCAAATAATAATTTGATGGTTAACTCATTATAAGGCACGCAGCTAGTGTAAAACAGCCCAGTACATCTCCTCAGAAATTTTCGGGTTTTTATAGAATCCCTCTGTGATTTGTTTATGATGTAGCAATGATTGACTCTGTCAGTTACTAATAAATGGTAAATAAAAAAAGTAACCTGAGATATTAAAGCACTACATTAGCTACATTGTGATTAAATTACAGTAACACCACCAGCTATAAACCTTTATAGAATCCTCTCAACCATGCAGTAATTCTCCTAACTATACTATTATGTAGAGCACAAATATTTCTTTGTAAGTTCAAAGCAATACATCAGGGAAGCGTTTACTGCTAAAGCTAGATTGAGAGTAAATGCATCTTGGGTTGCTATGAATAAAAGCTCTAGCTTCTCATTACTTTATGACAAGACACAGAAATTCACTTTACTTTTCATTTAAGCTTTTCTGCTCCAGTTTATAGATGTATGCCTTCACGCTTTTATTCCCCTCTCGCCTCAGCCGTACGTAATAAATGATTATAAATTTTCACATTTGACCACCTCTCTGTTCGTCTCATGCTTAATGCACAAAGTTAGGAAGCTGCAGGTAAAAATTTCACAAACACTTTTATTTATGATGTTGTCCTTGGTAACGGAAATTTCAATGTACTGAAATGAAAAGTATGATTAAAGGGATACGACGTCCTGACAAGGATAGTAGAGGGCAGCCTTCTATTTCCCACTGAAAATATATAATACTTTTTTGACATCAATTTCATAGAGAATAGACATGGGTTAGTCATGGGAAAAAAAAGACACAAACAGGTTTCCAACTTCAGTATTCTTGTATCTTCTCTTATATACTAGAATTGTTTTGTCCCATTAATGAATTCCTGAATAGAAAATAATGTATTTTCCATATAAACTATTTTAAAACAAGTAAGACTGAAATAAAAACAAATGAAAATGCAGCCTTGGACCCAAACATCTGTTTTCTGAGAAAGGGCAATAATTGGGAAAGATTAAAATATTATTTAAAATTAAAGCTTTTTTTTACTCTTGATTCCATTTAATTCAATAAACACTCTTTCTTTCTTATATAAATTATCTGACTATGCCATGAATGATACATATTCAAGAAAAAGTAAAAAACCCAAAGCATTCTCAAAAGAACCATAGTTACTTAGCTTCCAAAATATTTACCCAAAATTTCCATCAATCACAGATAGCATGACTTTGGGTTTTCACTGTCTCAAAAGTTAAATGTGTTCTAATACTTTAGTCTATAGAAGGTGAGTGTCTCTTTCTCTGTTCTGTAGGACAATGGATTCACTAGCACAGAAAGATTAGCAGGGACAGCTCCTAGGTAAATGGAATTCTACTTCTCAGTCACCACTAAATTCTGATGCTATGAAGTACAGTTTTTGTAAATGGAAATCAAAGTTGTTTGAGATAAACCAGTTTCATTCCAGTGGCATTATTTCAATCCCCAACTACTCTAATAAAATGTGTCATTCTGAGATTGGAGTTCAAGGACCATTATAATTTCTTCAACCTTGTACTGACCTGGCAGGGCACTATAGCTATTTCCTACCATATTGGGTGGAGGAGGTAGGCGGGAAGAGAACACATCTTGATTTCCAATCTGTGGAAATAAGAAATTGTGGAAACTTTCCCAATTCTAGCATGTACTCCCCTAGAAAAAGGCAGATTGACAAGGGAGGAAGGAGAGAGGGAACAATCATTTATTAAGGGGCTGTGCTAAGCACTTTACAAATCTTATCTCATTTGCTTCTCACAACCCTGTGAGGTCGGTGCTATTATTATTCCTACTCTACAGTTAAAGAAACTGAGGCAGACAGAGATTAAGTGATGTCCCAGGGTCACTTAGTAAGTATCTGAGGCTGGGTTTAAACTCAGGTCATTGTTGACTCCCAGGACTAGGGCTCTAACCACTGTGCCACTTAGCTGCCAAATGATCTCTGGGGACTAGTAACAGGATAATAGTATTTCTACATCACTGGTCTGAAATTTCATTTGTTCACTTAACAAATATTTTCTGAGCTCCTACCATGTGCAAGGTACTGTGCTAAGCATTGTTAGATATTAAAGGAAGTAGTTGGCATTTTCCCTACTGTCCCTAAACGCTAAACTTAAACACTATGCATAAGATGGAAAAAAATCATTAAAATAACAAGGTGTGAAAAGTGCACTATGAAAATGCGAAAATGATCTGAAGAATAACATTTAGGATGAAACGCCCACCTACAAATGGGGCTATTCTGCACACCGCACTAACATCACAGCCAAGGCAATAGAAGGATATCTTTTTTATGATCATTTTTTGTCATCCCTCTGCCAAACATTTTAAGATCTCAGGAGCTTTAGTTAGGAAATGTGGCAGCTTGTGCATGCCAAGTGTCCAAATAATTAAGGTAGGAAAAAAATTGGCCTTAGATGAGGGAATCAGACTAGATGATCTCCAAGGCCTTTTCTACCTCTTAGCTCTGTCCACTTGTTCTGCACAGTGGACTAGACAGAAGAAGAGAGGACTCTTTTGGTTTGCCTCTTCTGTTTTCCTACAGAAAAAAGCAGCAGGGAATCCTGTTTGTTTTCACTTCCTATGTGGACATTTGGCTAAAGAATGAACTTCTAATGGGTAGAAAAGAAACGATCTCTTCCTTTCCCAAGAGTTTGGAATTCTATGTGGCCTTATGGAAAGATATGCTCATTGAGACCCAGAAGAGGCAATGAACTGCCATCCTCCTCTCAGAAAAAATTATGTCTCATATCCTTAGAGTCATTGTTAAGAATTCAATTTTCATTGTATAGAAGTCTTTATTTTTATAGATTTGTTTGTATTGAGTTTGAGATTTTTCCCTGGTAATTCATGTACTTGCTAACCTCATTAAATATTTCCTTCTTTTCTCCTCTCCTGTCTTCTCCATCCCTTTTATCTCCTCTCCTCTCCTTTCCTTCTCTTGCTTTTCCTCTCTTCTCTTCTCCTCTTCTGCTCTCCTCTCCCCTCCCCTGTCTTCCCTTCCATTCCTTCTCCTCTCTTTTGCAAAATTGCCTATGTTTTCTGTTAGGTGACATTATCTCTCATTCATAGCATAACCAGATAATTCATATGAGAAAGAAATAGTATTTATCAAATTAAATGGAAATCAGGGGGGAAAATATTTTATTTTAGTATTGTTTCTTAATTACTGGCCTTTCTCTGAAAATAGATGTTTAGGTACTAGGTTGTATTTGGAGATACACTGGCCATTAGTAGAATGATCCTGACATATAGAGACCAATGGCCCTCAGCAGATTAAGGGTGTTATAGTTTTACTAACACTCTTCCTGCTCCAAATTATCTCATATGATTTATTTGCATATGGTATTGTATTTTTCAATATAATGTCAGTCACTCGAGGCCAGGAATTTTTATGTTTTTATCTCTGTATCCCCAGCACCTAACATAGTGTCTACCACAAAGGTAGATAATTAAGAAATGTTTGTGGAAATGAAATGATAAGAAATGCAGCCAAAATTTCCTGGTGCACACATCACTAGTTGTCTTAGTCTCAACTGTGGGATGCCAAAGACTATAGGAGAAGAAATAGACTTGATTTTCCTGTGTCTTTCAAAATTAGGATGGAAGCAAAGGGGTATTTTAAAAAATTGTTCCTACCTGTTCTCAAGTGGAAAAGCTTCACTAAATCATAGATTTAAAGCAGAAAGAAACTGAAGAGGTTCTCTAATTCAAACAACTCATTTTACAGATTAGTAAACTGAGGCCCAGTGAGGTTAAAGAACTTACCCAAGGGCACGAGGCAGTAAGTGGTGAACCAAAATCTGAACTCAGTTCCTCTGACTCCAAACCCAGCACTCCCCTTCAAATCCTGCAAATGCATGCCAAGTATCATGAAAAGAGAAATACTATGTAGAATTTATTTGATAAATCCTGAAATATCTTGCCAACTTGTCATTAAGTGAGAAGATGAGGTTCTTTAAAAGGCCAGGCAAGAGGCCTTTATTATACCCCAGATGTCTACAGTCATTACCTTGTTAGCAAAGTATTCTGCTGATGTACAGTTCAGTCTGGGTAGCATTGCAGCAGCATTACAGCTTTTTTCTAGCAGGACCTGCAAATACTTTGTGACAGATTCCATTTGTTGCTTAACTCTAGAAGAACCCTGAAAAACATATTACGTCTCATGTCAGTTATAAAAATAACACCACAAATTATAACCAAAACAAAATTACCCAGTAATTATCATTTAGATGTCCATCTTAATCCTTTTCAGAGTTACTGTTACTTTACACCTATGGCATTTTTACGGGGTGGATATGCTACTGTGGTTGTTTAAATTGCTCTCTTCCTAACTATTGCAATGATAATATCAGCAGCCCACACTGCCGGATTCATTGCAAAGTGTCTTGTATTAAGCTTATTGCAGGATAAATATATATATTTAGTGTTTGTAACCTGAAATTTGTCCAAAATATGCACAGTAAACATGTGGTGTCAATTATAGGAAAGGAAAGGCATAAAGGTTAAAAGTATAACAACACAGTTCACACTTTCTTTTAACTTGCTAATGTCTCTGACCTTTTTGTACCAAAAAACACTTTAATCAACATTATATATACTACATTGTGGCCTCACCATTTAACAACCTGTAAAAAAATGTTTGCTTATCAATTATACACATCAAATTGATATGCTGCAGGCCTGGGGAGGCATTTAAACTCCCAATTAAATCTGTGAGAGTTTGAGGAGACCCACAGAGGGAGCAAAACTTCCCCTCTCCACTCCATCATTTCATTTAAACTCGAAGAAATGGAAAACTGAGCTTCCTGGACATTTCTTTTCATCTTATCTGACTATTCTGACACTCCAGAAGAAAAGCATAATAGAAAGTTTCTATTGGAGGTCCAAATCTATTTTCCTCATTTCTTTTTTCCCCTCCTGGTTTCCTGACACTTCAACCTTAAATGACACTTAGATCTAGCATACACTCATTTAGATCATGGCCAAAAAAATGATCCTAGTTTAAAAAGAAAATGGTTCCTAACTTATAATAGGACCTGATACAATTCTAAGAAAGTGACCTGAGTTGAGATACTGATGACTACATTTTGGGATGAGAGGCAGGTCATTGCACACAAGGGCTCCATCTGTAATCACAAATGGGAGATAATGCATAGAAAGCTACATCCCTGCTTCACATCCTTTTCATCTTATAGGAAAATGGGTAGGCTGTACACTCTGGATTGGGTGAAGGAAATTTGTTCAATTAGGAGTGTTGAACTGGTGTAGTTAAGGGCTCCAACCCTACAACTCATTACAGTCTATTTTTTAAGCACATATACACACCATCTTTATCAATCTGTTTCCATACAGTGTTCTAAAGCTGATTTCAAAACTAATGTGGCAGAAATAGCTCCAGAGAAAGTCAAAATTGGTCATTTGGATTCTACTTCCCAGGCTGCTCCCTAACATCCCTTCCACCCAGAAACAGTCCTTGGCTTAAAGTAATAATAATAACCATAGTGATGATGATGATGATGAAGAAGAAGAGAAGAAGAAGAGGAGGAGGAGAAGGAGAAGGAAAAGGAGAAGGAGAAGGAAAAAGAAAAGAAGGAGAAGGAGGAGGAGAAGAAGAAAGAAGAAGAAGAAAGAAGAAAGAAAGAAGAAGAGGAAGAAGAAGAAGAGGAAGAAAAGGAAGAAGAAGAAGAAGAAGAAAAGGAAGAAGAAGAAGAAGAAGAAGAAGAAGAAGAAGAAGAAGAAGAAGA
>NW_027187372.1:25291480-25390760 GCF_028583685.1 Petaurus breviceps papuanus
AAGAAGAAGAAGAAGAAGAAGAAGAAGAAGAAGAAGAAGAAGAAGAATGAACCCCTTAGGGAAAGGAAATGAGATAATAATGAATTTTGAAATTGACTCATATTGAATTTCAAAAGAGATTTGAAAAGAATAATAACATGCTCCTCTCCAGCATTTCCACACCTCCCCCAAATGCCAGTTCATTTGCATGGAATTCTTCTGCCTTTAGAACTGGATAGCATCCCTGATTGAGAGCTGGGACGGTCTGATGGACTTTTAGCATCCATGTGCCAGTAGGGGGCAGCAGTGGCATCCCCAACCACAACCATGAACCACAGTGATTTAAGAAACTGGACCTGGAGCAATGGATTATAGTGATTATGGCACATTAAGATCGAGTCTAATGAACTTGATTGGGAAACAGATGATTTCAAAAATTCCCAGGTGGACTATTGTAAGTGGAGTGCAGTATCTATTTTAACTGACGTCTGTAGGCTAAACATTAACCGGATGGTCCACATAGGCTTGGGATCTGTGAATTCTCTTGACATAATAGGTGTGCTGGAGAAAGATGACAAAACCCGTCATAGTATCTTTCTTAATAGTATTTTATGGACTGTCCTTTTTTTTCTTACTGGCTGTAGTTTTTCTTACTTCTTCTAAATGTCATTTGAGGCATTTCCAACATCTTCAGCTAATGGACAAACACACGTTTATGATTTTGGAAGTGTACGTAGACCAGAGTCTGAATAGATGTTGTATACTCCTAAAAATGCAACACTGAATTTCCTGTGGAAGCAAAATTCCCACATATATCAATTGTCTAGACTGTAGCTTTGTTTATTTGCTGGTTTTTTTTTTTTCTTGGTATTGTTAAGGAGAAGTCATGTCTACTCTTTTCCATATCGGAGCTAAGTGCTTTTTAACAATCCTTTTAAAAATCCTAACATGGACATGACCAAATTGTTTTGATCACTCAAGCAGCCAGATTCTCACAATCACAGCTCTGTACATCTTTATTTTTCAAAATATCTAAGCATCAGAAGGACAAACTAGCTAAAGAAAACTGAGACGTCAGTTTTCCAATTTAAAACTCTACACACCTTGGTTTCTATTTGCTGTACATTAGAGAAGAGACTTAATCCCATAAAGGTAAAACCACCAAAGGCAACAAATAGAATAGCCAGAGTTTTTAAAAAATTATTTATCTCTAAAATGAGAGTAATAATAGCATCTATCTCTCAGAGTTGGTGTGAAAATCAAAGAAATATATAAAGTGATTTTTAAACATTAAAGTGCTACATAAATACTACTTATTATCATACTACAGTAATACTCAGTGTTTATATATGTGTATATAGCTATATATATGAATTTCAAAAGAGATTTGAAAAGAACGACAACATTCTCCTCCCTAGTATTTCCACACTTCCCCAAAATACCAGTTCATTTGCATGGAATTCATATATATATGGAGAGAGAGATAGAGAGTCAGTTTAAAAGAGAGTTCCAGCATCATAGCGGACACCTATAGTATTTGCGTTGGCACAAGACAATCTAAAACATATAGGGTCCAGATAAGCTTTTTAAGAAAATAGAAATGATATTGTTACTAAGAATGAGAAAAAAGTGAATTCTATCTTCTTCTTCAAACTGGAAGAAATAAAGCAGAGAGCTCCTGAATTATTATAATACATTGATCTACCTTCAATCTGAAGTTAGCAAGGTTTTTATAAGGCTGCAATAAAGCTTTCTTTGCATTAACCAGTCAAGCACATAAACATTTTAATGAACTGTTTTTACATGGTTCATTGGGCAGTACCAAGCTCTTCAATACAAATCACTACTCTGTCACATTCCGCTTTCTCAGCGACAGCCTTACTTTACCAGTTTATACATTGCACTTTGGACACTACCACTAACAGGAACCGATCCGCTTCGAGGCTCTCCAAGAGCCTGTGAACAACTTGGCCTGGCATTTCACTCCATCTGCTGCCCTTTGTGCTGTCTTCTTTCAGCCATGTAAAGGGCTGGGGCCTCAGAGATTTGCAACCCCAATTTGCAATCCCAATCCTGCACAGTGACATATTTAGAGTGGTGAACTTCATTGTTATAGTCGTGGAGGAGACTTTAGTTGGAAATAAGTTGGAAATAAGCCTCTCACGGTCGTTGCATTACACTGGAATGGTTTCAGGCAACAAATGACAGTGTTACCATGAGGAGGAGAGGGAGCTGAATCATCATTAATCATGGAAGAGACTGCATCCCCAAACAGATATTTCTCTTAGTGACCCGAAGGCTTGAATGAATTATTGAAATCAATACCAATGCAGATCAAATCTCCTTGGAATAATTAAATATCATTAGCAGCAAACATTTGTGTGTCTTCCCGTCAACACTTAAAGCAACACTAAACTATAAAATATTTATTATGTATTCAGAGAGCTTTATGACACCGAATGTATTTTTAAGATTAAAGATTAGTGCTAACACATAATTTAATAATGAATGCAAATTATAAATGAATATTTAACAAACCATATCACGTTTTATGTCTTAACATTTCTTCTGCTACTAGTTTGACTGAATGAAAAAAGGTTGCATGATGTATTGGCCTGCTAACTAATGCCCCCATGAAAGCAAGGTGTTTTCACCTTGATGTGGCCTTTAAAATAAATTAATTTGTTAGCATTTAAGAATGCAGCGTAACAGACAACATAAAACATTTATAAAACAGTTTATGACTTAACCAACCATGTTCTAATCCAATCAAATTTATTAATACATTTTATTTGACCAATGGTTTCATGGATAAGACCTAGAAATGTTTATTTTCCAAGTTGCTCTAGGATTTAAATGGTACTAATGGTACTATAAAGATGTTATATGGTGTTAATATAACCCAAGTATTAAAAACATAATGAATTTGCTATTTATGAACCATTAAGTTTTACCTCACCCCTAGAATAAATTTTATACCATTACAGACCTATTAATATCCCTTCTCTGTTTCGCTCTTCCTCCAGACCCCCTCCCACTTCCCCAAGACAGTCAGTGACCAAATTTATTGGTGTGTAGAGATGGGTCAGAAAAGTAAATTTGATTCTGCAAAACAGTTTAAATATTGAAAATGAAGGGGAAAATGGCATCTGCCAAGGATTTTAGAATTTTCCTCTTGAGTTCAATTTTATGGTTATAAGTTTTGAGTTACTAACTTATCTCTGGAACAACTCTACTGTTTCGTTTTGTAAATTTTGTTCCTTCTCTGAGGTCAGATGAGTGAATTAACTGCTGTAGAAATCTAAGCTACTCAGCCAATGTCAAGCTCTTGGAGTAACCAGATTTCCCCCCACAGATAAATGTGATTCCAGCCCTTTGACTGCTTTAAAGGAAACTACTTTTTTTTTTTTTTGCTTTTTGGAGGGCAGTTGGGGTTAAGTGACTTGCCCAAGGTCACAAGGCTAGTTTTTTTGTGTTAGGTGTCTGAGGCCAGATTTGAACTCAGGTCCTCCTGACTCCAGGGCCAATGCTCTATTCACTGCGTCACCTAGCCGCCTCAAGGAAACTACTTCTATTTCTGTGACCTGGAAGTGTGTTGTTTGAGTTCTTGAACTACTAAGGAATTCTAAGTATGTATAGTCAAAAAGGCCTCTGAGCAGGGCCTAGGGAATTTCCTCTTCTGTGTTCAGGGAACATGAACACTGTCCATAAAGACCTGGTGTGGGAGGAGGCCAAAGAACTATGCACATATGAGGAAGTTCTAGAAAAGCTGTATCTACCAGAACAATATGAGGGAGAAAACAAGGCCAGTGAGACTTAACCAGGTAGCATAGCTATTTTTGAGATGTACATTTTAAAAGATGAAAATGTTTAAACAATCTCAAACAAAATTTCTACTATTACTACTAATCGTAGCTAGCATTTATATTATTTAGATACTTTAGGATTGCAAAGAGTTTTACATATACCATTTTATTTGACCTTCATAACAACCCTGTGAGGCAGATGCTATTATTATCCCCATTTTACAGAAAAGGAAACTGAAGTGGAAAGAGGTCTGTCAACAAGCATTTATTGTTTACTATATATACCAGACACTGGGTTAAGTGACATGTCCAGGATCATACAGCTGACAAGTGTCGGAGGCAGAATTTTAATTTGGGTCTTCTTCACTACAAAGTCCAAACATTCTATCCACTGAGCCACCTAGGTGCCATCTATTAAAAGACCAAATGGGGGAAAGGACACATACTGTGTCTAATTATCAAGAAAATAAAAGTGATTTTAAGGAGAAAAGAAAAAGGAAAGTTGGAATACTTTCTTCTAGCCACTCAATAAGCATTTATTTACTGAGTGACTAGTATGCTCCTGGCACGTGCTAAAGCACTGGAGACACAAAAAAAGGCAAATGACAACCCCTCCTCTCAAAGAACCTGTAGTCTAATAGGAGAGACAGCACATAAAGACTTGAGTACAAACAAGATACATAAAGAACACATTGTAGGGGCGGCTAGGTGGCGCAGTGAATAGAGCACCGGCCCTGGAGTCAGGAGGACCTGAGTTCAAATTTGGCCTCAGACACTTAACACTTACTAGCCGTGTGACCTTGGGCAAGTCACTTAACCCCAATTGCCCTCCCCCCCCCAAAAGAATGCATTGTAGACCATCACAGAGAAGATTGGAATGGGCTTCTTACAGAAGGTGAAACTTTAGCTAAGTCTCCAAGGAAGCCAGGGAAGCAAAGGCAAGGGGGAAGAGAATTCCAGACCTGGGGCCCAGCCAGGAGCAATGCTGAATTGTCATTGGGCAGGAAGCAAGGTGTTAAAGGACCTGGAAGGTAAGAAGGGGCCAGGTGACAAAAGGCCAAACAGAGGGCTTTATTTTGCTCTGGGAGGTGATAGGGAGCCATTGGAGTTTATTGAATAGAGAGGGCAACATGGTGAGAACTGTGTTTAAGAAGGTCAGTTTGACAGCTCAGAGGAAGGGAGAGGGACTTGTAACCAGAAGACCCACCAGCAGTCTATTGCAATCATCCAGGTGTGGGCTGATGAAGGATTGTACCTAGGCAGTGTCAGAAGAGAAAAGAGAACATATTTGAGAAATGTGATGAAGGACAGATGTTATGAAGGGCAGCTAGGTGGTACAGTGGATAGGGCACTGGGCCTGGAGTCAGGAAGACTCATCTTGCTGAGTTCAAATCTGGCCTCAGATACTTACTAGCTATGACCTTGGGCAAGTCACCTAACTGTTTGCCTCAGTTTCCTCATTTGTAAAATTAGATGGCAAAGGAAATGACAAGCCACTCCAGTATCTCTGTCAAGAAAACCCCAAATGGGGTCATGAAAGTCAGACATGAATGAACAATAATAACTAAATATATTATAGATCTATCTAATCCCTGCCCCCGAATGGGGCAAACAACACTGTACTATGATCACAGAACAGAGCTTTTAAATTGTCCATCTCCTAATTTTTTTTTTTGCTTTTTGGAGGGGGGAAGGCAGGGAAATTGGGGTTATGTGACTTGCCCAAGGTCCCCCAGCTAGTAAATATTAAGTGTCTTAAGGCCGGATTTTAATTCAGGTCTTCCTGACTGCAGGGCTGGTGCTCTATTCACTGTGCCACCTAGCCACCCCCATCTCTTAATATTTTTCGAAGTACTTAGACTTCATTACCTCACATGGTCCTTACATCAACCCTGCGGCAGGCAGCATGGTAAAACAGGTAAAGAGCTAGCCTTGAACTTGGGGAGATTTGGGTTAAAATACTGCCTCAGGACAAGTGCCAGCACTGTGACTATGAGCAAGTCATTTAATCTCTCAGACAATTAGCTAAAACAGTAGTTTATACAGCAGTTATGGTCATCTGTATGGATTCCAAAGCAGAAATCCAGGAATGGATAAAACCCACAGGACCAGACCAAACAATCAAAACCTATAGGATTGGACAATATTACCCATTATTAGAGGTGGGAAAACTGAGACTCAGGATGCTGTGACTTGTACAAGATCATCTGTTAGGTCAGTAGTGAATTGGGGATTAGAAACCAAATCTCCTGAATTCTAGTCCAGTGATCAAGCAGTGCTCAAGAAGTATGAAAATATAATGTGGTCAAAAGAGTGCTAGATCTTAAGCTGGACAATTTGAATTCAAATCCCAGATTTTCCACTTATTAATTATATGACTTTAGGCAAGCTGATACTCTCTTTGGGTTTCAGTTTCCTTATCTATAAAGTGAGCTGGCTTAGCTGATCTCTAAGATTTCTGTAATCATTAAATTCTATGATCTGCTTTGTTTCTTCTCTTATGTGTGGAAAAAAATTTTTCTTAAACATCAAATCAAGAGTTTGAATTAATTCTCTAAACTCAGGACATGTAATGCAAGGGTTAGCCCCCATGATTTAACCTCTCAGTTTTAGGTAGTTGGAAATTGCACGAATTTTGAAATGGTGTTTAGTGTACAGTGGTTCTTAGGAATAATTTTCTCCTTTTTTGTTTGTTTCCCAAATTGTAAGAGGGGGAAGAAATGGAAGCAAAAGGAGAAATCATGAATTGGAGAGACAAGATCAGGAAATGCCTAATGGCAAAACAAACAAACAAGAAACCACCAGTGCTAACTGCTAGGGATGGGTCCTTGAGTAGTGGTTCATTCATTCATCAAGGAGAATTTTTAGAGTCCATTAAGTGCTAGACTCTAAGGCAGGGGTGGGGAACCTATGGACTCAAGGCCACATGTGACTCTTTAGGTCCTCAAGTGTGACCCTTTAACAAAGATGCACCCTGCTTTAAGGATTTAAAAGCAAAAAGGAAATAGTCCCTGCCCTCAAGGAGCATACATTCTATTGTTGGAAAGCACCAGCATAGAATAATGAGTACAAAATACATAAAAGTAATTTCCAGAATAGGTTGTTACTTCAGCCATCTTTCCTGAAGGTAATTCCCAGGTTGATAACAAACTTCAATGTTAGCAAAACAGTTCATGGATGCTGTATCCATTCCTAAAGTTTCCCTCTAATGATTGTGTGTGTGTGTGTGTGTGTGAGGGGGGTAGGGAGAGAGAGGGAAAGAGAAAGGGAAAGAGAGGGAGGGAGATGGAGAGAGAGGAGAGGGAGAAGAAGAGAGGGAGAGAGGAAGAGGGAGAGGGAGGGAGAGAGAGGGACAGAGAGAGGGACAGGAAGAGGGACAGGGAGAGGGACAGAGAGAGGGAGAGGGACAGGAAGAGGGACAGGGACAAAGACATGGAGAGGGAGAGAGAGAGGGAGAGAGAGAGAGAGAGAGAGAGAGAGA
The DNA here is from genome assembly GCF_028583685.1 of Petaurus breviceps papuanus. Lineage (NCBI taxonomy): Eukaryota > Metazoa > Chordata > Mammalia > Diprotodontia > Petauridae > Petaurus > Petaurus breviceps. The sequence continues at coordinate 25,298,747 of NW_027187372.1, forward strand.
GAGAGAGAGAGAGAGAGAGAGAGAGGGAGAGAGAGAGAGAGAGAGAGAGAGAGAGAGAGAGAGAGAGAGAGAGAGAGAGAGATGTATTCTCTGATTTCCTGAGTCAGTAGACACACACATGGCTTTATACTGCTGAATGTTTTCTGGTACAACTCATCCTTTTGAAAACTTTCAAATGCAAAGCTTTTATATGTTCTGTCTTTCCCTGTTTAGATAAAAGGAAAACCATGTTGGAAGCATTTAACAAATGCTGGTTCCTTCAACTTGCCAAGAATCCATTGCCTCTTAAAATCCTAAGCCTCCATGGGAATGAAAATCTTTGCTTTAGCGGTCACCTAAATTGTTTCCATGTCTACAGTTTCTAAAAGTTGGATGCTAGGAAGATTGCTTTGATATTAATGTGAAGGATGGAGGGAGAGCTTGGTGGGAGGGAGGCCAATTACCAGTATATTACAACAGTTAAGGAACAATGAGAACCTGAACTAGGGTGGTAGCATTGGGAGCAGATGCAAGAGATACTGTGGAGGTAAAATGAACAGTTCTCAGGCAACTGATTAGATACAGGATTCTAAACCCAAGCCAGAAGGGAGCTTTGAGGCCACCTAGTCTAGCTGCTTCATTTTACAGATGAGGTAACTGAGGCTCAGGGAGGTTAAGTGACCTGTACAGGGTGACTTGACATATCAAAGGCATCTTTTCTGAGAGAGAAAAATCAAAGATGACACTGCTAAGCCTTCCCACCACTGACAAAAGCATGTTTCTAATGCATGGGTCTCATCACACTCAAAAGCTTCTAACATATTCTCATTGATTAACAAACAAAACCCAAGTTTCTTGGCCTGGCATTCCAGGCCTTCTACAATCTCATTCCAGCCTTAGCTCCACATTGTCCCCTTCTGTGCACTCTATACTCTTGCCAAACCGAGCTACTCTTCTGTTGCCTGATTTCATCACACTCTCTCCTTCCTCTATTCTTTCCCACTCTATGCACTTCCCTGTGTATAAAACATAATGATAATAACCCTCATCTATAACTTTAAAGTGTGTGCTTTTCACACATGAACTCACTTGCACATAGGCTTGGGGTCTGCTTCTCTGTGCTACTGGTTGAAATTCTTCTCTTTCTTGCTCAGGTGTTAGCTCCTCCATGAAGTGGCTCCTGTGTTTTTCCCTCAACTGGAAATGACTCGCCTTTTGAATCTCTCATGCCACTCAGGCCCAGACCACATTCCTGTCACATATTCCTGCAGATCATGGTCAGAAAGAGTCCAATAAAAACAGGATTCCTGACTTGAAACAGGGTTACAACCTAGGCATGGTGACCTGAGCCTAGAATACTCCTCTGATCATATACTAATTTGCAGTGTGTTTATCAGGCATGACTTTCATCCTCTTACTTGACTTGACCTACTTGACTATAAGCTGGTACAAGAGGGCAGAGGCCGTGTATTTTTGAATGTTTTTCATATTTGCATCCTCAGTGCCTAACACTGTGCCCTACTGAATCAACTGTATTGAATCAAATGCTGAAAATCCTGAAGAAGACAGGAAGTTAGAGTAATAAATAGCTTACCATTTCAACCCATACTTCCCGATCCTGAGGCTTTGCTGAGGCCCAATGCAAAATGACGGCTTTGGAGGACAGAGATCAGAATAATTGTTTTTTGTTTGTTTGTTTAACAAAATTGCGCACGTTTATCAGAATAATGTTTTATTTCCGAAATCTTTGTAGACATGAGGGCCAGTGCTGTGGAATGGATGGAGAGTTGTGCTGGGAACCAGTAAGATCTAGATTCAAGCTCACCTCTGACACACACAAATGCCACCTAACTTCTCAGGTCTCTAGGCCAGTGGTATCAAACTCACACAGAATCAGGGGGCCAACAAACAGTACACAAGAAAATTACATGTTTTCCATCTATCTATCTATCTATCTATCTATCTATCTATCTATCTATCTATCTATCTATCTATCATCTATCTAATCTATCTATCTATCATTTTTGATATATCAACACATTCAAATCAGATAGAATTATATTTTAACCCAGTTTGGTCTATCCTCAGGAATATTGTGGGACACATGGGGGTGGGGGAGCTTGTGTTTGACCCCCCTTTGCCTTTTGTTGTTGTTCAATTGTGTCTGACTCTCTGTGACCCCATCTGGGGTTTTCTTGGCAGAGATCCTGGAGTGGTTTTGCCATTTCCTTCTCCAGATCATTTTACAGATTAGGAAACTGAGGCAAACTGGGTTAAGTGACTTCCCCAGGGTCACAGCTAGTATATGTCTTAGGCTGGATTTGAACTCAGGTCTTCCTGACTCCAGGGCCAGAACTGCATCACTTCTGTTCTAGGCAATTATTCTTTAAGACACTAAATTGCAAAGAAAGTGTTGACTTAACATGGAAGAAAAAGTTAACTGGGAGTTCCCCATATCAGTGAAGTCACAAATCCCTATCCTTTTTTAAAAACATAGTTGAGTAGTTAGTACTTAGAATGGGGGAATGGAGGACAGGAACAGAAAACTAGAAGGGGGGGGGGTGGAGAAAAAACAGTAAGCATGCCACCCTGGCTGGACTCACTTAACTTTTCTCAGCAGTGGGCAGTATCAGGACTGATCAGCCCAAGACTGATCAGCCCACAGAATGCCTTCCTTTCTTTGGTTTCTCAGAAATCACCTAGAGAGTTATAAGTAGCAGCAGCCAGTTCAGCTAGATTATCACTCTTTTTAGATAGCAGTTTATCATGGTGGCCTTGCCCTTCCCTTGTGGACAAGACCACTGCCCTTTAGATAGTGGAGACCCTCTGGAGTGGGCAAAAAATAGAAATCATGAAACCGTGAGGGACCTCCACAAGCATCCTTTTGAATGGCTCCTCCTTTTTCCCCTTCTCCCTGTGCATGGGGGTTATTGCCTATAGGAGTCAAAATCAACATCCCAAAACTTCCACTGAAATTGACATTCAATTTCTATAGAATTCACATGGCTTTACTACTTACTAAAATATTGCCCTGAGTTGTTTTTTCTGCTTTGTCTTTGAATTATAGGTACTTCTACTAGATTCTTCTACACTGAGAGTTCTTAATCTGGGGTCCACATGCCACAAAGGGGTCCAGGGACTATAGTCCAGAGTTTCCATGAATTTGGATGGGGGAAATACATCTTTATTTCAGTAGAATTGATTTTCTTTAAAATTCATTTTATTTAATGCATTTAAAAATATCCTTCTGAGACATCCACAAGCTCTACCAGCTTGCCAAAAGGTATCCATGACCCCAAAAAAGGTTAAATCTGCTTCACACCCTGCAGCAAGAAATACAGAGCATTAGATCTGGGTCAGAGACTTAGGCATATGGTATTATGTGATTCTGGGCAAATCACTTTGCCCTGTTTCATAAGATCTTTGAATCAGAGATAAAAGGAATGGCAAGACCACTGAGTCCTATGCCCTCATTTTACAGATGAGGAAATAGGCTCGGGGAGTTCAAGGGACTAGTCCAATGTCTGTCAGGGAGAATTTGAACCTCTGATTGTAGGACCAGTGCTCTTTCAACTGCACCACCATACCTCCTCTGTGAACTGAAGGAATTGGACTGGATGGCCCCTAAAGTCCTATGCTTTTGTGCCAAATCATGACCAGAACTCAGAACCTTAAAATGTTCTATTTTATCCCAAAGCCACTCTCCTGTCCCTTAAGACTCAGGCAGCCATGGAGTCTTGTTATTGGGAGGAGAGGGAAAGATAAAGAAGGGAGAAGACGAACCTTGTGGTCTCTAGATAATAGGTGTCAAGCTGGAGGAGACCTAATGCTTTGAGTGTGGCAGGAGCTATCAAGATTCACTTAATGTGCTGGACTCCCAATGAATATAGAAGGTACACCCCAGTTCAGAAATTCAGAGGATTCAGAGACTGCCTGATCGTGCTACAGAAGCCTTTCTTGGCTGTAGACTTTCAGGCAAAGACACCACACTGTTTCACACAACAGCAGCAACACTCTCCATATTTCTACATGTAGTAGGGGGTGGGGGGAGAGAACACAAACAGTTCCACCCAGAGGTATAGACAAAAGAAGATGACCCTCCCAAAGGAGCCCAGCATGATAAGTAGCCCCTGGGAGAATCACTACGCTGGGATTCTATCCGTCAGATAGGCAGGAGACTTATTAGCTTAGCCCTGAACCTCCTACTTAATGTGGGACCAGTGGTGATAGTTAACAGACCCTGGCTAAGGTGACAAGCTTGGGACCTGCTTGAGGAAATCCAATTGAAAAGCAGCCAAGAGGAACAACAAGCTAGAAACAGATGTTCCAGCTACCAGGATGTGCACACATTTAACCTGAATACGTGCCTGGTTGTGTTGGGGTGGGAGGGGGGAAAGAGGGAAAGGGTGGAGAATCACTATTTTCTAAATATAGTGATTTTATCTCCCCCACCCTTATAGATATTGTCAAGTTCAATTATACACAGCTGCAATCATTGTGTTAAATTTTAAATAATATCTTCTTAAGATAAGAAGATGTTACAATAAGAACAGTAACAAAAAATAATTTGGGGGATTTGATTTATCTTCTAAGGATGTTTTAGTCAAATGCTACTCTCAAAATCCAGTCTCGCTATAGGTCTAATAATCTTAAATAAAATGTTATTTTATTTAATGACCTAATTACTGGAAAAAAATTATCATTATGACAAGATAATATTAAAAATTCCTTTCTTTCCCTTTTTCTTCTTCTTCTTCTTCTTCTTCTTCTTCTTCTTCTTCTTCTTCTTCTTCTTCTTCTTCTTCTTCTTCTTCTTCTTCTCTCTCTCTGTCTCTCTGTCTCTCTCTCTGTGTCTCTCTCTCTCTGTCTCTGTCTGTCTGTCTCTCTCTCTCTCTTCCATAGATAAGGACACAGAAACACCATACAGGCAGGGAAAGAGGCAAACATGTCAAAATCAAGTAACTACATCTGAATGACAGTTAGGTCTTTCTCACCAGGACAATATGTTGTATCCATTAAGGAACATTTCCCTGTGCAACAAGATGACTCTGGTTTTCACTAATAGGATTTATAAGAGGAGAGATGTGTCTCCCACTTGATTTTTCTGAAAAGAAAAAAAAAACACTTCAAGCAAAATGCATGTATGAAATTGTTGTAGCTAATTGTATGTCTGTGGAAAAAAACATGATAAAGCAGAAAAAATGAATAAAAATCCCAAATGTCAGAAGGATGCCCATATCAGATTTTACCTGCATACATTTGTGCCTGAAGCAGAGAAAAACCACACACCATTTTCACTGGTAACAGTAAACTTGTTTGTTTCATCAGATCTAATTCAATCCATGTGGTGAGGGGAGGTCAGTAAATTCGTATTTTCTTTAAAACGTCCAATTAGATCATTCAGTATTAGAGCTTGTATGATCATCCGGAGTGGAAATTTATGGGAGTATTTATGAAGAGGATTATCTTGAGGCATGCAAAGCTTTTAAAATCCAAGAACAGCAGCAAAAATAAATTAATCAGGAATCCAAAACTAATTTATACATGAATCACTGACAAAAGAGGTAAAAAGGTTCAGTGAAATATCAATTTACAAATAAATTTGACTATATAATCTTAAAAAGCACTTTGAATGGGACACAGATTCATTTTTATTCCTTAAAATAATGTTTCCCTCCACTTCAAAAAATCAAGCAGGAAATAAAAAACTCTTCTATGAATTCCCAGGCCAGATTGGGGGGAGGGGAGGTGGGAAAAGTATTCTTACTCCAGTGAAGTGTAAGTAATGGACATAAAATGACCTCAGGATTTATCTGCTCTGCTCCAGTTCAGGGGTGGGGTCTATTTATTTTTTCTAATTCATTTCCACATGAATTCTAAATTGTCAACACCTAAGGTTAATGATACCTGTCTTTTGGCTGTCATCAACAGCTGGAAGTGGGAGGAGAGGGGCCGTGAAGGGGGCTTAGCCAGATATTACTGTAAGAAAACTTTGTTTCTTCAATTAGGACATATGTTTTCTGCTTGTGTTTGTAAAAGATAATTGAGTAATAATGAAAGCTTTCTGTGTTTAATAGGTGAATTTAAATCGCCAAGTGAATATTACATTTTAAGGAGTACCTAGTGAGAAAATCCAATCAATCAAGATCGTTTTTGTACTGAATGGAAAAAACAAACCAAGAATAAATAACAAACAAATGTCTTTCTCATTTTAGCTAGCCATAGATGAAGAAACAAAGCTGTACTTTAAGAAAAGAAAGAGGGAAGGAAGGCAGGAGGGAGGGAAGGGGAAGGGAGGAAGGAAGGAAGGAAGGAAGGAAGGAAGGAAGGAAGGAAGGAAGGAAGGAAGGAAGGAAGGAAGGAAGGAAGGGAGGAAGGAAGGAAGGGAGGAAGGAAGGAAGGGAGGAAGGAAGGGAGGGAGGGAGGGAGAGAGGGAGAAAAGGAAGGAAGAAGGGAAGGGAACAACAAATAAGGAGGCAGGAAGGGAGGAAGTGAGAAAGGGAGGAGGGCAGGAGGGAAAGGGAAGGGAAGGAGGGAAGGGGAAGGCACTGAGGGAGCGAGGAGGAAAGGGAGGGAGGAAGGAAGGAAGGAAGGAAGGAAGGAAGGAAGGAAGGAAGGAAGGAAGGAAGGAAGGAAGGGAGGGAGGGAGGGAGGAAAGGAAGAAAGAAGGGAAAAAAGGAGGGAAGGGAACAACAAATAAGGAGGCAGGAAGGGGAGGGGGGAGGAAGGGAAGAAAGAAGGGAAGGAGAAAGAAGAAGGGAGGGAAAAAGAGAGGAAGGGGAGGGAGAGAAGAGAGAAGGCAAAAGGAGAGGAGGAAGGAAAAAAGAGAGAGAAGGAATAAACAAAAAAAATCTACTTTTTCAACCAAGCTAAAAATTTTTTTTCAAAGTATTTCTTTTTCTTGAAAAGATCCAACAAACACATTCTTGATTTTAGAATAAATTGCCATTGATGCAAGTATGCAAAGGGAAAAAATATCGTTATGTTGAATTAAATATTTAAGGGGGGAGGGGGAGTAAGAGAGCACTGGACCTGGAGTCCCCAGTGCTGTTTTGGATCCCAAACCTGCCCCTCACTAGCCCAGTGACATTAGCCAAAACCCTTCATTTCTCTGAGCTACAGTAACTTGTAAAATGAAGGTAATAATTCCACTACCTCACAGGGTTGTCAGGAGGATCAACTGAGATAAAGTGTGAAACCTTAAAGCTATTTGTAAATGTAAGCTATTTTACTGTACACCGGTATACAAATGAAAAGCAATTACATTTTAATAGAGTTAGCACAGTGGGGTTATTTCATCGGGTTCATATTTAAATTGCAAAAGAGCAAAAAACTCAGCAGTAACATATTATGCTCCTACTTAATCATGCAGTGTGCAGTATTAAAAGAGAGTGAGACTGAACCAGAAACAATTCTGAGATGGTTTCAAGAGTGGAGAGCTGAATGACTATACAGAAAAAATAAATGCAAGAATTAGCAGGAGAACAGGTGGGACTATTGATTGGTTAGGATCAGATCAACTGTTCCAAACATGTAAGTAGCTCTTTCCTCTCTTCTTAAACTTTCAGTGAGTCTATCCACTATTTTTATGTGTAACCTGTGCATTGATTGAAGACAGTTGGACTGGATTCAGATCTTGGTAATTTATCAATAGTAATAACTCTTTATGTCTTGTGGTTTAGATCCTGGATAATACATTTTGAGCTAGAAGGAATATCAGAAGTCACCTAATCTAGTTTCCTAATTTTACAGATGAGAAAACAGGCCCAGAAGAGCAAAGTTTCTTGTCCAAAGCCACACAGGCAAGTAAGTAGCTGGGCTTGGAATTGATCTCGTCAGCAAACACTGATTAAGCCCAGTATTATGTGCCAGGTATGAGGCTAAATGCTGGGAATGTATACAAGCTGAAAATAAGACAGTCCCTGTTCTCAAGGAGTTTACATTTCTAATGGAAGAAAAAAGGGGGTTGGGTAGAAGAATGTACACAGAGTATGGTGAGCTTCCAGGATGAGAAGACTCTTGTGACGCGGTGGAGAAAGTCCAGAGTGCAGCCTGGAGAGGAATGAAGACTCAGGTCCTCTGATTCCAGAGGAATCTGAAGCCATAAACTGAGTTACTTCTAGACTCTTCTGGTAAACTCAAACAACTGAGGCTTTTGAATGTAAAAATGTTTCTGTAACACTAAGAAACAAAGTAGAGGCTAATAATTGATCAATCTAGCCAATGCATTTAGGAAATCTTTATCATCAATTTTCCTGATGAGTGCAGTTTCCTAACCCCCTGTCCCAGATTCTGGAATGGTTTGATCTCAATCACCACCAAGACTTGTGGCACCAATTGGGAAAGTCCAGGGGAAGTCCCAGTAGCCTAGAGACACTGTGGGGTAGCTTCTATGGCAGCCACAGGTTCTACATCCCCATCCCAGTCTCTTGCATATGTCAGTTTGGCTTGGGAGCCCATAACATTTAGCCTAGAAATAATTACCTTCCATGTCCACCATTCTCCTGGAATGTGACAAGGTAGCACAGTGTATAGAACACCAGACCTGGAGTCTGGGAGCCCTAACTTCAAAACCAGGCTGTGTGACCCTAGGCAAGTCACTTAACATCAATGTCTGCCTCAGTTTCCTTATCTGTAAAATAGAGATAATAATAGCATCTACCTTCCAGAGTTGGTGTGAAGATCAAAATCAGATAATATTTGTAAAGCATTTTAGTACAGTGCCTGGCACATAGTAAGCTATATATAAATATTAGCTCTTATTATTATTCTCTTTCCCTTCAGCACAGTTCTTTTCTAACCACCATGCTCAGTACTTTGTGCCTTAAGTGAAGGAGCATTGTAGACAGAATAGTAACCCTGTGAGCTTCAAGATGTTAGAAGAGCTCCTGGGGTCCAGAAACTGGCTCCTCTGCCAAAGGGAAGTTAGGAATGAAGCTCCAAGAAACCTGCCTGACCAAGGCCAGCAGTGGGTAAGTGAGATGCTGGTCCCTACAAGCTAGGGAGCGACTTTGGCTGTGACACTTTCAGAGGTAACCTTGGTGGGGTGAATCCTCTGTAGCAAATGCTTTCAGTTGGATTAAGGTGGTAGAGGAGATAGTATGTCCCTGATGAGGGGGCGGGGAGAGAAATGTGTTTCTATTGCTGTTCTTGCAGTATCTTCTCAGTCAATACCCCTTTTGCAAAAGCTATTTGATACTAACTGGTTAAATTATAAAAGGCAACTAATTACTGGGTAACTCAATGATATTAGAGGAGATTCTAAGAATGGCTAGTGATTGGTACTGGGAAGACATGCCAGAATAGGGGATCAGGATGACAGCAGGGGAGAGATACCCTAATATACCTTAGGTATATGTATCCCTATATCCCTGAGAGGAAATAAAGCTTTACCAATAAGACTGGGAGCTGGAATAAAGATCACCAGGGTTTCTAAAGACTATATTCACAATGATGTTATTAGTATATAAAACATTCTTCTGGTTCTACTCACTTCACTTTGCATTGGTTTATACAAGTTTTGAGGTTTGGGGTTTTTTTTTGCTTTTTGGAGGTGGGGAGGCCAAGGCATTCTGGGGTTAAGTGACTTGCCCAAGGTCACACAGCTAGTAAGTGTTAAGTGTCTGAGGCCAGATTTGAATCCCCGTCCTCCCAACTTCAGGGCTGGTGCTCTATTCACTGCCCCAGTTTATACAAGTTTTATCAGGTTTCTCTGAAACTGTTAACTTTCATCATTTCTGATAGCACAATAATATTCCAATGTACTCATATACCATATTTTGTTCAATCATTCCTCAGTTGATGACCACCCCTTCATTTTCCAGTTCTTTGACTCTCTACAAAGAAGGGCTGTTGCAAATATTTTTGTGCATATGAGTCCTTTTCCTTTTTCTTTGGGTATCTTTTTAGGTTATAGGTCTATTAGTGGTATAACTTGGTCAAAAAATATATACTGTTTAATGATATCTTGAACATGGTACCAGATTGTTCTCAGAAGAATCAAACCAATTCATAACTTTTCCCCACAGCCTCTCCAACATGTCTCATTTTCCTTTTAAAAAATGTTTTACAATCTTATGTGCATGAGACAGAATCATAGAATTAATTCAGTTTGCACAAATTATTGGTGATTTGTTGCATTTTTTTGAACAGTTGTTGATAGTTTAAATTTCTTCCTTTGAATACTGCCTGTTCACATCCTTTGACTGTAACTATTTTCCAGATGTCTGTTGGAAGTTGGCAAGTTATGAGATCATAGATTTAGAAACGGAAAGGACTTAAGAATTAATTCAGTTACTTATTTTACAGATGAAGAAACCAAGGCACAGGAAGTAAGGTGACTTCACCAAGATCACACAGCTAGTAAGTCGCAGAGCCAGGATTCAAACCCAGCCCCTAGGACTTCAAATCTAGCCCATCGTTCCTCTGTACCATACAGCTGGTGTTTAGGGGCACTCGTATTCTCCAAGCTCTTATTATTTTGTTCTCCACCTTTGAGTTCCTAATGTTGTCACATCTGTAATATCCCATGAACTTCTATATGAGATTCTTAGAATTTTGTAAAGTTTTTACAGAAGAAGAGCAGTATCTGATTAAATGCTGGAGAAAGCTCTGTGTTGTTCGTAGTTAGTGGTTCTATGTGGGTACACAGAAGGTCTTGGTGAGCTCTGTAAGCAATTGTCTATGTACAAATCAGGAACATGGGGCCATGGAAAGTGCCTCACTCATTGCCTGTGTACCATGGAATTCTCTCAGCCCAGCACAGTAGAGTCAGGCTAGAAGATCTGAATTCAAAATCCACATCTGAGGAATCACTACCCCTATAATCTTAAGTAAATTATTTTCCCCCTTGGAGCTATCTCATCTATAAAATGGGAATGGCAGATTAAATTAAACACTTTTAATTCTAATGGTCTAACAGTTAAGTGTTCTTAACCTGCAATCTATAAACTTGTTTGTTTAATATTTTGATAACTATATTTCAATATAATTTATTTTTTTTTGGTATGCCTGTGTATTTTATTTTATGCCTTTAAAAACATTACTCTGAGAAGAGATCTACAGGCTTTTACCAGACTAGCCAAGGTTGTCCATGACACACAGAAAGGTTAAGAATCCCTGGGATATTCAAGTTCTATGACTGACCACTGGAGCCTCAGACTGAATTGGTGACATTAAGATTCCCAAAGTCATACTGAAGGGATATATCAGGGTAAGGCAGAACCCAGTGGAAACTTGGACTCATGCTGCCTCAGGGGCCTCTGCTTCACATGTAGGCCAGCCTTGAACATGAGCACAGAGAAGCATGGGAAGACTTCTATGAACTAAGGCAAAGTCAAAGAAACAGAACCTAGAAAAATTATACAGACTAATCAATGTAAATGAGAACCACTACCACAAAACAGTTGAAACCAAAGTTGCAAAATTACGAAACCTAAGCTTGGTCATCTTTTAGAGAGTGACTGTGCAAATTGTGGTCCGTGAATATAATGGAATATTATTGTACTTGAGAAATAATGAACAAAGTGAAATAACCACCATCACAAAACAACTAAAACTGAAAGTTGGCAAAATTATGAAAACCAAGCTTGGCCCCAAAGAGGAGAGATGACAGGATCCCACACATATACTCTCCCACTCTTTGCATTGTTATATTTTTTCAGTGTTGATTGGTTTTTTTCAATTTTTACTCCTCATTCCTATTTTTTTTAAATGTTATCTGTCTTGGCTCTTGGGGAAAAGGAAAGAGAAGTATTTGGAGGGGACGTAGGCAATGTATAAACAAGAGTTCTTTTTTAAAGAGTCTATTGCTGTAGTCCAGGAGAGAGGTAATGAGGGCCTAAAACAGGATAAAGGCAGTACAACTGAAGAGAAAGGGGATGGATGTAAGAGATGTTGTATAGGTAGAATTGAAAGCACTTGGCAGCTGATGGGTTGAGGTAGAGAGAAGAGAAAAGAATTACTCCAAGGCTGTGAAACTGGTGATCAAAAATGTTGGTGCCCTCACAGACATAGGGAAGAAAAAGGATATTTTTCTTCTGTTTTTTGTTTGTTTGTTTGTTTTTGGTGGGGGGGAGTCTATGTGTATGGTGGGAGTAATGAGTTCTTTAGATAGACTGAGTTCAAAATACTGATAGGAAATCCAGAGGAAGATTATTGAAATAATTTAGGAAACATCCAATCTAAATATTGCAAGTCAAAATGCCTACTGATGATATTGTTTGAATTAATTATGGAATTCCCTAAACTCCTTTGCCCTTTATCCTACTGAGACCTAACATTAGAGGTTTCTCCTTAAAAAAAATAAAAAAAAAAGGCATTGTGTCATTAAAGTCATATGAGCTTGGCTACTCTGATTGCATTCTTACTCCTTTTCATATGATTTTCGCTTTTCTTCTTGTAAAACACTGAATTTACTGCTGCTGGGCCCATCTCTTTACTGTTACACTCCTAAAGAGAAAATTACTTCTTTTAGAGGATTTGCTTGTGCAAGCGTAAAATCTTTGCTGCTCTCCGAGTAGCTCGAGATCCACATCAGGCCTGGGCATGCTGATTGTGCACTTTGGGTCTACCTATTCCAGGGAGATGGCATCGGGTGGGGATTTTCCCTTAACATTTTGCTTACACAAGTCAACAACAATGATCATTATTTAATAGCCTCTTTCCCCTTCTATTTTGTTTCCATCATAGGTTGCAGTTTCCCAAACATTATTTGAGCACTGAGTAAATTATGTGAACGAGCAACAAATAAATCTATACAGCTAATAACAAGGTGGGACAATTTCAGCACTTAGGAAGAAGGGGAAATGGGAATATACTTACTGGCTCTGGGGTCAAAGAAATGGGTTCAAATCCTACCTCTTACCATCTGTGTGACCTTGGGATATTCATTTAATCTCCTTGGGTCACAGTTTCCTCATTACTATCATGAAGAGTTTGGACCAGATGATCTCTGAGGTCCTTTACAGTACTACATCTATTATTCTATATCAGAACACAAATTATGTAGTTTGGGGCCTACACTATATTATTCTCTTTTGCTTTTTCCATCCAAATTAGGAAATCTTAGGATATTAGAGCCTCAAGGATCTTAGAGGTCATCTATTCCACTCCTTAATTTTATTATTATTGCTATTTAATAATATTTTTCCCCATTATATGTAAAAAACAATTTTTAACATTTCCTTTTTAAAAATTTGTGTCCCAAATACCCTCCCTCTCTGAGATGCAAACAATTTGATATAGTTTATAAGTGTGCAATCATGTAAAACATATTTCCATATTAGTCATGTCATAAAAGAGAACACAGACCAAAAAAAATAACGAAGAAAATAAAGAGAAAAATAATATGCTTCAATCTGCATTCAGACTCTATCAGAGTAGATAGCATTTTTCATCATGAGTCCTTTGGGATTGTCTTGGATCGTTGTATTGCTGAGAATAGCTAAGTCATTCATACCAACTACTTAATTTTTACAGGGAAACTGGGGCCTGGAAGGGGAAACTACAAGTCCAAGACTACACAGAAAGCAACTGACAGACTGGGGATAGGAGCCAAAGTCAGGTTAAAATTTTCTGGGGCATCAAGACACTAAAATCCAGAAACAGTTACTTTGAAGTTCATAATTTTAAAAAACTATTTTATCATAGTAAAGTTTTCTACTAAAGCCCTACTCTAATGCCTCATTATGGCAAAGAAGGAACTTGAGACATGGATAGTTATGCCACTGTGAAGTATGAGGTCTTAGGGAGAGAGGCTTTGCATATGGCTCTATGTTAGGCTCTGGGGATGCAAAGATCAAATGAAAGTTCCTGCCCTCCAACAGCTTACAGCAACAGATACACGAGATACTCCTTCCTGCATGGGGCATGTTCCCTAGGTGTGGGCCTCTCCATGGTGACTTTTACATGTTTTTTACTCCTCCTGCAGATGTTGTGTTTATCAAGAGAAGAATATGCCCAGGTTTATATGTTGTGGTTTTGAGGGCTTTTTTTTTTTTTTACCATATCGTTTTGGTAAATGCCTTGCTTTGATCTAGTTGTGTCTTGTAAATGATTATTGAAAGGGAAACAGATCGGCAAAGGCTCTTGAGTTCTGGTTTTAGGAGTGTAGACCCAAAGAGTACCTTGAACCTGGCATGATTGCCCCCCCAGAACTCAACTTATGAATGTGAATTGGGGACGGGGGTGGGCAATACCCTAGAGTGGTGCTATGCCATTAATATGAATATTTTTATTTTTTAGAACAAAACAAGGAAAGCTGCAACTCACTTTAGAAGTGACAAAATCATATTCATTTTAAGTTGGATGTGCAAATATATAAAATCAATGAGGAAATTCAGAAAAGTTGACAATCATTAACTGAAATCAATATCTTTTGCCTTCTGGAATATCCTATTCTAAGCCCTCCACTTCTTTTAAATGGTAGCTAAGTCTTGTGTTATCCTGACTGTGGCTCCATGATACAGCTATCCCTTCCACATTACTGGGGTTGGGGGTGTGGTGCTCCTGCCATCTGGAAAATCTGTGTAAAATTTTTTGGCCCTCCCTTTGTACCAGAGAAGAAGTCTGAATTTTTTTCTTTTTCTTTTATGAGGTGTTTATAGTTCTTTATTATAAATTTGAGTTGATATTATACAATACTATACATACATCTTATGTATTTCTGAGTTTCTAAATTTTTTTCTGTTATCTGCTGGTCTTTATGTGTCATCTGTAGTTTTGGCAAAACTCCTCCAAAAATTAACATTTAATTTCTTATACTGACTCATGGTATATTGAAACAACAACGGGGAAAGTCATGAGGTGGAAGGGATAACTATTTGAATAGTATCTTTCTGGCTTCTTGAAGTATTTTCTCTTTGACCTGGGAGCTCTGGGATTTGGCTATAATATTCCTGGAGTTTTCTTTTTGGGACTTCTTTCAGGAGATGATCAGTGCATTCTCTCAGTTTCTATTTTACCCTCTGGCTCTATGATATTGGGGCAATTTTCCTTTATAATTTCTTAAAATGTGATGTTGAGGTTCTTTTTTTTTATCATGGCTTTCAGGTAGTCCAGCAATTCTTAAATTATCTCTCCTGGATCTATTTTCCATGTCAGTTGTTTTTCTGATGAGATACTTCACATTTTCTTCTAGTTTTTCATTCTTTTGATTTTCCTATTGTTTCTTGACGTCTTGTGAAGTCACTAGTTCCCACCTCCCTAATTTTCATTTTTAAAGAATTATTTTCTGCAGTAAGCTTTTGTACCTCTTTTTCAATTTTACCAATTCTGCTAATTTTCCAATTCTTTTACCATCTCTGTTCTGAGGGCTCCTGACACTGTTGCTACTGCTGCTGCTCCTACCAAGGCCCACAGCTGGTGTTGCCACCATGTAAGCTGTGGGCCAACCCCCACTTCAGTGTCATAGACCTCTTTCCAATTTCCTGAATTATCTTGGACTGGAAAAATAATCTCAATCCAATTTTTTGTTGGTTCTGCCACTCCAGAATTTGATTTGAGGTATTATTGAAAGTTGGAGGGAAATATTAAGAGAACTTGGCTGTAGTGTTTCCTGTACTCTGCCATCTTGACTGCCCTAGAAGTTCCCTGAAAATAAAATATTGATTAAAAATGTATTTCTCCAAATAGTACAAGACTATTAGTCTCCTGCATTAAGTGTAACTACTCGTGCTCTGCTAGAAGACAGTGCTTATAGGAATGGGAGAGGCAAAGCAGTGATTAGAGTTCAGCTCAGACCTGAAACTCATGCAGTTGGTGGCAGATTAAGGCTTGAAGGTCATAGGAAGCCCACAAAGCCCTTGGCTTCCAATACATTTACCATGTGGAGTTACCCTTCACCTGTGAGCACTGGTTCAGGCCCTGAAAGCTGAGGATCCAAGGCTATAATGGGATGAAGATAAACAGAGAGGGGAATGTGTGGCTAACACATAAATAGAATATTTGAAGCCTATACTGTGGGTCAAATCTTCCTTGTTCACTAACCTTGGAATTCCTTATGAATGTGCTAAACTTGGGGCCCTTTCAAGCTATCTGGCATTAAGTAAAACGTAAGTCCCCTGACTCTCAGGCCTACAGTCTTTAATTTTAAGGTTGTATAAATTGCTTTTTTAATTTCCTTTGTATCATCAACAATACCTTTATTCTTTTTAATTAACAAACATTTATTTTCTCTCCCTATTAATCCTCCCACCCCAACTCAAAAAACCCCACCCAAACCCTTGTAACAAATATGCATCAAAGCATACTCAAGCAAAACAAATTCTCACACTGGCCATGTCTAAAAAATGTATGTCTCATTCTGCACCCTGAGTTCATCACCTCTCTGTAAGGCACAGCATAGCATGCTCTGGAATTATGGTTGATCATTACATTGATCACAGTCCTCAAATCTCTTAAAGTTTTTTGTCTTGATGATGTTGTTTTTATTGTACAAATTGTTCTCCTGGTTTTCATTTAACTTTGCATCAGTTCATGTAAGTCTTCTAGGTTTCTCTGAAACCATCTCTTTCTTATGGTACAAGAATATTCTATTACATTACATTACATATGTAATATACATTACATATATTACATTCACTTACCATAATTCCCCAACTGATGGATACCTCCTTAGTTGATAGTTCTTTGCCATAACAAAAAGAACTGCTATAAATATTTTGTACATATGGATCCTACCCCCCACTTTTTTATCTTTTGGGGATATAGACCTAGCAGCTCCTCCAGGCTTCTTCAGTGCTAGGTACTTTCAGATGCCCAATAGAGACTTGTCAAATGAATGCATGAATGAATGAGCAAACCCCCCTCTCTCCAGAATAAATCCAGAATTATAAGTCCAGAGTAGGACAGAGCTAGGGAAATCATTGCAGAATAATTTATCTAATTCTGAACTGGAGAAGCTGGTTACAGATTTCCTAATGAAATTCCAGTCTGCCTTGGAGGAGTCTTGGACTAAATTGGTTCCCTCCACATATGTTTGCACTATTTCATTCAGCTAAATTCAACACATGTTTACTAAGCCTATAGGCAAGATACTTGGCTGAGCATGAGGGTAATAAAAAGATAAATCGGGTTCAATCTGTTCCCTGAAGGACCTGACAGTCTAGTAAGGGAGATAAGACATTTATGCAAGTCACTATAATGTAAGGGGGTAAGAGGAAAGGAAAGAAGGGAACAAAAATTTATTAAATGCCTCCTATGTTCCAAGAATTGTGCTAAGCATTTTACAAATACTATCTCATTCGATTTTCACAACCCTGGTAATAAGTACTATTATTATCCCCATTTTACAGTTGAGAAAACTGAGGCCTGAATCTGACACCAACTGCACGAGTTCCAGGTCTGAGCTGAACTCTAATCACTGCTTTGCCTCTCCCATTCCTATAAATGACTTGCCCAGGGTCACATAGCTAGGATGTATCTGGGCCTGGATTTGAACTTAGTCTTTCTAACTCTATTCGCAGCCCTCTACCCACTGTGCCACCCATCCTGCTAGAAGATAGGAGGATACCTGCAGAGCAGTTATGCAGAGTTCTAGCCCAAACAGATTCTTCCACCTCTGTGCCATCCTACAAGCCTCCAGAAATGCCCTTCCTATGCTTTATGGCCTCTCAGTAGCCTCATCTTCCATCAGGACTTGGCTTAGGGATGATTAGCTGCTCTCTAAAGCTTTCCCTTATGTGAGAATTCTACTGTTAGTTCTCCTACCACACACGCCCACACATACACACACACACACACACACACACCCCTACCACACATGCACACACACACACACACACACACACACACACACACACACACCACACAAAAGGCACCATGGTATAGAAGATAGAGAACCAACCAAGGAAGCCTGGATTTACGTCCTGCCTCTGACACCTGACTGGGCAAGTCATTTAACCCCTCAGTGCTCTAGGACCTTTTCTAAGACTATCAGTTGCAGAGAAGATGTAGACCTGCATTAGTTTCCTCACCTGGGAGTCGCTTATACCAATGAAATCATAGGGTCCTTGGTCAGCCATTTTTTCAGTTGTGTCCCACTCTTCATGAACCTATTTTGAGTTTTCTTGGCAGAGATACTGGAGTGGTTTGCCATTTCCTTCTCCCAGCTTATTTTACAGATGAGGAAACTGAGGCAAACAGGGTTAAGTGACTTACCTAGGGTCACACAGCTACTAAGTGTCTGAGGCCAGATTTGAATTCATAAAAATAACTCCCTGACTTTAGGCCTGGCACCTAGCTGCCCTGAGAAAGGGCCCTCACCAACCCTAAATGACCTTGTACTTAGCTATCTGTGTATTTGTGGTATGCCTCCCAGAAGAATGTAGGCTCCCTAAGGGTAGGGACTGTTTTGCATTTGCCTTTGTATCTCCATTGTGTGCAGGGAGCCTAATACATATTAGACAGATTCAGGTTTGTTGAATTAAATATGAGAAGTCTATGGAGACATTACAGTTGACTGGGGGTGATCAGGGAAAGATTGATGGGGGAGGTAGCGATTGAGCTACACCACGAGAGAAAGGTAGGATGTCCACAGGTAGATAGTGGAGAGAATAACAGAAAATGTTCATAGTTTCCACCAGGCATTCTCCAAGATAATGGAGCAGATGTGGATTCTGCACAGGCCTTCACAAAGCAAGAGTCTAACAACTATCTCAGTCCAAATTCCCTATTGACTAGCACTCATCAGACTTAATAATGTGGGCTCTGACATATGCTAAAAGGTCATTTGTTCTGTGCTATATCTCCAGGAAAAAAAAACAAACCAACACACCCTGAGTTTCATTTTATTGAAGGTCTGTTGGAAAGTTACAAATACTTCCAGGCAAGACGAGAGAAAAGCCATTCTCTTTCCTGTTGGCTCTTTCACTGAAGATCAGTAACTTTTCAAATAACCAGTTTCCAGTCAGTCACACACCAATAACAGCAGTCTTGAGGATGGTCAACACAAGTCAAAATACAAATAGAAAAATAAACATTCGGTTTTCTGGCATGAAGAGCCCCAGGGTCATTGTTGCTATGTTACCATTCTTTCTATTAGGAAGCTCTTTCTGTCTTTCTCCTCTTATCTCCTTCTCCAGTGATTCTGATGCTTTCTCTTTCTTGTCTACTACCTCATTCTTCTGTCTCTCTTAAACTATCCCTTTCTTTTCTACTTTTCTATCTCCTTTATCTGCTCATTTTTGATTTATCCAATTTTCCATATATATATACATTTTATATATGTATGTATTTATATATACTCATGTTTTCTTCACCTTTTTTCTCTTTCATTTATCTTTACTCTCTATACTTATTTACTCTTTTTTATCTACTTTCTTCTTTCTGTCTTTGCTTTCTCTTTTTATATACAGCATCTTCTTTATTTGGTCTCCCTTTTGTCTTTCTTTTTTTTTCTATCCACTTTTTCTCTTTCTCTTCTTTTTCCTATTGCCCTCACCTTTTTTCTTTTCTTTCTACACTCACTTGGTGACATAATAATCTCCCATGGGTTCAATTACCATCTCTGTGCCAATAACTCCCAGATCTATGCATAGATTCAACCCCAGACTCTCCTCCACACTCTATCCCACATTATGTACATCATTACCTCTTACAGACATCTCAAACTCATCATGACTGAAACAAAGTTTAATTTGGTATGGAAAGCATTTCACTGTCTCTTCATATTTTTCTAGACTTCTCACGCATCACACCCCTTATCCTTGCCCCATAATGCTTTCCTTACATATACTCCTTTTCCCAACCCTATACTTTTGTACTGCTTCCCATGCCTGGAATGTACTCCCTCCCACCTCCTACTCTTTCCCCATGGACTCTGTGTACATTGGAGGAAGAGAATACCCCTAGTTTGGGGAAAAAGTTGCTTTCTTCCTCTCAGTGGAGGAGTGGGGAACTATGGTAGACACTGATGGCTTTGCTTAAATATTTCTTCTTCGTTACAACAAACAGCTTGATGAACGTGTGGGTTTAAAGAGTCATGACTATTATTTTTTTCTTGTTTTAAGGCATTAGTAAAACTGAATGTAAATCCTACGAAGCAGCTTCCAGTGCTTGCCAGTCTTTCCTGCATTGCCCAGATCTCAAACACCAAAGAGAGACAGAAGTGAGGGGAGGGGGGCTACCAGAGCACCAATCACTGTGGGTTACGTGTGGATTACAATATGCGGTTGGATTTTTAAAAAGGTGAATACGGAGCTTTGTGGCATTTTCTCTCTTGCTAGTGTTGTATACCAGCTTCTTTTCAGGACAAAACTGTGCTTGGAAGGTACCACGGGGGGCTTTCCTGTGGCCGACCCATTGAAATATCAGACTACTGTACTCACCAGGCTAGCATCCAGAAGCTCCAGGCAACTGCTTCTGAGAGTCCAACCTTCTTTGACCCTTAAGACTGAGAATGTTGGAGAGAACCGTTCTACAAATAGCCAATGGGCAGGTTTAAGTGAGGGGTGCAGAAGAAAGGGGGTGAAGGGAATTGGACACTTAACAGATAGAGTAAGTGGCAAATGAACTGCTTCATATGTTACTACATTTATTAAGGTGATTACATTTTGCTTTCAATTTCCTTTCAGTAAATTGCATTTAGCCTATATGCTGAGTGAATTAACATTTCTATTCTGAGATCAGGAATTAAAAGTAGGCAAAGCCATGAACAAAGTATTCTAAGACTTGGATTTTTTTTTTGGTTTTAATTAATCCATTACCCTAGACTTTAAGCAACAATCCAGGCATAGAGGTTCCCAAAATAGGCGACACTGCCCCCTGGTGAGCACTGGAATAATCCAGGGGAGCCATAGTAACCTTGGGTGCAACTGGGGGGAGTTGAAAATAAGGGGGCACTGGAAGCATAAGGAAAGAAGAGATTAGAGAAGAAAATTTTGAAAAACCATTTGTACATGTATCATCTGTTGTATAACAGAGTTAGTTGTAGTGATTATATTATTTTCCAAATAAACACAACTGGTCATTGGTCAAGTCTGGGGTCAGGTCCTAACAAGTAAGTGTTGGCCAGTGAGCATATTGTGAAGTGAGCATTGTTGGAATGTCCAGTATGCATCAGCAGGAATATGTGCATGAAATGCCTTGTTTACAGTACAGTACTATATGGTTACATGATCCAATATTGCGTCATCAAAATTTCAATTCAGGAAACCCTCCCACAAATTAATAATAAATTATTAAATTTAAGATGTATTATTTTTAAAAATTATATTTTTTGAAATTATGCAAATTTCAAAAACTGTTAAGGGTTGAAATTTGCATCATTTCAAAATATAATTTTTTAATCACGCATGTTAAATTTAATAATTTATTGTAAATTTGTGGATTTTTCCTTCATTAAAATTTTGAGGATACAATATTGCATGATATCGGGGTTTACAGGCTAGATTTCTTTTTTTTAAGGACCAGGTGATCATAATTTACATTCCTTTGGACAGAACACCCTCAGGTAAGGATGTGATACCCTATGTGGCCCAAGGGAGAGGAAGGAGAAGAGAAGAGAAAAGGAGAGGAGAAGAGGGGAGGGGAAGAGAGGGGAGGGGAAAGGAAACTGCATTGTCCAACTGGAACTGGCCAGTTGGGTCCCTGTGGGGCAGCTCATGCTAATCACAGGTTGTTTGTCCTTCATTCTTGAAGAGGACCATGACATCAGAAAGAGGCTGGTGACTTTGCACAGCCCTCCCTCACTTAAATCCAATACACAGAGGAAGTACATAGGTCATAAAGATACATCCTTCCATCCCAAATTGAGCTAATTCTCCTTAAGTCATTGGAATTTTGATTCCATGGCTCTCTTAGATGCTGCCCATGAAATACCCCCTTTCCATAGCATCAGACCTCCAGGGTCTCCCGAATTATTCCTATTTAATAAAACTTTCATAAGCTCATAGGACCCTAAATTTTAAACTGGAAATGACCTCAGAGCTATACAAGTTTATCCCTTTAATTATTTTACAGATGAAGACCATGAGGCACAGAGAATTTAAGTGACTTACCCCTCATCTGGAATGTTTTCCCTCATCATCTCTGCACTACCTTCATTTCAGTCCCAATTAAAATCTCATCTTCTGCAGAAGCCTCTCCTAAGCGCTCTTAATTCAATATAGTACCTTACTTCTCTTAATTATTTCCTGTTTATCTGTATATATAACTTATTTATATATGTTCGGGGGGGGGGTTGTCTCCTCCATAAGATTGTGGAATTTTTTTGCCTTTTATTTTAACATTCTTTTCTTTTTAAATTTTGAATTCCAGATTCTCTTCCTCCCCCTCACCCCCATCTCACCCACTGAGAAGGCAAATAATATATCAATTATACATGTGAAGTCATGCAAAACATATTTCCATAGTAGCCATGTTGCAAAAAAAAAAAAAAAGGCAAAAAGAGAGAGAAAGAAAAGAATAAAAAAGTAGAGAAAAATATCCTTCAGCGTTTATCCCTCCAAGATTGGGAGCTCCTTGAGGACAAGGACTTTCTTTTGTCTCTTTAACCTCAGATGGGGTCATGAAGAGTCAGACGTGACTGAAACAACTAAAAAACAAAAATATCTGGAGTTTAACACAGTGCTTGGCACATGGCAGGCCCTTAATAAATGTTTATTGATCAACTAATTGATAGTCACAGAGCTTTGGAAGAGTCTGTGGCAGAAGGTGAATCCAGATCTTCCTGACGCCCAGTCCGGAACTCTAACCACTAGCACGCTCTGCCTCTAATCTGGGTCTGCCATGATGTGTATTAAGCATTCAGTTTTCCAGCACCTGAAGATTCTCTATACATGGAAAGTTTCTTCATAGCTCCCAGCACCTCCCCCCTTCCCTCCCGCCCCCCTGGCCCCACCTTACTTAATTGGCAAAGACCTCACTCACTTCTCTACACTCTTGGACTTGGAAGCATTTAATAAATGCTTTTCACTCATTCACTCTTTATCCTCATTGGCCTATCTACAACCCAATTACCCTCCATTATTCTGAACTGGAGGCATTGTAGATATGGGAGCTAGAAGATCTTATCTAGTCCCAAACACTCCTACTGATAAGAGACAAAGGGCCTGGTCCTCACTCACACAGCTAGGGAGGATCTGAGGTGGAATCTGAAGCCTGACCTGGAGCTCAGTGCACTCTCCAGTGTACCATACTGCCTCTCCGATTTTAGTGGGATAATCAATCTATAACCTGGAGAAAGAGGCTTTTAAAACAAAACAAAAGAAATACAAAGGTATAGACGTAGTCTGGTTTAAATGAAAGAAGACCTCCTAAGACCTCATCTACGTAACTTCAGTTATGCTTGGTGATGGAGGCTGTTGTTTGTCTGACTCTTCATGGCACCATTTGTGATTTCCTTGACAAAGATAGTGGACCAGTTTGCCATTTCCTTCTCCATCTCATTTTACAGATGAGGAAGCTGAGGCAAACAGGGTTAAGTGACTTGCCTAGGAAGCGCCTGAGGCCAGATTTGAACTCATGAAGATGAGTCTTCCTGACTCCAGACCCAGAACTCCATCCACTGCACCATCAGTTATCCCAGGTAATGGCGGGACTGGATATAGATTATTGAAATCAACAGTTAATCTGAAAGCCGTGTTCAGCCTAGGCTCGCCACATCTGTTCTCTCCCTACCCATCCTCTCTCGGTGAATGCTCAAATGGCAAAGCCAGGAAGAACCCTCCATGTATAATCTGATCAGATTATCAACTCCAGGACCATTAAAACTAGGCTGGTTTTCATCTATCCTTATTTTAAATCCTCTAGCCTTTCTGGATATGGCAATTCAGTTAAATCCTAATTCTCTAGTTTTGAGAATAGGACTAAGAAGAACAAAAAAAATGCAGAACAAAAAGAGGCTGGAGATATCTCCACAGCTGACATGGAATGAGGGAGGTGTAATAAATAGTGTTGTGGAATGAAAGCCAGACTTGAAGTCAGCAGAGATCTGAGTTCAAATCCCACTTTGGATGCACAACCTTTCTGAGCCCCAATTTTCTATGAAAAGGGGATACTAAAACCTGCAGTACCTACCACACAGAGTTATTGTGAGGATTGAGAGACAATGTACATAAAGAACTTTACAAACTTTAGAGAACTATATTAATGTCCATTATTCTTTTTCCTTTTTTTTTTATATTCTTAATGTTTTATTTTTTCCCCAATTATATGTAAAAACAATTTTTAACATTGTAAAAAATAATTTGAGTTCCAGATCCTCTTCATTCCTTCCTCCCTACCCACTCCTTGAGATGGTAAGCAATTTGATATAGATTATACATGTGCAATCATGTAAGACATATTTCCATATTAGTCATGTTGTGAAAGAAAACAGAATGTCAGTTATTCTTAACAAAAGTTCAGGATGTTCTAGGTGAAGGGGCCTCTCCTTTGGATACAGGTTCTAGATCTGGGTAAGTCCTGATAAAACATTCTCAAAATGTGTCTAGAAAACCATCTGCATGGTAACCTTCAACATGTAACTGAGTGGTATTGTAAAAGCACTTTAGAATTTATATGGTTAAGAAACATTGGTGGTCAAAGCTTATGTGGAAGTATACTTTTATTGGTGGAAAGCCAAGAGTTCTCTTCATTAAAAAAAAAATACATTTGAATTAAGAGCATAAAATTAGCCCATTTATTAAACTATCAATGAGCCATCATCTTCTGGTGTTGTTAACCACTTTGTTTTTTAATCAAATTCAAACTTAAATTCAGACCAGGAGGAAATAATAAATAGGGGAAATTTCATCTCCCTAGTATTTAAAGACATGTAGACACACATACCCACACTCAACATGTCAAACACACAGGCAACTTATAGGAAATAAAATGCACTTTTCTCCAAAATGACTGGTGTGTTTAAAGTACCCCACTGATTGACACATGCTTTCACTTAATGATGATAATTACAAAGAATAACAACCCCAAACCACATCTGTTCAATGTAACAATCTCCCCCCACTATGTAGATTACATTGAAAGCTGTCAGAAATGCCAATTTTACTACCAATCACACACAAATACATTTGTAAGACAAGAAACAGATTAATAAGCATCAACACTTTTCTGTAAACACTTGTTGAAGAAGATAAAAGCTGGGGGCACGGCGTGACATGTTACACTGGTGGGAGCTTGGTGGAGTCTCCCCCCAACCGCTGATAACTCACAGGAAGGACAAAAGTGGACTCAAGAACTCTGCTTTCTGAGACAGAAAAGAGAAAAACACATCTGTATTCTTTCTACTATGAATGCTTCCCCCAAGACACTAGTCACTTTTTTCCTTGGATAACTTTTGCTAAAAATGATTTTTCAAACACTTTGGATTTGTAAAAAGAGAAGCTGGTATGGGCAGGACTTCCATTATAATAGTTTAAAGGAACTGATTAGTGTAAAGTGAAAAAGTGAGGTACGTGGATGGAGGAATGGCCTTGGACTAAGGAAGATCCATTAGCTGTGTGACTCTGATGAAGTCATTTAATCTATCAGTACCCCAGGCAACTTTCTGAGACTATAAATCACAAATGAGCTATCATATTACATAGTCTTATATATTACTCCCCATATCATGATCACTGCAATCCGGCCAAATTGGCCTCTTTGCTATTGCCAGCACACAGTCCCATCCTCCATCTCGACATCTTTCCCCTGGCTGTTCCCTGTGCCTGGAATGCACATCCCCCTCACCTTGGCCATTTAGAATCCCTTATTTCCTGTAAAATGTCCCTCAGGACACACCTTCTACATAAAACCCTTCCTCATCCTTCCAACTGTTAGTCTTTACGTATATAGGTTTCATACATGTTTATCTGAAGATTGTTTCCTTCAGTAAAATGTAAGTTCCATGAGGGCAAGGAGCTATTTCATTTTGGTCTTCATGTCCCCAGCACCTAGCTCCCCTCCTGGCACACAGTAGGCACTTTATCAATGAGTTGTCTGCTTATCTGATCCACTTTAGGGATAGGAGTTCCCACAGCAGAGAGCTCCCCATGCTAAAGAAATCATAAATTCACACCATTTATTGAATGGGTTCTATATGTAAAAGCTTTAAAAGTCTGATATTGCAAAGCTACACATCTGCTCAGAAACCTTCAATAAGCAGCTCCCTGTAACCTAAAGGATTAAATACAAACAAATGAGCCTGTTATTAAAAGTTCTTCACAATCAGGCTCCAATTGACCTTTTTTTTCCCCCATACTATTCCCCGTCTTCAATCCCGCCTAAACCCATGTGTCCTTAAAACACATTCATTCCCATTTTCTGGCTTTGTCTATGCTGTTGCACACACTGTATTGGGATTGCTCTCCCACTGCCACCTTCTTTCTATCTCTACTCATACCTCAAGATTTAACTTATATATCACCTCCTCCATGAAGCTTTCCTGAGGCCCCTCTAGGAAGAAGTTATTTCTCTTTTATTTCATGTCAGAGTATCTTACAATCCTAGTTTAAGATCAGAGCCTCATTGGCTAATAGATTTAGAACTAGAAGACAATTTAGAGGCCTAGTCCAACAGCCTCATTTGAAGTCCAGAATTTTAAAAAATTGCCCGAAGTTACTGAGATAGGAAGAAAAAGAACCCAGTTCCTCTAACTCCACCATTGTATTCTAATTACATTATTCTCATGTGGCAATCAAGCTCTGATTCACTGTCCCAGAAGTGAGTTGCCAGATATCTCTGATGGTTCTAAAGGTACCTCTGAAGGGGGTCAGAGTGTCTCTTCCCCAGTGACATCGTCTTAAGCTCCTATTCCATGTTTCCCTTCTGTTAGCTTCCAATGAGTAGTACCCCAGTTCCATTTAATCAGTTAACATCAGTTAATTTTACAAATAGATATTTAATAAAAGTAAAGAAGTACACACATTTCCTCAACACCCCAGGGCTATACTCTTTCCTATATCACCTTGGTCTCTGGGAAAAATGGGTTTAGTCTTAGCACAGTTTCTGTATAGCACTGGTCCCATTAAATTTAGCATCATTCCCTGATGAGTCCTCAATTCTGTTACCACCTCAGCTCCTATGGTGCTGGGTCCTCAGCCAACTGGGCATTAATGCTATGCTGATTGAAAAATCTGATGGACATCTTGACCTTTCAAAGATTCCAAGGTAATCTCTGTCCCCTAAAACAAAAGAAGCCTGAGACAGGAAATGAACCAAGGCCTGCATTCATGGGGCCACGCAGCATATTCAGAAAGATCGAAAGGCCCTTTACAGAATTGTCTCTCACAATACATAGCCAATGGAGTCAAACTATGAACAGAGGCCTAATAAAGAGAAAAAGGCTAAGGTTGATTAAAGCCTTTTGAAGGAACCCCCAGTTTCAGTTCAACATCTGCAACCAATCAATGAAGTTTCTGTCCACCAGGTGATTAGCTGACAGGAACCAGTTCCAGAATGTCTATGTATGGTCTAAAGTCTCTCTGAGGAACTTCCATTAGAGGTCATCATAACTGTCCCAGAAGGAGGCTCCCCAACCTCTTTTGTGGGGAGGAGTTAAATCAGTGGGATTCTGAACATGTACCAGTCCCCAGTTATATTTACAGGCTTCCATTTCTATCTCTTATATTTTAAACTTTTTATATTATTCTTATAAATTCTTAAATATCATATATAAAATATGTATTCTTATATATTATATAATATTCTTATATATAAGAATATACATATTATCTTTTAAACTTTCTGAGATCATGGACAGAGTCTTACTTATTTCTCATAGGCTCAGTTCATCCTGACTCCAAGGTAACCTCTCTATCCCATGCACCTTTTCTTTACTCAATAGTTCCTAAATAACTAGTTATTATAAAAGCACAATTTCTCTTTCAGCTACTCTGAATCCAATGTGTTTTAAGTATAATATAATATACAACGGGCAGTGGGTAAGTGCCAAATGAATGAATAAAATGGTTATTTTTTTTATCTCCCAAGTACCAGTGCTATAAAGGGGTTCTACTCTTATTAGTTTTACTCCCAGTGAACTGTGGCTCTCTCTTTTCCACCTGGGAAAAATGAAATATGCCTCTGAGAGGCAGAAGAGGGAATTTTCCACTAACTTTTTACCACCATGTATAAAAATCAAAGTTAAAATAAAAATGGATAGACAAAGGACATTGAACTAGTCAAGCTGTAAATAATGTGAACTTTGTTACCATAACATAATTGCAGGGTCTTTTATTCCAAAGCTGGTTGAGATCCAGGGTCATGTTTTTTATAGCAAGGGGGCATAGAATTATAGCCAGTCAGTTACATGATCTCAGACATATCATTAATGTAACATGACTTTGTTTGCTTTTGTATGACATGAGGCATTACTCTCTATGGCCGATGTATCAGATAATTGCAAAATAAATAAATAGCAGAATTTTAAGACCAAGGAGCTTTTGCCATGTCACTTTCAAAATGGGCCTTTTGCATTTAAAAAATAAGTTAAAACAATTTTCTCTTAATGTTATACATTTAGAAATATAGAAATTAATAGAACTCATTTGAGAAAAAAGATTTTTGCATTGATCAATTCCAGACATAAGCTAACAGTTACTCTATATAAGTATGACATATGTAACAACTGAAAAATATACCACCAACTATGAAGTTTCTCCAATGTCTGTTGAATGGAAATTACTTAAGGAGTCTTCCAAACTTATAAAGCAAAATTAATGACTAGTTTCATGTAGAAGATGAATGGATGTAGTTTGGAGTTTTGCAGAAGTTCTATAATATTCTATTTTAATGTCAATAGGATTGTGTTGAAAAGCGTTTGTTTTAAAATGCCCTGATTTCTTAGTAATGTTTGGATCTGTGAAACTGCTATAAAAAGGATCATAAACTCCAAGCTTCTTAAAATGTCCCAAAGTATAAATTACTATATTATTTCCATGTTATTTACTTGGAGAACATTTACTGAGACATATTTATATGCAACATAAAGAAAATAATGCTAAATAATGTCATTCCAATGGGGTAAGTTACCTTCTCAAGGTATTTTATAATTGTTTGTTGGATTGCTTAGAAAAGGTCATGTGTGGTAAGATGCTGAGCTGTGGAAGCTCACCAAAGATAATTCTGACTTCAAGATGGAACAAAAAACTGGACCAAACTGTATGCCCATTGATTGGCTGAAAAAATTGTGGCTTATGAATATATCACAATATTATTGGGCTGTTTGCAGTTCTTTGCTGTCACAAAAAAAATGATGCTATGAATACTTTGGTGTATATGGGAGTTTTGTTCTTACCAATGGCTTAGGTGGGGTTCAAAGCGCACATTCTGCAGTTGGTGAAGTATAGGCTCACATTGGCTTCCATGATGTCAAACTCAAATGGAAAGGGATCTCTGCTTCATATTGACTTAGAAAACTACAAATTAACATTGTCTCTATTGTATTGTATTTTTATTTATACTGTTAAACATTTCACAATTGCATTTTGTTCTGGTTCTGGAGGTGCTTGGGAGTGAGTTTGACATCTCTCAGTCTTCCTTAGATGACTCATCAATACATACAAAAAAGAGAATTGTCAGACAATTAAATATGCTAACCTATGTTTGACCATTTCTGAATGATGTTATGGGTTGAACTGAACATTCAATACAATATTCATTAAGTAACTACTATGTGCCAGGAACTGTAGCCAGATATTGGGAAAACAAAAAGCAAAATCTAATCAATCCTTGCCATCAAGGAATTTACAGTTAACAGAGAGAAAACAATGGAGGGAAAATAAAACATGTAAACAAGTAAGTCAATACAAAGTTATTTCAAGAGAGATGAAGAACTAAACACCAGGGAGCTCGAGAAATGCCTCCTGCTGGAGGTGACTGTGTTTTTAAAGAAAGTCAGGTATTCTAAGTAATAGATGTGACAAGGAACTTGCATTCCAGACACGGCTGAGCACTTGTGTAAATGGAGAGCAAGGATGGAATGACAAGCACAGTAAGTCAGTTTGACTGGAAAAGAGTGTGAAGGGGATTAATATGAACCTAGATGGGAGGAGTCAGTGAGAAGTCATATTGCAAAGGACTTTAAATGCTAAATACAGGCATTTTCATTTTATCCTGGAGGCAATAGGGAGCTAAGGAAGATTTTTGAGTAGGGTAAATAACAGGGTCAAGTGAAGAAGTATTAAGTGCACTGTGCTAAGTTCTGGAATTTCAAATACAGAAGCTTACATTCTGATTGGGGAGAAACCATACAGAGAAGGATGCTGAAAAGTGGATGGAGGTGGAAGAGAACAGATAAAGGTATTCTGTGTCAAGGAGGCATTGTAGAGAAAGCCTGGGAAAGTCAGGAATGCAGGGTGGTGTGAAATGATTGACATGGATGCCCTTAAAATGGAGGTTTGGGGATTAGCCAGCCAGCCAGAGGGAGGGATGCAGGGGTGGATAGTAGTTCCACTGTGGGAAGTCTAGAATGGAGTGAGCTTCCAGAGTGAAGAAGCTTCTGGGGAATTGTAAAGAAGGTCTGAGAGAATCAGTCATGCAGCTTGGAGAGGAATGACGACCAGTAAACATGTTGTTGAATCACTTCAGTCATATCTGACTCTGTGACCACATTGGGATTTTCTTGGCAAAGATACTGGAGTGGTTTGCCATTTCCTTCTCCAGCTCATTTTACAGATGAGAAAAATAAGCCAAACGGGGTTAAGTGACTTGCCCAGGGTCACACAGCTAATAATTGTCTGAGGCTAGATTTGAATTCAGGTCCTCCTGACTCCAGGGCTGGAGCATGATCCATTGTGCCACCTAACTACCTCTAATAAACATAGGAGATCAATAGAATCTAGATCAGATCAACATTCTAGGGTTTTGTTTTGTTTTTTTAGCTATTTGGAGAATGAGTTGAAGATGGAAGAGATTAGAATTAGGGAGACCCATTAGGGTGTTACTGCAACAGCAACATCCTTAATTAACTCTAGAGAACAGTTGACCTTTGGCAAATTATGGTACATCTCTTTACAAACAGTTCCAGAACAGGCATGAGGTGTAGAAATACTCCACTCACCATACATATACCTGTGCATTAGGATGCTTCATGGTCTATCTTCTCTTCCCATTGCAAGAATACAAACTTTCCCTTTTCTTTTGGGGTGTTGGGTGGGATAGGGTAGGGCAGGGTCAGGATATGGTACAGAGAAGCTAGTGGTGTGTTGTGGGCAGCTAGGTGGTGAAATGGATAGAGCACTGGGCTTGGAATCAGGAGCTCTTCCTGAGTTCAACTCTACCTCAGACACTTACTAGCTGTGTGACCCTGGGCAATTCACCTAACTTTGTTTGCCTCAGTTTCCTCATCTGTAAAATGAACTGGAAAAGGAAATGGTAAACCACTCCAATATCTTTGTCAAGATATTGGGGTCACAAAGAGTCACACACAACTGAAAAATTACTCAAAAACAAAAGCTTAACTCTGCTACGCTGTGCTGAAA
Organism: Petaurus breviceps papuanus; assembly: GCF_028583685.1. NCBI lineage: Eukaryota > Metazoa > Chordata > Mammalia > Diprotodontia > Petauridae > Petaurus > Petaurus breviceps. The sequence goes on from NW_027187372.1 coordinate 25,330,129, forward strand.
GAATGAATGCCATGGCACATTGGCAGTGAATGGTACCACATAAAAATAATTTACAGAGCTCACCAAGACCTGCCATGTGCCTTCATAGAACTAATAAGCAGTACAGATCTTACTCCAGCATTTAATCAGATACTGCTCTTATCCTGTAGGAACTTTTGATAACATTCTAAGTATCTCATATAAAAGTATGTAAAGTGAACTAGAGAAGGAAATGGGAAACTACTCCAGTATCTTTGTCAAGAAAACCCAAAGAGTCGGAAACATCTGAATGACTCAACAACAAGCAGAAAAGATTCTAATTCCCAAGGTAATCTGAACCAATGCAAACATGTGCATCTGAACACATTCTCTCTGAACCAGCTGCTTCTAGGGTATCTTGGCATCTAAGTCAATGGTTCACAGAAATTCCACAGAGAAGGGGGCACTATAAAGGCTGCCAGGGAGCAGGGTAGGATGAGGAGAAGAGTGAAGAGGCCCAGCTGTGACAGCTAGAAAGTGGCATAAACTGGCACTGGTCTGTTTCCATGCTCATCACTAAACACATTAATCAGTCCCAATCTCAGTGAGCCACCAACTGACTACTTAGCCTTGGAAACCTCTTGAAAAAATTTCCATTGAGGAAAATGTTGGGGATGCCCTGCTGGGGTTCACTGGTCATTGACATTTGGGAATTTGAAACAGAATTAAGGTGCTTTCTTCTCAAACTTCCCTCTTCTTGCCCCCCAATTCTGTCTTCTCAAAGAGGCCTTCCCCATTTCTCAAAGGCAGAGTCTTTGAGTGGGGATTGCCCAGGAACACAAATCAGGCTAAATGTTTGTTGAGTGGCTCTAAATGCAAACCATACTCCATCACTACAGGGACATACACATATGTTTTACAAATTTAAAATTTTTTAAATATATATCATAAAAGCAGATGTTTGAAATATCCCTATCCCGATAGCATCAAGTTATATTTCTCTCTGCTAACAGAGATTCATGACTGAATCCATATAACATACGGCAGTGCAATATAGAACAACACAATACAACACGACTCACAATACAACAGGACTCAATGCAACATAACACAATGTAACACAACGCAACACTACTCAACACAACATAAAAACAATATAACTCAACTCTTGCCACAGTGGGATTCAAAGACTATCTTTTCTAGGACTGAACTCACACACAGGCAGATTCCCAACTGGTTGTGATTTCAAAGATCCCAGTAAGACCCTTTCTGGTATCTCCCAAGTCCTCCCCAAAGGGCTTGTTGATAGCTGAAATTCCATGATTAAAGAGTCGTTTCTTTGAACAAAGTTTGAATCCCTCTTTTAAAATATAAATCTACTGAAAGGGGTAAGACATTAAGTTTATTTCCCAGGCTTGTCATGAGGACTGAATGAGATGAAAGCATTTTGAAAAACATTTTAAAGTTTTAGGGCACCGAATCAGCACTACTTGAGGCCATAAGCTATGTGAACTTATTTTATTTAAACTTGGTATCTCTGTTCAGTGCTTGGTAAATGTTTAACAAATGTGCATTGAATTTGAATTATGCTGAATGACCTTGAGTAAGAACTACTATATTGAAAATTACCGGGCGGCCAGGTGGCTCAGGGAGTAAGAGCACCAGCTCCAGTGTCGGGATGACCTGGAGATCAAATCTGGGCTCAGATACTTAGCACCACACCCAGAAATAACTGGCCGTATAACCTTGAGCAAGTTACTTAACCCTGATTGCTTTAAAAAAAAAAAAAAGAAAATTACCAGCTGAATGATGAAACTTTATGTTGATCTCCAAAACTGTGACACATGTAAAAGAGTGTTCTAAACATAGCATCCCAGCACCCTGCATGTAGAAAGTAGGTGCTGCCTCAAGGTCCATTGAATGGGATAACTTTAAATTTATAATCATTTAATGAGTGGATCTTTACATACTCAATCCTTAGTCAACAAATATCCATTTTTTCTTTATTGGTTCTGCATCTGCCTGTTCCTTTCTATTCTCTAGTTCTTCATATCTCCCTCATTTTATTCTTGGACTTATCTTATTAACGGATCTTCAAACTGTTTGCAGGAAGTCCTCCTTCAATTCATCATGAATGCCACTCCTTGATTAAATATCCTAAAATTCCCTTCATTGGCTCCGTATTGCCCACAGGATAAGTTCTGCCTGCCTTAGCCTGCCATTCAAGATTGTTTCCAACCTTAAGCCCTACAATTCCCCAGGACAAACCCACTTTCCCCATCAGGTGTCTCCTCATTATCCTCTACAGATATCTACCATTGCACCTTTCCTTAAATGTTTCCTCCTACTCCTTCAGGGAATATTTCTACTCTAACCCCATTCTCTCCACCTAACTAGATTTTACCTATGCTTCAGGGCCAAACTTGTTGATAGAACCTGAAGTTAGGAAAACCTGGGTTCAAATGTGGTCTCAGACACTTACTAGCTATGGGACCTGGAGCAGATCATTTAACCTTGCTGGGGCTCAATTTCTTCATCTGTAAAATGGGAATAATAATAGGACCTCCCTCCCAGGGATCTTGTGAAGATCAAGTTCGATAATATTTGTAGAGTAGTTGGCATACTGCCTGAAACGTAGTAGATGCTACGTAAATGCTAGTTATGATCATTATTATAATCGATAAGTAGCAGGCAGGAAGGGTTATTATTGTTAATTATAACAACAACAATAAGCATTCCCGACTATCCCTGCTGGCAGTGATCTCTCCTGTATTCTAGGATGCTTGTGTGTACTACTGTAGCGGCAAGCACCCCAGTGTTCCCAGGGTGGCTGCCACCACAGGTTCTTGGATCTGCTTTGATAAAGGAAAGCAACTCAAAATGGGTTAACAAGCTTACTTTAATCAGTCAGACATATATCGTTTACCTTGTTCAGGGGAAAAGGTCAGCACCCCAAACTTTACACAGACAGAATTATTAAGACAGAAACAGATCTAGTAGACAGATTTCAAACTGTCCAACCATTACATCCATACCCAGTCAACATCTGGGTTTTTTCAAAGCCGGGGGGGGCTCTGGACAACGGCTTCCCAGAATTCAGATCAAATCACAGAATACTTCGCAAAGTGAGCCCCCAAAACAAAGCCTCACATCAGGGCTTATATAGCCTTCTCCTGGCTCACAGAATGTAACAACCTTTTGGACCCACTGGCCAATCAAAAAGTATCTACTGAAAAACAAGCCTCCCACCCCAGGCTTCAGGTGCACTTTAGCCTAGGGGCAGGGAAGATCTTCCAAATCTGCATTCCCATTACAACTACTTGTGTGTCATGGCTGTTCTTAATCTCTCAGTGCTTTGCTATTTTAACACAGTTGATTTAGAGTGTCCTTCTGCCTTACTAGCCTTCTTCTCCCATTGGTGAATGGGAAACCCACCATTGCGGTCATGCTTCATTCCCTTCCTAGCTGTGCTTCCCACTTTTTGGGACTTTGCCATAGTGTCCTCCCTACTCTTGGGGATGACAACCCCCACCTTCAGCTCCCTTTTATGTGATGTCTTCCCTTATTAGAATGTATGCTCCTTGAGGGCAAGGGTTGTCTTTATTTCTGCTTGTATTTGTGTCTCCCGGATTACCACAGTGACTGGCAAATAGTAGGTGTTTAATAAAAACTTGTTGTGTTCCTGTCATTGTATTAGATCATTTAGATCCCTCCTGGCAATAACATTCTCTAATTTTATCATTTGTACACTGCTTTGTATTTTTAATGAACATTTCTTGTCTCTATATATTTTATCTATCCAACTTGAGGGTAAGGACCATACTTTATACTTCAAAGAATCTATGATTTTATCAAGATGGGTACTTCTTCTAATGGGACAGTTCACAACCTCTCCATACCTTCTCATTCTGTGAGATTCTCTCCTATCCAATAACCCTTCCACAGGGACTACAATTACAGGGAGATTCCTCTAGATCAGGGGTTCTTAACCTATGATCTGTGAACTTTTTTTTTTGCTTTTTGGAGGGGGCAGTTGGGGTTAAGTGACTTGCCCAAGGTCACATGGCTAGTTTTTGTGTTAAGTGTCTGAGGTCTGATTTGAACTCAGGTCCTCCTGACTCCAGGGCCAGTGCTCTATTCACTGTACCACCTAGCCACTCACAGATATATGAACTTTTAAAAAAGATTTTTTGGTATCTTTCAATATCTTTGGTTTCCTTTGTAATCTTATATGTTTTATTTATTTTTTATTTAAAACCACTATTCTGAGAAGAGGTCTATTGCCTTCACCAGACTGTTGCCCAAATGTTCCACTACACACACACACACACACACACACACACACACACACACAGGTTAAGAACCACTGATCCAGATCTTTTTATATGTGTAATTACCACTGAACCATGAGTATTGTCCATTAGTTATCCTTGGCTCTTGCTAAATGACTGGCCCAACTCTTTTTCTGGTCATAGATCTTTCTGATAACATCCTTTAAACCTCTTCTGCACAGTTCATTGTTGGCAGTATGTTGCAGCTAATTCATGCCCTCTTCACATCTCTCTGTTGCCCTTTGGGCGACCCTTAACTTTAATCCTTTGGAAGCTGTGATGTTTCATGATTTGCAGCCATACACTGCTACCAGAAGAACATCAGTGTTAAAACAATGGACCCTTGTTTCAGGAAGAAACTTTGGGGACTTTAAAGGCATTATATAATTTCCCAAAGGCAACCAGACCCATTCCTCCTCCGGTTTACTTTTAAGCCTAGTTCATTGTACATCCTCAGTTTCTGTCCAAAATTAAATAGACAGACAGACAGATGTGGCAATGGGCCAGCTCTATGGATTATCCATCCAACTATGCATATCATTACCGGAACAAAAGACATTCTTCTTCTACTTTTAAAATTCAATTTTATTTTAATTTCAGTTTCAATTTCTCATCCTTCCACCCCTTCACACACTCATCAGAAAAGCAAGAAAAATAAACCCATTATAAATATGTATAGTCAAGCAAAACAAGTTCAATGGGCATTCTTCATTGACCTCCTGTGTGAATTATTAGGTTGGACTTTTTTGAGTGATCATGTAACTATTTAGGAAACTCTACAATGTCTTGGGGTTTGATGCAATGCAAACCAGAGCATCTGAAGGTCTCTACCATCAGTAGATACCTTTTCCATTTGGATTCTTCCTGGATGACAGTGGCAAAGGCAAACACATTTGGCAAGTCTATATCTCCCTTGTTTATGCCTTGCTTGCTATTAATAATTGAATGGTTTTCAAAGAAAGCTGTCTCTTTCATGACCTCTTTGAAAGAATCCTGGGTGATTTTCACATGTTCGTGGGTGACACTTTGTTGGTAGAGATCCTTTCAAGCTATATTACAATATACAGTACAACGAGCATTTATTAAGCACCTATTATTTGCAAAGCACTATATGAGGTACAGGGACACAAGGACAAAATAAAAAACAGTCCCTACCCTCAATAAGCTTATAACAAACAGAACAGTGGGATCTTAGACTTTCTATATCTTTCCATAGATTGTGCAGCTCTAAAGATGTGACATACTCTAGAAGATCATTTATGAAAGCTTTCCTGTTTCATTCTCATAGAATTATCAAGGTGCACTGGCTATCTATATAAAATTTTCCCATATTTTATAGGGATAAGAAAGTAGGCATATGGGGGTCAATCATTATTGATCTTTCTTTGTTATAATTTTTGAAGGTAATAAGTTCCATACAAACTATGTTTGCCTTTGGGGGTGCAAAGGTGTCTTCAGGAAGTTTATATTCTACTTGGAAGATACAATGAGTACACAGAAAAAAAATTATATTTAAATATGTATATGTATGTATATATATTACCCAGGCTTCTCTGAGCATATCCAGTTCTAAATCCAAACCTCCCTCAGGTTTGAATTCCAGATTCAGAAGAAGGACCAATAATGATGGGGATCAGAAAATGCCTACTATAGAAGGTAGTACTTAAGCTAAGACTTAAAGGAAACTAGTGATTCTAGGACATAGAGGAGAGGAGGGAGTGAATTATATACGGGAACTACTTATACAAAGATCTGGAGATGGGAAACAAGGTCATGAATGGGGAAACAAGTTTGACTGGAATGGAGAGTACACAAAAGAGCAATATGACATAGAACCAGAAAGGTCAATAGGAGCCAAATTGTGAAGAACTTTGAATGCTACATAGAGGAATTTATGTTTTATCCTGGAGGCAATAGTGAGCCACTGAGGATTTTTTAGTAGGTAGTGATATGGTTATATTTTTATTTTAGGAATATCATTTTAGTAGGAAAGTTCATGATTAATAGGGAAGTGGAAAATCTAGAAGCAGGGAAGCCAAATAGGAGGTTATTGCAAAAGTCTAGATGAGAGGCTATTTGAATTATATTAAAGGTTGTGTGAGAAGAAAGGGATATGTGTGAAAGATGTAGTTGAGATAGAATCAACAAGACTTGGAACTGATTTAGATATAGAAGATGGAGGAGAAGGAAGAGCCAATGATGATTTCAAAACTGTAAAACTAAATATTTGGGAAAATGTTAGTGCATTCACTAGAAATCAGGAAATGTCAGTTTGCAGGAAAATACAATAGGGTACAATTTGAACACATAGACTTTAAGATGTTGCATACAAATAGAAATATCTAGGAGGAAGTTGAAAATATAAGACTGGAGTTAAGGGGGGGGGGGAAATAGGGACAATAGGAATTGTCTGTATAAAAATGAAAATCCACCCATGAGAGCTGATGGGATTAAAAGAGAGAAAAGAGGGTCTGATATAGAACCAGTGAGATAACTACACTTAATGTGTGGGGTAATGATCTGGCAAGGAAGATAAAGAAATGTAACATGGCTGTCTCAATGTAGCTTACAGGGAAGTAAGACATCTCTGGCATCTCATCTCCCACTATTTTCCTAGGGAAACTTTAATCATTGCCAGGAAGGTAGAAGAATGCTGAGGCTCTGCTTTCCTTAGATTGGCAGGTACCAGAATAGAATTATATCTATTATTCCCTTAAATATTGTTAGTCTAGGGGAAAGAACTTTAAGATTCAAGTTAAACTCTTGATTCATTAGTGGGAAAAGGGAGGACCCAAGTTTTATCTCTTGGGAAGGAAATATCCCCTTCCCACCAAATACTAGCTCTTCAATGAATATACTTAGCAAACAGCAAAGAAACTCATTTATCCAAATCCATAGCAAAATTGAAAACAGAGAGAGTATACATATGAGAATATACACCAGACAATGCTGATTAAAGGAGCTCTCCCATTAGCTCAACTGAGAAACAGAATGCCAATTCTTACCACCATAGGAGAAAATTCTCAAAGTATTTAGTATAATAAGTTGAAGATAGGAACATGATAGAGACTTACAGCTCCTCTCTTGTCAGTTTCTTCCCAGAATCTTTTTCTCCCTTCAGCAACTTGAAGAGAGGTTGGCATTGTGGATCTTCTCTCACCTAGTTGAAAGCCTAAAGAAACCCAGAGCTTTCTCTTCTTCACTCTCACCAACTCTGCTTTGCTCCTCAAACAGGTTCAGGGTGTCGATCTCCACTAATGAGCAGAGAATCCCATACTAATGGACTTTGGGACTTGTGTTATAGAAATAATAAAGAAAAGGAGGGTGAATTCTCCTTGATTCTTTCCATTCTTGGATTTTACTAGAATATTTCATCTCTATCCCTCCTTTGTCCTCATTACATCCTAACTTCTATTATACTTACTTGTATACATCATCTCCTTCTCCCCACCAGAAAAATGTAAGTTTCTTCATGATAGGGATTGCTTCATTTTTTATCTTTCTACTATATACAAGCAGCAGTATGGCAAAGCAAATAGAGAGTTAACTTAGACATCAAGAAGGTTCAAATCCTACCACTGATGTGGACTGACTGAATGACCCTGGGAAAATCACTCAAACTCTCCATGCCTTAGGCAACTTTCTGAAAGCTACAAATTGCCAAATAAATTCTGCTGTGCATTGATAAAGGGGATTTCCTCATTGGAAATTTCCTACACTGAAGAAATTAAAAGCCTAGCAATTAAAAAAAATACTGGACCATAAGCCTTACACATAGTAGGAACTTACTAAGCTAGGAAATGCCTTAAATTCACAAATATAATACTGTTAAGCATTACTAGCTTCAAATTGCAAACTCAAGGGGCAAGATTTAGGTTTGGTTTTCCTTATTGTCCCTCCTCACCAACTTCTCCTGACTCCAGGGAGTGGTTCAGGAAAGATTGTAAAAATTTCAGTATTGGCTTTTACACTTCTGAAATCTGCAAACACTACAAATCAGGGCTTGAGGTATTGTTTCTTGATCATCTTCCCTTAAGAAAGTGATGTAGAAAATGTTAATAATGCAGTTTAACCTAAAAATATGTTGTGCGTTTTGAAAAGTCAATCATTAAGCATTTACCAACATACACATAGGAGGCAGGTACGTGGTTCAGTGAATACAACCCTAGGCCTGGAGTCAGGAAGACCTGAGTTCAAATTTGATATCAGACACTTATTAGCTGTGTGACCCTGGGCAAGTCACTTAACCCTGTTTGCCTCAGTTTCCTCATAGATAAAATGAGCTACAGAAGAAAATTACAAACCACTCTGGTATCTTAGCCAAGAAAACCCCAAAAAGGGGTCATGAAGAGTTGAACCCAACTGAAGCACTAAATACACTCTAATACACCCCAGGTGCCCAGGCCCCTCAGGCTATTCCCTGGCTTTCCTGGTATTATGCTATCTAGAACTTTCTCTCCTTCTGCCCTCCCTTCCAAACCAAACTAAGTCTTACAAACTCAAGGTCCTGATCTCAGCTGAGAGATGGAAGTAATGGGTCATTCATATCAACTAGTCTTAATTTGCTAACTAGCTAAAGAAGGTGGGTCCTCCAAGGTAATCTTAAACCTTATCTCAATTAAAATACAATCTCTACAAGGCCCTTTAAGAGTAACTCTAATGTTAGAAATTTCAGACTGGTTGGGGAGAGATACTAAGTTTTCTCAGTCTCTCAAGTCCTTGGGAAGCACTTTTAACTTGTTCTTCAAAATGAAATCTCTCTTGTGCCATAGGAGGGTCACCCTTAGAAGTAAACTATCTAAAACCTTCTAGAAAGCAAAGACAAAATCCAAAAAATAATGCACCAGACCCAGGGAAAAGCATCCAGTCAAAGATAGTTTGATAAAAGTAAAAACAAAACATTCCAAAGAAGTCAGAAGCAAAAGCCAATAGGACAAAATATAGGAGGTTAAAAAAACCCACACCTAACTAGGAAATGCTTTAATTCCACTAAAAGAAAAGAATGGACCCACCTGGCATGTGGATGTATTCTCAGACAGAGGCAATTTATTTTTGGTCCAGACTGCATAGGTGTGAGGAACTCCCAGTGTGAAGATTCTTTCTGACAAAACAGATCAGTAAGTCATCTGTAACCCACAGTCTGAGAGTGTAAAGGGGGACACTGAGAGATTGTGACCCACCCTTTGTGGCATAGCTGGTAGGCCTCAGGGGTAGGATTTGAATGAACCCGGCTCTTCCAAAGTAGGAAACCCAGCATACACTTTGGGAGAAGTATGGAAGGAGCATTCAGTCAGGAGAAAGGAACTGAGAAGCCCTTTGGCGATTTGGCTTTTAGAGATTAATTTGTATACCTTGAGGCTAATTCATTTGCTTTTGCATTATTTTAAAGGATGAATTAGAAACAAATAGAAGAACAAACAGAAAAGAAGAAAAATTCACAAAAGTCACCTACAAAACAAATTAAGTGTGCATCCTTGAATTCAGAACAAACTGCTTGAAGGTCTGGCAAGTACAATTCCTGAACAGGAATTAAAACAATTGTCATATTTAAAACTCTTCACATGCAGCATCTCAGTTGAGCCTCACAAACACTCTACTAGCTAAGTCCAACAGTTCTGTCACTCCCATTTTACAGATGAGGAAACTGAGATGATCAAGTAGTCAGCGTGTGAGGTGGGATTCAATATCATGTCTTTCCTGGCGAGACAAAGAGAGAGACAGACAGACAGAGAGAGAGACAGAGACAAAGGGAAAGAGACAGAGAAAAAGAGATAGAGATAGAGGGAAAGAGAGACAGAGACAGAGAGAGAGACAGGGAAAGAGACAGAGAGAGACCAAGAGAAAGAGAGAACACACTTCAGCCCTTGATCCCTTTTCCAATTGAGGCTTCTTTTTCTTCTAGCTCTTTACTTAGCAGAGAAATTCTGCCCTGTAAGGGATGGGCTGCCCGTCAGGACAGGGATGAATCTAACAACAACTTAATAACTCAATCACAAAACTAGTCCTGCAGTGTGTGGAGGCCGCATTTACTGTCCTTTGGGGCCATAAAAAATCCTAGCCCTGGGTTCCCAAGTGAACTGTTTATAGATCTTGATTTACACAAACACAGGTCTATTAAATATGAGACCAACAGATTTGGGAAAATCCAGAGACATAAAAATAGGGGGAAGGAGAAGGAGGAGGGAAGTAAGATTCTCATGCCAGGCAGAAAGGTGGGTATTTTACTCTAGGCATTGCTGGGCACCTCTCTGGTAATTCATAGCAACAGAAAAAAGAAGTGATATCTGGCATAAATTATAGTGCACCATAGCTTCCCAAATAGCTCTTCCTGTTCATTTAATTGTATGCACATTGCTTTCATTAATCCTCAGGAATATTTTTAAAAATTAGTAAAATTTCTTTGTTCAGTAAATATGTATATGCATAATATATAGTATGTGTAATATGTATATGTGTGTGATACATAAGATGTGTGTGTGTGTGTGTGAGCTGGAGAAGAAAGGTTTTCCATTAGCAGGAAAAAAGACTATATGGGCATGTTTTCTTCAAAGCCTTTGAGGAAAGACTAATGAAGAAGAGAAAAGACAAAAGAATATATTTTCCTTGACTGAGGGGAACCTGCAAAAGGAAAGGCTTGGTATCTAGACTTTGGGCTTGTAGGTGCCCTCCTAGATGCAAAAGTGCTCTGGGCATAAACAGTGGTTGCAGGTCTATAGCACATAACACAGAACCATTCTTATTCCCCAGACATCACCAGCGACCAACACAACACACTGCCACTACACTGTGTCATAAAGGTGTTTTATGTGTATTGTATATCTTACTGAAGCCTCATGTTCCCGGGTCCATTGCCATCACCTAATAGTATAGGACAAAGACCAATGTCCAACTCTGGGCAAGACAGAAAATTGCAAAAGTGACCCTAACCTCTCTGATAGACTTCACTTTCAAAGGTTTGGCCAATTCTCCAGGATAGATCAGGTCCCATTGTGGTTGTGACAACAATGCTATTTCCCAGGCTGATAGCAAAACTTTCCAGTGGATGAAGAAAATACGATAGCATTGAAGCCCTCAGAGAGATTGCTTTGGGCACCAAGAGGCTGCTTCTCATTAAAGCTCAAGATTTATTGCAAAATTTTAAACTTGTAACTTGCAGCAGGAGGTAAATACTGAAAACTCGTGTGTGTGAATGTGAGTGTGTGTGTGTGTGTGTAGCATCAAGGTCAATTCAAGAGTGTATGCCACTTTTTTCAGAAAAAGGCAACAAATGATGGATTTGTTGCAATGTTCTTTCCTCACTGAGATATATCTTAATTCTAACCATCCTTTAAAATCAAGCTAAAGACTCACCTCCTTTAATTAATAGGAATCAAATACATACAACTCTTTTCTGGAAAGGCTCCATACTTCATTTGCCTCCAGTAGCCATTTGCTCTGAGTTTCCTGTCCGAAATATCTGTTACCTCTGGCAACAGGTCACTGCTCCACTTTCAGCCTCAATTTTTTTCATCTGTAAAATGAGGAGGTTGGATAAGATATCTCTAAGGACTCTTCCAGCTCTAAAGGTATGTTTCAGTGGTTCTATATTAGAACTTTAATAGAATGTATGCTCCTTTTGAAGTGAGGATTGCCTTATTTGTACTTATTTCTCCAGGCATAGGGTATGGCTCATTGCAAGTACTTAAAAATGCCTTTTTATCCATTCATTCATTCATTCATCCACCCAAACATTCATTCATGTCATTGGATCTTCTCTTATCACTTCAATTCTGTGGTTTATGCTTCACAAAGCCATAATAATAACAATAATGTTAACAATAATGATAATAACAATGTGTAGCTAGGCAGCTCAGTGAGAAGAGTAATGGGCCTGGAGTCAGAAAGACCTGAGTTCAAATCTAGCATCAGACACTTAATAGTGTCTACTACACTTCATAGTGTCTACTCTCTTACTGTAGGTTTTTGTGAGTAGCAAATGAGATAATATTTTGTTAAGTGTTTTGCAAACCTTAGAGCACTACACAAATGTTAGCTATTATTATTATTAACTCCTACAGTACCTGCTGTGTGTAGATATTACTCACATGATACTATGGATATCTTGCTGAGTACTGACAGTAGCTTTTCAAAGGACCATAGCTACAGAACTAGAAGAGATCTTAGACACCATCTAGTCCATTTTACAGAAGAGAAAAATTGAGGCACAAAGAGGTGACAATAAGTTAGCCAAGGTTACAGAGGCAGTAAGTGACAAAATCAGTATTTTTCACATACACGTATGTGTGTATGTATATATGTAAGACATTCATATACAATATATCTATATGTGTGCATATGTCTTATGTCCCCAATTAAATTATAAGCTTTTTTATATATTGTTTCTTATTGTTTTTTGTATCATTAGTTCTATGCAGATATCTCACTATCAGGCAGAAAAGAAATTCTTCCTTTAAAAAAACAAAGGAATTTAAAACCAGATGTCTTGAGGCAGAAAGAAAAAGGAAGGGGAATAAATAGCTTAAAATAGACCTTACTCAGTGGACTCTTTGAAAAATAGAATGGAATAAACATAAATCAGTGAATACACGAAACAACATACACACCAAGCAATTAAAAATTTTAGAAAAGTTAAATATGCTAGAGTTCTGATAATTACTGAATGGAAATGAAAAGGAATATACCTATTTCTCAGCCTGACAGAATAGTTTTATAGCATTGACTATATTCTAGGGCATAAAGACTTATAAACTAATGAAAAATATGAACATACAGAAGGAAAATACCTTTCATAAGGTACACTTTACTTTTTAATATGTTATATATTTTATTAGATATTTCCCAATTATATGTACAAAAATTTTAATATTTATTTTTTAAAATTTAGAATTCCAAATTACCTCCCTCTCTCCTGTCCTTCCCCCATCCATTGAGAAGGCAAGTAATATGATATTAATTATACATGTGAAGTTACGTAAGATATATTTCCATATTAGCCATGTTGCAAAAGAAAATACACACACATATAAACAAGTGAGAAACATAAAGTTTTTTAAAAATACATTTCAATCTTCATTAGTTCACTCTCTGGAGGTGGACAGTGTTTTGTCAACAGTGGTTATATAAATGATAAAAGAATGAGTTCAATCATTGCGTCTCAAAGGTCAAAGATGATATACCATCCAAGAGATAATGAACCCTGGTACTTGTATGTTTTGGCTTATTCTTCAGTTACTTCAATAGATCTAAATTCCATAGACAAGAATATTCTCTCTACATATTCTCAGTCCATGTAATTCTTGTAAATATATTTCCCAAAATTCTTCATAAAGGATCCACCCAACATATTGTAGGCCTTCCAATTTTTAAAAATATATCATGGGTACCAGTGTCATACTGGGGCTGTCGGTCTCATCAGTCATTCAATACCTGAACAGTCTACCTCCTTTTCTAATCACAAACATCCCTACTAATATCTTATATACTATTTCTCATGAGTAATCCATCACTTTTGCATAAATGTTGCACTTTTATGCACCTTAGGCATCTTTTCATTGCTCTTTAGATCATCTGCAGTTGTGAATCTTCTGCGATTGTAGTAATCCATGATTCACAGTCATATAGCATCATTGTGAAAATATCAGTGTCAAACAAGATAGGCTTTGTGTCAGCAACCAGCTTGAATTTGTTAGAAACCTTGTGTAGTTTCTCAAATGGAACTTAGTCTACTCTTGTATACCTACTCAAGGCACACACACACATAAATACATGCCTTGTGTATATAATATATATACAACATATATGTGTATAGATTTGCATATACATAGTAAATATATATATACACATACACACACACACACATATATATATATATATGTATGTATGTACACACATACACACACCAATGAACTAACTCAATGGTTTATCTATCCAGCTACATGTTATAAGCTGGGCAAGATGTGTTATTCATCTACTTTGCTATTTTGCTATGGATGGCTTAGTCCAATCTCTTTAATGACTATGGATTTCATTGAGAATGTCCTGTAGTGACCCAAAATGTCACCATGGAATTAAGATTAGAGTTATCTCTATAAAAGTCACAACACAAAAGTGACTGGGTTATGTGATGGGGTTAAGAGAGAAAATCCCACTAAGCCCTCAAAGGAAATATTTTCTCTTTATATCCTTTCACTTTTCTTTCACTTATGGTTTCTTCTTAGACTTTTCCCACTTTTTATTCCTTTGGTAGGTATAAATACTTGAAATTCAGCAATAAAGAGGTAGTACCTGTATCATAGATGAAAGCTCATTGATCTTGTTGGAGAGGAGTGAGCAGGTATACTGTTGTTAATAAATATTGTCACTTAAAAATAATGAGCTCCTCCCTTTTTCTTTTTCTATGGTCTGGGGTTGAGGAAAGAAGAAATGAAAACATAGACACTGGTTTATAATGAGACTATAATATGATAAACAGAAAAAAAACTGAGTAATCATCTTTCTATCAGTCTACACACATATATACATACATATAAAGAGAGTAGAAAGATATGTATTAAGAACATACTGTAGGACAGAAGAATTTATTGTGAGATAAAATCTAAGAAAACTAATAAGATATGTTCACTACTAATAAAGAATTCCTAAAACTTAAGGATCATAGATTTAGGGCTAGAAGAGACATTAGAAGTCAAGGTACTTTGCATAGGCTATGAAGAGAAGAATCTGTTTGTTTTTTAATTGTGGGCTGCCTTTTGCCCAAGCGCTTATATTCTAAGATAGACAAGCATTGATATGGCTGGGTAAAGTTGGGGGAAAAACCTAGATATCCCCTACAACATCTTTCAGTAATTCTGAAGATTAATGACTGTCCTTCTATGTTTTACCAGGAAAAACCATCAAGTACATGCAGCCATTCCCATCAATAGCCAAACCCCAGCTAAGAAGGTTCCCAAATGCTCACAGAGAGAACATGATAGAAATCAGGTCTCCAGAGCAAGTAGAGAGAATTACTTATAAAGACCCAAGAGGCTTAAACTCCTGCAATCATGCATGTGCTACTCGCATAATTTTGGTTACCGTGCATCTATAATATCACATGAATTAGAGACCTTTGGACAATTTTTTAAAATGGGAAATTCTTTTCTATACAAATTGGGAATTTTTGTGACATTTATTTCCTTTTCATTAGGGTATTTAGGAGTGATAAATTTCATTTCCATGTCTAAAATAGAGATGTCATTCAAAAGACTTACAATCTATAGCCTATATGGTATTCTTATAAGACACTTCCATCTAGTGGCCAATGTGAGGACAAAGAAGCAAAGATGATTTTCTTTAATTTCATTACCTCCTTAGTTTAGGCTCATTTTAAAAGAAAAGAGTGCCATTTAAAGAATTTTATTCCCACCAATAGTATCAAATATTGTCTGATAAAATGCAGTTTGAAAACAGTTTTTTAAGGATTTTTTAATGGGGGAAAAACTAGGTAGATTATTCATAAGCACAGAATCTGGCACCATTTTATATAAACCTGGAAGAAACTCTAAGGAAGTAAATGTCCCCTACCAGTACAGATCTGGCATTTTAGCTTCTTAGAGAGATGTTTGCAGCACTGGAGATAAGTGAATTCAATCAGGGTCACAGATAGTATGTGTCAAAGGTAAAATCTGAACCTAGGTTTTCCTGGTTTTAAAGTTGGTTCTCAATTCACTAGGCCCTGCTGCCTGGCACATAAAGGCTACTTAATAAATACTTATTAAATTAATTGGACTGGAGTTTGAAAAGTAGTCATATTAAAAGCTATGGAGATAACCATGAGTCAACATACCAAAATTTCTAGGATACAGTTAAAGCAGTATTCAGAGGAAAAAAATTATGTCACTGAAGACATAATTAACAAAATAGAAAAAGAACATTCATAACTTGAATGTATACAATTTGAAAAACTATTAAACCTAGAAGTAAAACTTAAAATAAACAGAAAGAGGAAATTTTGAAAATTAGAAGAGAAATGAAATAAAAAATCAAAAAGACTAAAGATCTGATAAGACCCAAAATTGGTTCTTTGAAAAGACTAGCAAAATAAAGAAACTTTTAGCTAGTCTAATCAGAAAGAAGAAAGAGGGAAATAAAATATCAAAATTGAAAGGTAAAAGCACAAAAGAAAAAAAATGACCAGAATCTCCTATCCACAAGCACTAGAAAAACTAAACACTAAAAGAAATTGAGGATTATCTACCTAAATGTAAAACATTCAAATTAACAGAACAAGAAACAGAGGTGGTTTTTTTTTAAGTTATATAAATGGAAATCTCCTTTGGGAAAGGGGTAGTGAATATCTTATATTTATAAGGTGGCTTTACATTGGACCTTGTAGCAGGGGTGATTGAATTTACCTAATCTCATAAGACCACACACAGCTGACCAGAAGCTTGAAAGTTCAGTGGAATGAACCAATGGTCTGGTTATTTTTGTAAGCAGCAAACGCAAAAGAAAGTCCATTTTGGTATTAGGAAGGTCCTTACTCTCATATCCTTGAGAAAGGAGACTTCCTAATGTGATTATTAGTTAGGTGTGGGGAAAGAAACCTTAGTCAATTTAACTGAGAAGTACTATTTGTGGGCATGTAAACTCACTCTCTTGTATTTGGAGGAAATAGACTCTCAATGTCTATCTCATTTATTAGGCTGCACGGTCTCAGCCTTCTTGCTTTCATCACTGTCTGCAGTTGGCACAACAATGCATAACAAGTGCCATCCCATTTTTATCTTTCTCTAAAGTTCTAGCCACATGAATGAGCCATTTTCAATTGGTCTCTGTACTCAGTTCATAATGGCACTTGAAAACCTTCGTAAAAAAAGAGATAGGCTTTAATGAATTTACTTTTAAATTTTTATTAATGCCTCTTACTTTTTACATCGTATTTAATTTCTCTATCTATACCACCACCACCACCACTCACATCGAATCTCCCTTTGTAACAAAGAAAAAAGTTAAGCAAAACTAACGAAGGATTGCAAAAGTATGCAGCATTTCACACTCATCACCCCCTACCTCTTTTCTGAAAAGACAGGATTATAACATTAGAAGAGATCATCTAGTCCAACATCCTCCTTTTACAGATCATGAAACTGAGGCCCAGAGAATCTAAACAATGAACCCAAAATCATAGAAGTGAGAAGTTGCATCCATCATTTGTTCTCCTGGACCAAGATAATTTATTATAATTGATTTTTGTTCAATTACCATTAAGTGTTGTTTTCATGTGCATTATTAAAGTCATTGTGTATATTGTAAAAAAAATTTCATTTTTAAAGCTAGCTTATTCATATTTTAGGTTTTAACTGGAATTTAGCTTAGCCCTAAAATACAGAGAATTTGTCTAAAGATGACTGGTTTATAAGACCTAAAGCTCCCATTCATGATCAGTATGTCCTAAGTAGCTGCTTATTTGAGGATATTTCTGACAGTAAATATACCTAAAAAGGAAATTGAGTTATCTGCCCCTGACTTTGCTAAGTGAATGATATTTGACTATCTCAGTAGGTAACACACAGACAAAATGTAATAGGGCTCAACAATCTTAAACATACAATTAAAATAGTTTAGGGTTTTTTTTCTAATGAGGCCAATTTTCCAATACCTTCCATAGAGAGTGCTTTGAATTATCCAACAAACTTGTAAACATACAGTTTAGTGCAAGATGTCATTAGTGCAGATGATAAACTGCAGCAGCTGAAGTCACACAGTAAATATTTTAAGACCTATGCATATAGCATCCATTTCTTAAACAGCCTGTTTAACTACCCCAGTGCTTTCCAAAGTAACTCTTACCTTCTTTCTAAGTGTTCTGACAAGGGAAGTTACTAGGTTCGATACTAGCCACCCAAGAGAGCTATTATCTTCTTGTAATTTTCTGTCTCTGTCTACTGCCAGCAACTCTTAGAGGTGCTTCTCATGCTGTCTGGATTTGAATCAAGGAAATGCCAGAGTGAGGAGACATGTGAACCTTTGTAAGAATATCTGGTGTCTGTATGGGGATGGCTCCTTTGACAGTTCATTGACAGAAAGGGGCATCAGTTTATTAGAGGAGTGGACATCAATCCTGTAATTATGTAGTATTCTTTAGGCAGAATTTTTTTTTTAATTGGCCATATTCGTGTTGCCCACGGAATGGTACCTACTATCAACACTATTTTAGTGTAATGAGACATTATTTGAAGAATTTTTTATAAAAAGATTTTTTGAGAAACTCAGTAAATGAAGGCACTAAAGCAATTTCTATAGAAGTCAGTTTTTATCATGCCAGGAACACTGCATTTAGCTATATAGCAGTCAAATCTTTTCTGATAAACTGCTATTCTATAAACAGAGATAAACAGGTTACTCCTGTAGAGGAGACATTCTCAAAGTTCCCAGTGAAGGCTTTATCCTTTAACCTTGTAAAGGTGCCCAGGTTTAGAAAATCAAGGGTCTAGTACAATTTCACCAAACATATGTCTGATGAACTGGGGTAGATCACATAAATAGCTTCTTTCCATTTTAAGTTGTTGTGGATGAAGCATTTTAAACTACAAAGTAATAGACAAATGTGAACAATTATTAGTACTATCATTGGCATCGTCTCAGAGAGTGAGCTTGGTGTAATGGATAGAGAGGTGACCTTAAAGACAGGAAGACTTGGGTTCAAGTCCAACCTCTGACATATATGGGCTGTGTGACCCGGGGCAAGTTATTTCATCTCTAAGAGCTCTGGGCAACTCTTTATAATTTTAAATTGCAGAGAAGGCACCCACTTACATTGGCAAGGAGTTTTTCATCTGGAAATTTCTTATACCAATGAAATCTCAGGTGTAGTACCGATCTCTATTGTTACCGTTTTAATTATTAGCCAGTCAACAAAACATTTGTTAAGTGCTTTCTATGTGTCCATTTCCAAAGTTAGTCTATGTGTCCATGTGCAAAGCCAAGCCAAGCCAAAAGTAGTCCTTGTCCTCAAGAAGCTCACATTCTAATGAGGGAGATAGTGGACAAATAACTGGTGTCTATCAGTAAAAGTAGGGTGATGTGGCCTACCCATCCCAATATCTCAGGGATGTTAAATATAAACCAAATCATGGATGGGAAAGGAGAATGATTGGGGTATGAGGACTGATATCTTTGGAGGGAGAGTCCAAAAGTAAAAACTATAACATAGTAAGAGAGGGGGAAAAGGAATTCGAGAGGGAGATGGAGATAGAGACAAGAGACAGAGACAAAGAAAGAGGGAGAGGGAGGGGGAAGGAAAGGGAGGGAGGGAGGGAAGAAGAGAGGGAGTGGGGGAGAGAGAGAGAGAGATTGAGGATACTGACAGAAACTAAGCGGTTTTTTTTTCTTCTCTACTACCAATTCAATATCATGCAACTGGAGATATCACTAAAATAAATTTCATTTAACAAAATACAAATGCCAATCTCTGTACCAAGCCCAGTCCCACATTTTTTACTGCCTGTCTCACATCATCTCGAACTAAATACCCCAGTGATACCTCAAATCCAACACGTTCCTAACAAGTTAGTTGTTTGTCCTTCATGATCAAAGAGAACCAGAATGACATCACTGTGTTGGGAATCTGGTACAATGTATCTGTGACTAATCTGACCAATAGAAACTCGGAAGGCTCTGGCACAGGTCAGGCACAAACAATCCATGGGAACATTTATTTTTGTTCATTGCAATGGCACTCTGCCCATCATCCAAACCAAAACTTCACCATAGCTCCTTTCCTGTCCTAATGGAGCAATGTGGAAAAAGACTGGAATGAGCATGTCTGACACGTGCTTCTCTTGCTACCATTTAATAATCGTCCAAGGTCAACTCTTCCTCAGTTACAAATGATCAAATGGCAGAAATTTCTGGCAATTCTAATTATGTCTCCAGATCCAGAAATAAACTCCCTACAACTGCTTTATACTCACTACAACATGGCAACATTTTGCCTTTGCACAACCTTTTAACTTTGGTTTCTCCAATCTTCTTCACTGTTATAAAAAACATATATATTAAGTTCTGTTTGCAAGGCGTCTTCTATTGGGATCTAAGAAGGTGTGATTCCTGCTTTCTAGGAGTTTATAATCTATCTCAGCCTTAAAAATAATACTTCACATTTACATAGTATTTTAAGGTTTGCAAAGCACTTTATAGACATGATTTCATTTGATAGCATAGCAGCCCTGTGAAGGAGACACTTAGGTATTATTATTCCCATTTTACAGAAAGAAGAGGAAATTGAGAAATTTAGCAGCTTGCCAATGACCACACAGCTAGGTAGTACATATTAGAGTGTGATCCAAACCTAGGCCTTCCTGACACTCTTCTCTACTGTATCACACTGACTCCCCTGAATATGAATATGAAAATACAGATCCCAATCAGGCTAATCTGCAATAGACAATCAATAATAGAGTCAGTGCTATACCTACAAGGTAATGAATGGGTCTTTGCCACTCAGCATGATGAAGCTCTGAATTTCTCTGCTGGTCCTTGTTCTCTTATTTGTATCATTATTCATTCAATATTGAATACAAATGAGAACATATGTATCAGTATTGTGAAGACAAATGCCCCTAGAACACATTGTGAATAATGGAACCATAGCACACCTATGATGGAGATGAAGGGTTTGGAACTGCTCATATAATATGATCATTCATTCATTCATTCAACAGGTATTCATTAAGCACATACTTAGGGCAAGACACTGTGCTAGGTGTGGCGGGGGGTAGGGGTGTGTGGGAGATGGGGAGATTTAAAGTTTAGATAAAACACTGTCACTGTCCACCTGTTAAGAGGGACAAGACAAAGGCAATGACAATTACAAGTCAGGATGCACATATTAGATAGTTACACAACAAAGTAGTTTGTGAGGTCTGAGGGGAAGAAAGTCCTATGGTGAGAGAGAATCAGAGGTGGTCTCATGACACAAGAAAGGCTTTCAAGGTTGGGTGGGTATTTAATGGGCAAACAATTGAGGCAGAATGTTCACAGGACAAAAAAGAGAGCAAAGGAGACCAGTCTGACAGGAGTGGGGTATGCACGGTGGGGAGTAATAGGAAGGTAGAGTGGCACCTACTGAGGGAGGTTTTGAATGCCCAACAAAGGAAGTGAACTTTCATCAGGGGCAATAGGAAGCCCCTGGAGATATCTGAGCAGAAGAGCAGATACCTACAAGGTTTGTGTGTAAGAAAGATGATGGTTAACTTTTTGTGGTAGCAAACACAGTGGGAGCCTATCCTTTAGGAAATGCTGGGCAAGTTGTTATATATGAATGTAACAGTATTATTACACCATATGTAAACATAAATGTGAAGAATTCAAAGTTACATAGTAAAAACCATGTACAAAGTGATGCAGAACAAAGAGGAACCAAGAACGAATCGTTATTCACAAAATGAAAACAATAATGTAAAAAAAAACACTAAAAGATAACAGATTTTGTATCAATAAATGACCTGCCTTTACTATATTCAATCAATCAGTATACATTTATTAAGTGCTTACTATGTGCCAGGAATGGTGTTTAAAGGTGCAGTATTGTTCCATCCTCTTAGTAGAGAGGTGGTGGACTATGGATGTGGAATGAGACATATAGAAGCTGTCAGACATTCCATGTACACTATCTATATATAGCCTGTTTGCAAATAGTTGTCTTTCATATTTTTGAGATCTTTCTCAAGCTGGACTATCAAGAATTCAGACTCAACTACAGAAAGCAAAACTCCAAAGGGTTGACCATGTTGTTCGTATGCCAAATGTATGTTTGCCTAAAAGACTATTTTATGGAGAACTCACACAAGGCAGGCACTCACATGGTGGACAGAAGAAACATACAAGAAAATACAAGGACTCTCAAGGTCCCTCTGAAGAACTTTGGAATCGATTGGGAGACATGGGAGACAGTGGCAAAGGACACCCAGCATGGTGTGCCCTCATCACAAAAGGCTCTGTGCTCTTTAAGTGAAGTCGAATTTCGGTAGCTCAAAAGAAACATGAGATGTCTCCACTCCAAATGTTCATATGGATTATTTGTGCTCAATCTGTGGTAGAGTATCCCAAGCTCATGTTGCTCTGATCAACCAGTCTTACACAATGTGCCTTGATTCCAACGTACTGATGTACTTTGTGAGCTCTTTGAGAACTAAGGACAAAAACCAACCAGTCTTCCCCTGTTAGACTGTAAGTTCTTTGAGAGCAAGGATTGTTTTTCGTCTTTATATTTGGAACCCTGGTACTTAGCAGGTTGCCTGGCCCATAATAGATGCTGAATAATTATTTATTGACTGACTTCCTGCTTAATTGATTTTTTTTTTTGCCTTTTGGAGGGCAGTTGGGGTTAAGTAACTTGCCCAAGGTTACATGGCTAGTTTTTTTTTGTGTGGGTGTTAAGTGTCTGAGGCCAGAACCAAACTCGGGTCCTCCTGATTCCGGGGATGGCACTTTACTCACTGGACCACCTAGCCACCCCAATTGATTTTTTTAAGAGACAAGAACTGTTGCATATTAGCTTCTATAAAGCTAAGCCACTCCCTAATGGAAATTCTTACAAGGACAATCAAGGCAAGAAATTCAAATGAAGTCATAAAAAATAATATTAACCTATGTTATGACCCTATTATGTATAATAGATTCCAGCTGCTCTTGCCTTCGCTATATCCACCAACCAATCAGTAAACATTTATCAAATTTTTACTCTCTGCCAGGCTCCAGGCTAAACACTGGGGATTAAAAGGCAAAAGTGCAGCAGTCTCTGCCCTCAGGGAACTTACAATCTAATGGGGGAGACAACATGTACATATAGAATATATTCAGAATATATGAAAAATGAATACTCGGTAGTTTTGGGGGGAAAGGCACTGTTAGTTGGGGGACTGAAAGCTTCATATAGAAAGAGAATGAACTGAACTTTGAAGGAAATCAGGTACTCTTGCTGGTGGAGGTCAGGAGGAAGTCCATTCCAGGCATGGTAAACAGAGCAAAAGCACTCCTGTGCTTTTGAGTCTTCTGGAGTATGTGTAAGAAGCAGCAAATAAGCCAATATGGCTAGATTGCAGAGTGTGTGGGAGGGGAGTGATGTCTAAGAAGAATGAAGAGGTAAGAAAGGGCCAAGAGGTGAAGAACTTTGAATATGAAATAAAGGTGTTGATATTTGATACTCATGGTAAGAGGGAACTACTGGAGGCAATTGAGTGGGAGAAGATGGTTCTGACATGGTCAGACCTGTGCTTTAAGAAAATCACTTTGATAGCTGAATGGAAGAATGGAAGCTGGAGTGAGAAGACATTTTAGGGAAGGTGACCAATTTGAATGTTACTTCAATAGTCCAGACTAGAGAGGGGATGCAGACCTGAACATCCAGGTTGTGTTAGTGGAGAGAAGGCAACACATGGGAGAGATGTTGTGGAGGAAAAAAATAACAAGATCTGGAAACTGATTAGATATGTGGGGTGAGGGAGAGTGAAAAATCAAAGTTAACTATGTTTAACAAGAAAATTCAACTTTCTAGAAAATTCTATTTCCAAACATTCTATTAATTGAGATTCTAATATATTTTGAAAAATGTCTGTGTGATCGATATAGGGAAAATTTCATGTGCATTTCATTTCAGCTTTTTGCTCATAAGTCTCTTTTGAGGTTATACGTACTTCTTTGTGGTATTAATAGTAATTCTGCTGATCAGCTGTTGTTGCCAAGCCCATTCACTCCAAGGGAGTCACATGGCACTTCTTACACCCAGGCCTCTTCTCAATTTACTCTGCATAGTCAGGAGGGACCATTAAGAGGATAAAGTTGATAAATAATAAATAACATATTTACTCAGCATCTGCCATCCCAAAGGACTCTAAAGTGATTTACAAACTGATATATAAATATGCCTTGGAATTGCATTCTCTGCTTCTGAAATGGAGCTGGTCCCACTGTGGAAAGTGACAACCCTTTAATGGTATACAATCAAAATGAGCAGGAAGCTAAGCCCACTCTATTTAGTTAAATTCTGCTAGAGAAATAGAAATGAGCAGAAAATAACCAGTAGAGATAGTATTTGACCATGATGTTTTGGAAAAGTGGCATGAGACTTAAACATTTCAGAGTTAGGGAGGTCTTAGACTGAAGGGAGAGAACTCTCATAATTCTCTTTCTTCTGCTCCTCCATGCCTCTCCTCTCCCTTCCCCAAACCTTGTCAGTTTGACCAGTCTCTATCTCTACCCATTAAAGTCCCAGGATTGCTTTCTTGGAGGTGATCAAGGAGGTGATCAATGGTACTTTTAAATTCTATTATTCTAAAATGACCAGAAAAAAAAAGGTGGGTCCCCATAAGTTGAGTGAAAAGGACTATTCATATTTAGGCTACATTTTAGTGCATATGGAGTTTCCTAGAAAAGTTGTAAGTGTCTTCTGGTTAGCCAAGGTTGGACTTGCCCAGTGGGAACTACTAGGTCCCCAATGGCAGAGGAAGAGAAGGAAAAGTAAAACCTTTTCTGTCCAATAAGATTCTACCAATTTGAGAATATGCTCCTCAAGGGATTTCCAAGGCCCTAGCCACTTTCTAGGAACTTATAGTATCTTTTTTTTAAATTAAATTTTATGTTTATTTTTTAGTTTACATCATTCATTTCCACAAGACTTTGAGTTACAAATTTTCTCCCCATCTTTCCCCTACCCACCACCCCAAAACAGTGATCCCACTATATACCCCCTCCCCCAATCTGCTCTCTCCTATATCCTCTTCCATTCCCCTCCAAATTTCTGGTAGGGCAAGATGGATCTCTATATCCCAGTGCTTGTATATCTTATTTCCCAGTTGCATGTAATAATAATAATATATATATATATTAAACATTTGATTTTAAAACTTTGAATTCCAGATTCATTCCCTTCCTCCCTCATCACCCACCCTTACTGGGAAGATAGGCAATTCAATATAGGTTGTACATGTGTAGCTACACAAAATATTTCCATAGTATTGTGAAAGACTGACTATATTTCCCTCCATCCTATCCCACCCCCCACTTGTTCTATTCTCCACTTTGACCCTGTCCCTTTTCAAAATTGTGTGCTTCAAACTTCCCTCCCCCCCCCAATCTGCCTTCCCCTCCATCATCCCCCCTCTCATTCCCTTTTCCCTACTCTCTTGTAGGGTGAGATACCTTATTTAGTGTGTATGTCATTCCCTCCCTAAGCCAAATTCAATGAGAATAAGGTTGACCCATTCCTTTTTGCCTTCCTGTTCTTCCCCTCCATTGAAACAGTTTTCCCTTACCTCTTCTATATGACATAATTTACCCCATTCTGTCTCTCCCCATCTCCTTTCATTATATTCCTCTCTCACCTCTCAATTTCCCCTTTTAAGTATCATTCCTTCTTATTCAATTGGTTCTGTGCCCTCTGTCTATGTATACCTGTACATATATATATATATGTACACACACACTCACATATGTATTCATATGCCCATATCCCCATATATGTATACATACACATATGTGTATATATATATATATATATATATATATATATATACAATTATGTTCCCTTCAACTATTCTCATACTGAGAAAAGTTTCATAGGTTACAATTATCATTTTTCCATGTAGGCATGTAAATAGTTCAACTTTGATGATTTCTTTTCCCTGTTTACCTTCTCATGCTTCTCTTGCTTCTTGTATCTGAATATCAAATTTTCTATTCAACTCTGGTTTTTTCATCAAGAATGCTTTAAAGTCCTCTTTTTCATTGAATGACCATATTTTCCCCTGAAACATTATACTCAGTTTTGCTGGGCAGGTGATTCTTGGTTTTAATCCCAGCTCCGTTGACCTCCAGAATATCATATTCCAAGCCCTTCGATCCCTTAGTGTAGAAGTTGCCAGATCCTGTGTTATCCTGCCTGTGTTTCCACAATATTCAAATTGTTTCTTCTTGGCTGCTTGTAATATTTTCTCCTTGATCTAGGAACTCTGGGACCTGGCTATAATATTCCTAGGAGTTTTCTTTTGGGGATCTTTTTCAATAGGTGATCGGTGGATTCTTTCAGCCTCTATTTTGCCCTCTGGCTCTAAAACATCAGGACAATTTTCCTTGAGAATTTCTTGAAGGATGAGTTCTAGGTTCTTTTTTTGATCATGGCTTTCAGGTAGTCCAATAATTTTTAAATTATCTTTCCCAGATCTATTTTCCAGGTCAGTGGTTTTCACAATTATTGGAAAACATTGCCTTCTATTTTTTCATCTGTTTGGATCTGTTTAATAGTATCTTGATTTCTCATAAAGTCACTGGCTTCCATTTGCTCCAATCTAATTCTAAAGGAATGATTTTCTTCAGTGAGCTTTTGAGATTCTTTTTCCATCAGGCAAATTTGGCTTTTTAAGGCATTCTTCTCCTCATTGCCTTTTTGAGCCTCTTTTGCCATTTGAGTTAGTCTATTTTTTAAGGTGTTATTTTCTTCAGTCAGATTGTTGACTTGTTTTTCATGATTTTCTTGCATCATTCTCATTTCTCTTCCCAATTTTTCCTCTACTTCTCTTATCTGGTTTTCAGAATCCTTCTTAAGCTCCTGTATTTTTCTTGGAAGATTTTAGTACAGGAGTTCTGACTTCATTGTCTTTCTCCTGTTCCATGCTTTGATCCTTTTTGTCCCCAAAAAAAGGAATCTAGAGTCGGGTTGCTGTGCTTGCTTTGCTTCCTTTGCTTGCTCATGTTGCCACTCAATTAACTACTTGACTTTTGAGCTTTTTGCCACAGTAGAACTCTGCTTCCAAAGAGGAGAGCTTTGTCCCAAATTGCTGGGATTTTCGAGGCTGCCAGAGCTATTAGTTGGCTGCCCTCTCTGAAGCCTCCACTGGCCCTGGCACCTGGTCATGCACCTCAGGACCTCCACCCTAGACAGCAATCCAGATCCAAGCAGGATAAAGCAAGAGCATTTATCCCCTGAATGGTCGCTTGGTCCCCCTACAATCTGCAGACCAGGAGCTCTGAAACAGCCATGCAGCAGCAGCCACCACACCTCAGCTGCTTTTCCCTCCAGGGACAGAGGCCAGACTGCACTCCCTGACCCCCTGTTCCTACAAAGTCCACATTGACTTCTCACTTTGTCTTTGGCATTTATGGATTGATAATTCTGGAAACTGCCACAGCTGCTAGTGATCCACTTTTCTGAAGTCCCTCCAGATGGGGCTGGTCAGGCTGCCCTGAGGCTAAAACTGCAGGCCCTCGTGGGGGTGGGTGCTTCTCCCAGCATGCTGCGATGGACCCTTCCTGCCAGCCTGCTGGGCTGCCTTCAGTGGGAGATTTGTTTCTCTCTGTCACTTTGTGGGTTCTGTAGCCCTAAAGTTTGTTTAGAGTGATATTTTATAGGTATTTGAGGTGGTTATGGGGGGAGCTCATGGAGTTTTCCTACTTCTATGCTGCTATCTTGGCTCTGCCCATTTCTAGTAACTTTTAGGAAAGATTACTAAGAACATGAACTATTTGGAGATATTGGTTTATCAGTATGACATTCTATTTAATAATTTGGAAGCTCTGAAGGAGAGAAGACTTAGGCATTAGATTGGCTATAAGCTTCTGGTTTAAAGCAGTAAACTGACTCATGACAGTTTTATAGCACCTCTTTGAATTATTTTGGTCATATTATCTCTCAGCAGACAGTGATTACTGACCCTGAGAAGACAGATGGGCTCTTTAGTTCCCAAAGCTGAAGAATTTTTGTGAGCTGAAGAAGTTTCTGGAGTTTGATTACTATTATTAGACATTTCTAAGGACCAGGCCATCATTACTAAACCTCTAGATGAGCTCACCTCTTAACATAGGACTTACAGGAGCCATCACTAGAAGGACAGAAAGTGTAACTCTGGTTTGTACTCTCTGGAATATTTTAGAGATTACTGGAACTAATAATGGAGTCAGGCTTATAAAAGGCTTGATATACATCAGTGCTGACTTTTATAAATCCAAACAAACCTCTTTTGTTACACATCAACATTAAGTTAGTCTATATGGATTGGTACTCATTTTGTAGAAGACTGAAGGGTGATGACCACAAGAAATTTATTTAATTTAGAAGAAGCCTGACTCAGTACAAAGAGTACTAAAATTGGAGTTGTAGGAGCTGTCTTCAAAATCTAGATCCACCATGTACTTCCTTGTGACCTTCAGTAAGTCAGTGAGCACTAGATGCAGGATTAGGAGACCTGGGTCCCAGTTCTCACTCTACCATCAATTAGTTATATGACCACAAGCAAGTCACTTCCACTCTAGACCTCCATTCTAGAAAAGGAGGAAACTAGAAAACTTTAAGATCCTTTTCCCAGCTCTAATATAAATCAGATTCTCTAATCTTCTACTGAAAATAAGCCAAGATCTAAATTAAACATGTTAACTGTGTAGATCTAGAGATGTATTCTTAGAAATGTCAACCCATAGGCAACATAATCTAGTAGACTGAGCACTAGATATATGTAAAAAGACCCTGGCTCAAAGAATCTCAGAGTTGGAAGGGACCTTCAAGTACAACTAGTCTAAACGATACCTGAATGTGAATCCTCTCTACAACATTCATGCCACATAGTTATCTAGTCTTTATTTGAAGACTACCACCCACTAATGAAGGAAGCCAAAAGCTCCCAGACCCCCACCCCCCATTCCAATTTTTATCAGAGCTTTTAAGTAGTTTTCCCTCCCTTTACTCCTAAATTTGCTTCTTTACAATACCCATTATTCCTAGTTCTGTTCTCTGGGGCCTAGTAAAAAGGTATAATCACTTTCTGATGAATTTTCATAGAGTCAAGTTCACTGCTAAGTATTGTTGTCACAAAGGAAATCAAAAAAGCAAGTGCTTGGATTTGGACAAATTAGGTGACCAGTAAGGCCATTTATTGGGTGTGTGACCTGACATTACTTCTCTAATGAGGTAATTGAGCATTACCTCTCTAATATTCATCTGTAAAATGGAAATAAGACCATTTTTACAACAATAGGGTTGTTGTAGCGCTAGGGGAAATACTTTGCTGACTTTAGAATGTCACCTACATGTCAACCTACATTCTTGTTGACCACGACAACTCTGAGCTTGAGAAGCTTGAGCCTTCCTTGAGATACATATTTAGGAACAGGGAAGGAGCTCTTGTCAAACAGTACATAACCCTGCAACAGGGGAAGAAGATCTGACATCTCTTCCCCTCCCCAGTAAGGGAACTCATGACCTCCAATGAGTGCCAAAATCAGATCAGCTGCCCTGCCTTTTCTCCGTACAAATCGATTCTGAAGACAGCTTCAAGGCAAAGCAGAAAAGGAAAACCTTCTGACTTCTCCTATTTCTCTGGTGCTATTTCAAATAAAGTGCCCGGCCACACCAGGCTGCCAAAGACCCCATCCAGACGCTCTAGTGGGGCTTCTTTCTCAAATGCTTTTTTAATGCCCTGTACTTATTGCTACAGAAACATCCAAGAGTCAGGTCTCTTTGCATAAATCACTGGGAACTTTAAAGGAGACCCATTCCTGCCCTGTGGATTTAGCAAATACCAAGTGAGGCAAAACCATGACATCACCACCCTTGTATTTCCCAGCAATTATTTTGAGGATTATGCTTTTGTGGTGGTAGATTAAAGAGTGTCAGCCTCAATATTTCAACATCTCCTAAAGAAAATGATCAGGGGACCAAGTCACTGACTCGTCAGCATCCTATCTGCTGAGTCAAACTCATTTATGTCACTGGGCACTAAGTCCTTCTGTGTCTCTTGGGGTGAGGGTGGGGAAGGAGCAGAACACAATAGAATATGATTTTTTTTATTGTTTTAAAAACCATTGAACTTTCCGATAATTGTATGAATGCTTAAGAGGCAATAAGGGTAAACCAGAAAATTCTTAGCATATGTAAAATGGACTTTGCTAGGAGCAGCTTTTAACCCTTAAGATGTGTTCATGTGTTTCTCATTAGACCAATCCGTTGCCTATATGGCCAAGATAGTGCAATAGCTGATCTGGTGGAGCGTCTTCATATTCTCCTGAAAGCATCATAATTTTAGCCAGTGATTATGATCCACTATCATGCTGTACCTTGGAAATATCAACATTAGCTGCCACATAACTCTATAGTTTGCATTTTCTGTCTTCAGATGTTTTCTGAAGACGTGAGTTACGGGTGTAATCAGATGAAACGTCAACAGTTTCATTGCCAAAAGAATGGTGCATTTCCCAGTGTGCCAAAAGAGAGAGGAAGGTTTGATCCTGCCTCTTTTGGCTCTGATAGAACTCAGTCACATCCCTTAGTGAATGTATTTATGAGGACAACGAAGACTAGAAAGGCAAATTCAGTCTCTGAAGAATTCCTTTCAGGAAGTTATATCTCTCAACTGGGGCAGTCGCTTGTCTGGTTACTATCCAACTCTTCCATCCAGGAATCTAACATGGAACATTTTTATGGGGGGGGGGGGGCAGCCCCAGATGTACTTTGTGACTCCACATATGCCAGGGCATAACTGAGGTGGTAGAACTGGTAAAGTTGCACTGAAATACGGATCTGCTTAGGGGCATAGGTTGGCATGGGGAATTCCTATAAATCTGACTTCCTGTACCCTCACAAAACTTCACTGCAACCTAGGAGACCATATGGGAAGACTTCTATTGCCTCTGATTGTATTGCCTGATCCCTCCTACTCCTTGCATCCCAGCTCTAGGAAGAAATGAAAGTCGCGACAGAAGGCAAGAGGACTCTCCTCTCTAACTGTTGGCATTTCCCTCACCTAGACGAGATACACATGTGGCCCCTGGATTAGTTTCCCTTTCTCAGACTGTTGACTCAATTGTAGACATTTCATAAAAAATCAGAGCCAGGAGGGACTTTAGTGATCATGAATTCAAGTCCTCTCACTTTACAGATGAGGAAACTGAAATCCAGCAAAATGAAATGACTTGTCCAAAGGTCAAATAACTACTTGGTGTCAGTCTTGATAATTAAACAGCAGTGCTCTCTGCTTTGACTGTGTCTATTGTTCTAGCTGTTAGGATGCATAAGTACACAGACACAAGGCAGAGGGATAATATCAATCTGCCCGTCTAGTTGCTGTTATACAGTCCTTTCAGTCATGTCCAACTCTTTGTGACCCCATTTGGGATTTTCTTGGCAAAGATACTAGAGTGGTTTGCCATTTTCTTCAGTTCATTTTACAAGTGAGAAACTGAGTCAAACAGGGTTAAGTGACTTGTCCCAGGTCACACAACTAGTAAGTGCCTAAGGCCAGATTTGAGCTCAGTGAGATGAGTCTTCCAGGTTCAGTACTCTGTCCACTGTGCCACCTGGTTGCCTTCAAACTGCTCATTCCTCCTATCTAATATGTGGATCCTGTGACTTGGGTTTAGAAGGGCCTGGGTTCAAATACCATTTTGGACATTTACTCAGTAGGCGATTCTAGGCAAGCCACTGTAATATGAGGGAGCTGGATTAGATGGCTTCTGACATCCCTCTAGTTTTAAAACTATGATCCCATGAGCTATGACTGCAGATCCTGGTTCCTGGATCTGTCATCATGAGTCAGCAACGACAAGCTCATTATTTTTGGTATCTGACATTGTCTGATCTGGTGAATTGACTACTGATTTGCCTTTACATCCCTCTGGAAGAGGGAACTGACTACCTGGCAGACTTTTCAGGGGAGCCTTATCCTGGGTCACTCTAGATTATGACCCTGGGAGGAGGCACGAAGTAAACCACTGATGTGTCTTTCATAGCAGTTGGAGGCTCTCAGGAATTTTATAAGCACAAGGCTCCCCAGGGATCACTGCTTCTCCTCGGGTTACCCATATACCTCCTACAAGAGAGCAATACAAACTCTTTTGAATCCAACAGCTGTCGTTGCAAGAATCCTAATGCCCAATGCCTATATAAAAACCATCCATTATCTACCATTTTCTTATTATATCAAAATAATGAATTCTTTAATGGGAAAATTTCAAAGGTAATTATTTTGGTACAAAGGGCTTTTTGGATCCACAATCTCATACTACTGAGCTTTAAAAAAAACCCTTCACTCACGTTGCCTCCAAATAGGTAAAGTCAACTCAGTCTATTTATGTGGCCACTACTGAGAGATGGACTAAGACAAAAAACAGGATGACCAGCAGTGCATCTTTAGCTCCGAGAGTGTGAAATACAGAGGAGAGTCCTAGACTTGACAAACCGACTTCCCTTAGCCATCCTGACATGCCATTATTGGGCTCTAAGAGAAATTAGTCTCTATAGAATCTCATCCTTGCAGCTCCAGACAAGCAAGTTATTTCTGCATTTCCCCACAGAAGACATCACAGGTATTGGCCATTTACCTGCTGGCAGCCTTGCCTTATAGATGCCGATCTCATGATGATGGGTCAATATAGTAATAAAATATTATTATGACTTACATTTCTATAGCACTTTTGAGGTTCCTAAAGTATTTTCACATCTGTGATCTCATTTTTATCATCCCCTGGGAGACAAAGCACATCATAAAAAAGAAATCTCTGTATGGGGTAATTTGTTTCTCATTAGTTCTGGATATTCATGAGAACATATAGCAACTAACTCTACTGTAGGCGCCAGGAGAAAACCACCACGTAACTGGTATTTTAAAATGTTCTGTTCCCTTCAAAATATGCTTTTAAGTGCTAAAGAAGAAAAAGGGGGTCTGGTCCCTTTTACAAAGTTTCCAACAACAGAAAAATGATAAAAGTTTTAGAATCTGAAAAATTTAGTCCAAGTGTTTCTACCCCACTAGCCCATAGTCTCAAAGTAGATTGGAAGGAGACTTCAGCAACTTGGTTGCTAAGTTTTCTAACCATCACAAATAAATTCCATGGGAGCTGATTACACTTATCACTTCGACTGGTTTGGGGATGGGGGAAGGAGAGAAGAGAGGGTCAGGGTATGGAGGATAAGCAGTGATTAACAGCAGTTGAAATTAGTCAAGGAATTTATGCTTGAGTGTAATATTTCTTTTAAATCTTATTACACATTTTATCTCTTGGATTATACATGGCAAACATGGCAATTACATATTTATTGCTATTTTCTTTTTTATTTAAATTTTAAATTATTTTTTAAAATTTCAATTTCTTTTTTTAATTGATAACCTTTGCTTTGATTTCACCTCCATTTCAAATATATTTCTCTCCCCTGCTCATTGTAACAAAGAATAAAAAAAAGAAAAGGTAGAGGAAGGAGAAACTCATTAAAACCAACATATCAATAGAGCCTAAAAGAATATGTAGTATTTTGACTCTGCAAACAATCAATAAACATTTATTAAGCACCTACTATGTGCCAGAAACTGTGCTAGAAAGGAGAGAAGAAAGTGTGTTTACTATTTCTCTCATATAGACAAACTTGGATGTCATTTGGATATTTTATTTGAGTTTGTGTCTATTTGAGTTAATGTCAAAGTATTGGGTGGATCACAAGCTTTAGCCCACTTTCCTCAGTTATCTATAGCTGGGATGGTCTTTGGAGGATGAAAAGAACACTGGACATTGTGGGAAGAAGGCAGCACATGAGGATCTAAAGGAGCCTCAAATTCACACAAACTCCCCAGGAAATTTCTAACGATGGACCAGATGTAGCAGTGATAAAGAAAACCAAAGAGATACCCTTAGAAGCTCCTTCCTACAGACCAGGGTCATACAAAAGGACTTCCAGAATTCAGAGTGGACATGAGCCAGGCCACGCAGAAGGGAAAGCAGATTCATGCCTGCCAACAGTGACAGCAGGAGACAAGGCCCCAGGGTAGCACCTAGACAGCCCTGCCAGGGACCTAGGAAGAGACAGGGCAAGACCAGTGCCCTGGCAGTCCCATGGGAGACACAACAGGAGAAGGGGCAGATCAGCACCTGTGATAGTAATGGAATATAAAGATTTAAATTTTAAATTTACGTTCCCATTACAGCACCCAGGCAGTCAGTACAGGAGGCAGAGGAGAAAAATGGGCCAGGACAGCATATAAGAAGTAAATTTTCTGAGGTCTTGGTCTGCCAGACTCACAGAAAGGGACAGAGTTAATTCTGAGTTCAGAACTGTGGAAAAGGAGACAGAGAAAGGAGCAAGGCCAAAACCTATACTAAGCCACCAGGAGATTGAGCCAAAACCCAGAATTCCTATGCAAACGAGGACCTAGTCTTCACCCACCGGATTCAGGGCCAAGCAAGGCTTGCCCACACTATCCAAGAGTATGGGAAAGAGCAGATTCTTACCCAAGCACAAAGCCTCAATCTAGAAACCAAGACTATAGATACGTTTACAAAGAAGAAAATACCAAATACAATGAAAAAATACTACGGACTGAGAAAAGCCCAAGAGGTAAAATCAAGAAAAGTCGAGTCAACAAACTAGTATTAAATGTGCCAGACATTGGGGATATATAAGCACTGGGGAATATAAAGAAAGGCAAAAATAGTCCCTGACTTTAAGGAGCTTACAGGTTAATGGGGCAGACAACATGCAAACAACTATATACATACAAGATATATACAGGGTAAATGGGAAGTAATTTCAGAGGCAAGGCACTACTAGCATTGAGGAACACCAAGAAAAAAGCTTGAAGAAGGTAGGGTTTGAGCTGAGATTTGAAGGAGCACAGGGTAGCCAGAAAAGGGGTGGGGAAGGGGCACTTTGGGCCTGAGGAAGATGGAGTGTCCTGTGTAAGGAACAGTAAGGCTGGTGCCACCGGATCACATCGTACATGGAGAACAAGGTAAGATTAGAAAGATAAGAAGGAGCCAGGTTGTGAAGGGTTTTGAAAGCCAAGAAAGGATTTCATATTTGATTCTAGAGGTAACAGGGAGACACTAGAGTTTATTGAGTAGGGGAAGGGGCCGTGTCAAGACCTGTACTTTAGAAAGATCAACCTTTGTGCTGAGTGAAAGATGGACTTAAGTAAAACAGACTTGTTGTAGAAAGACCAAGCAGTAGGCTCCTACAGTAGTACAAGCGTTAGGTGATGGGGCTCTGTACCAGTGTGGTGGCAGTGTCAGAGGAGAGAAGGCATTTACAAGATATATTTGAACAGTAGAATTGACAGGACTTGGCAACAGATTGCATAAGGGTGGGTGAGAGGGAGGAGCGGAGGGTGACATCTGGGCTGCTAATGTGGGCAGCCAGGAGGATAGAGGAATCCTTGACAATACAGTAATAGAAAAAGACAATTCAGTTCTTAGAAGAAGGAAGAGGTTAGGAGAAAAATGATGAGTTCAGTTTTAGACATGTTGAATTTAAAATGTCTATGGGACAGCCAGTCTAAGATGTCCAACAGTCATTTGGATACAGGACATCAAGAGAGTAGCTTGGGTTGGAAAAAAAAAGATCTGAGAATCATCTTTACGGAGACAGTCATTGTATCCATGGGAGCTGATGAGCTCACCAAGTGAAAAAGTACAGAGAGAGAGAAGGAGAAAGCCCAGGAAAGAGCCTTGGGGGACATCCGCCATAAGTGGGCACAACCTAGATGAAGATTCTGCAAAGGAGACTGAGGAGTGGTCAGATGGGTAGGAAGAGAAGCAGGAGGCTGAGTTTCACAAAAATCTAGAGAGAAGAAAGTAGTATCCAGGAGAAAAGGGAGGCTGACAGTGTCAAAGGCTGCAGAGGGGTCAAGAAGGGTGAGGATTGGAAAAGGCCATTCCATCGGATGATTGAGAGGCCACTGGTAACTTGTAGAGAGCAGTTTCTGTTGAATTATGAGGCCAGAAGCCAGACTGCAGAAAGTTTAAAATAAAAGAGTGAGTGAAAAGGAAGTAGAGGTATCTGTGATAGTAATGGCAATTAAAGATTCCCCTGTATTGGCTTGGTTTTCAAATTGATTGTGTTAAAACCCAGAGCTTGTTAATCCCACCTGTGGGATGGACTTGTTGATGTGAAAAGAAAGTCTTGAACTGGGAGGAGCTGGTGACGTAGATTTGGAGAGACAAGAAAGAGGCAGAGGAACCTTTTTGGAAACAGCACCTCGTGAAGGCAGAGAGAGAGACTGAGAGGATTGAATTGCCCTGGACTTTTGAGACTTGCCCCCTGAGCTGCCAAGGACTGAGGAGACATGGCTGTTTTGCTGGTACTTTGTCTGTCTGTTTTGATGTTGTTTTGCCAGATTTGTCCACTGGTGAAAGACTGTCCTGTAGAACAGTCCTAGAACCCCTGAAAACATTAGCAAAACCCTCTCCTAGGATTTCTGTAAACATACAACAAGAAAATCCTTCTTCAGGGCTTCTGAACCAACAGAAAGGTTCCCAGACCCCTGCAACAACAGCACTGTCCTTCACCAGTGGACAGTATTCACTCTCTGTCTGCAGGACAGTCTCCAGACCTCTGCAACAACAGCACTGTCCTTCACCAGTGGACAGTATTCACTCTCTGTCTGCAGGACAGTCTCAGGGCTTCTTAGCCAACAGCCAGGTTCCAGGACTTCTTCAACAGGACAGTCTTTCACCAGTGGACAAATCTGGCAAAACAACATCAAAACAGACAGACAAAGTACCAGCAAAACAGCCATGTCTCCTCAGTCCTTGGCAGCTCAGGGGGCAGGTCTCAAAAGTCCAGGGCAATTCAATCCTCTCAGTCTCTCTCTCTGCCTTCACGAGGTGCTGCTTCCAAAAAGGTTCCTCTGCCTCTTTCTTGTCTCTCCAAATCTACGTCACCAGCTCCTCCCAGTTCAAGACTTTCTTTTCACATCAACAAGTCCATCCCACAGGTGGGATTAACAAGCTCTGGGTTTTAACACAATCAATTTGAAAACCAAGCCAACACAGGGGAATCTTTAATTGCCATTACTATCACAGTATCTCATCTTGTTAACCAATGACAAATATTCTTGAAGAAAAAAAAAAAACTATCTCCCCAGGATATGCTTGCATGAAGCACCTAATAAACATTTGCTAATTAAATGAATAAGACAAGCCTACACTGATATTTATTAGAGCAAGTCATAACTTCTCTGAGACTTAATTTCCTCATCTGAAAAATAGTGGTAATAAATGCGTGGCCTATTTCACAAGACTACTTATTGACCTTGGACAAGTCACTTAACCTCTGTTTGCTTCAGTTTTTTCATGCATAAAATAGGGATAATAATATCACCTACCTCTCAGAGGTTAAGGATCAAATTATATAATATGTATAAAGTGCTTAGCAAAACTTAAAATGCTATTTACTGCTATTATTATTTTTAGAAAAGTGTTGCATAGACCACAAAGAACTACATTAATAAAAACTCATTTTTATTGAACATAAACATCTATTAACAGGTATCTGGTGGTACCAGAGATGCAGAAATAGAGTTTTGGAAGAAAAAAAAAGCAGTTTCTATAGAGCTAGCCTTGAAAATCCAATGTTATCAATCAGTGACAAATTTCACAGGGTAAAAAAAAAAAAAACAAATTTCAGTGTTTATCTTGCTTGTGACTTGAAGGATCATCACTCTGCTGCCACCAAGCCATGTTTTATTTAACTGAAGACTAAAGCTGCTTTCTGGGACTTCTCCTTACTTCTACTTAGTCCTGGGACACCCCTTCACCTATACGTAAGTAACCCAGTACCTCTGTACCCCCTGATGTGTCTTCTCAATCAGTCAGTAAACATTAAGTGCCTTCTTTGTGCCAGCACTAGAAATATAAATAGAGACAAGAGTCAGTCCCTGCCCTCAAGGAGCTCACATCTAGAGGAAATAACAGCAAACTGATGTGTACAAACAAACTGTATACAAGATAATTAGGGAATAATTGAGAGGAAAGGCACTGGAATTGCAAGGAAAGGTTTCCTGTAGAAGATGGGATGTTAGCTGAGACTTAAAGAAAGGCAGGGAAGCAGTTAGGCAGAGATGAGGAGGGAGAGCATTCCAGACATGGCGGACAGTCAGAGAAAATGTCTGGAGCCTAGAGATGAAGTGTGTCTTGTTCATGAAACAAGACCAGGAGGCCAATATCCCTGTACTGAAGAGTACCTGCCATCCACAACAACCAGGCATGGAGTAAAGTTTAAGAAGACTGGAAAGGTAGGAGGGGCTTGGGTTATAAAGGACTTAGAACACCAAATAAAGGATTTTGTACTGGATCCTGGAGGTGTTAGGAAACCAATGGACTTTATTGAGTAGAGGAGTAATATGGTCAGACCTGAACTTCAGGAAAATCACTTTGGTGACTGGATTGGTGGAGGATGGATTATAGGACTCAACACAGACCCACCATCATACTATTGCAATAGTCCTGCCATGGGGTGATGAGGGCTTGCATTAGAGTGGTGGCAGTGTCCGAGGAGAGAAAGGGGTGTATATGAGAGATGTTCCAAAGGTGAAATCAATAGGCCTTGGAAATACATTAAATGTGGGTAGTGGGTGGTAAGAGATACTGAAGAGTTAAGGATAACACTGAGGTTGGGAGTCCAGGAGACTAGAAAGATGGTGGCACCTTCTACAGTAACAGGGAAGATAGGGGATGGGGGAAAGATGAGCTCAGTCTTGGACATGAGTTTATGATGTCTACTGGACATACAGTTCTCAAAGCAGTCTGTTAGTTCTCTGAAAGTTAGGCAAAAAATATATAATGCCACCATTCCATGATCCCTTACAGTTAAGTTAGAATGGAATCTTCATGGGTAGTCAGTGTTTGAGAAAAGGAAGGCTGGCATTTACCGTATGTTTTTAAATGCACCTACCCAGGGGCACCCTTCATCATCCCCCACCCCAGGAGACCGGTGGAAGGAGTGTCCTGACAATTTTTAGGATTTGGGTCTAGAGGCCTCCTCGACAAGTAGGACACAACAGAGGTGTGTGTCACTCATCATATACTTCACACAGTGCCTGGAATAAAGTAGGCTCTTCCTGCTAGCTGATTGACTGATTCTCCATTATGAGATGTTACCTACCACTACCGTATGAGAAAATAGCCATATTTAGCCCATTATCACCAGCAAGAGCAAGATAGGTAGGAGCCAATATGTAGAGGACAAAGCATTTATCATTATCACAGCTGCCAACACCACCTCCCTAGGCTTTGGCCACAGCCTGGTCTCTCACTGAAAGGGGATGGGGGAGTGAAGTGACCACATGCTGCCAAGAGGCAAAAGGCCTCATTGACAACACCCTCTGGAAACTTTTTCTCTCTTATTAAACTTACCCTTTATCCCAGGTCTCTTCCTCTCACCCTCTTTCCACTTTCTTGCACTCAAGAAAAATCTCTTTCTCTGGATGACACCTTATCGCTGGTCACTCTCCAGGGATTGCTATACCTTTCCTCACCCCCTACCTCCCACCCCTACACATTGGGCCAAGAGGAAGAGTGTTCCTCATTCCACTTCCAGAGCCTCCCTCCACCAGCTAGCTTCCCTCCTTTGACCTTCAATCCATTGCTGATATCACCCTGTCCAGATCCCCTTGTTGCTACAATCTACTTGGCCTCCAAATTTCTTTCCTTCACTTGTAGAGGAGTTCAGTCCCTTTACACCCCAATTCTTGTCCTTATGTGTGGGAAAGTCAACATTTACCCTGATGTCCCCCTCCAACAGCCCAACCTACCACTTCATCAGCCTCCTCAAATCCTATGACTTCTATCTCCTCTCTACCTCAGTTACAATAGGAATAGTCATAGATTTAGAAAGATATAAGTATAAATATATGATATTTAGATTTGGAGCTGAAAGAGAATTTAAAGTTCAGTTACTCCAACCTCCTTATTTTACAGGGGAAGTAACTGAGACCTGGAAAGGGTAAGTAATTTGCTTATGTTCATTTAGTTGGTAACACAGGTAAGATTTGGACCTGTGTCTTCTGATGAAGTGAATGCTCCATTGCCAGACACATTACCCACCATACCCTTAACCTGTTCTACCTTCATGATCTTGAATTTTGAATGTAAGCTCCTTAAGGACAGGGATTGTTTCATTTTGGTCTATTTCCTCAGCCTGGACACACAACAGGTGCTTAATAAATGCTTATTGATTGATTAATTTTAATTCACCTACTGATTACATTATCCTTTTCTTCCATTTCCTTTGCCTCACTCCTAAATATGTCTTCAATCTCAGGCCAAGCCCATCATTCTTATGCTTTAAGCCAAGGTCCAGAAATCCAAATCACCTCCCTAGTCAGGTATTTACTACCCAGATCTCTCTTTTCAATCACCTTCCTTCTACTGGAAGTAGTGGTTTAAAAAAAAAAATACCTTCTGGGCCCCTAAAGTCTTCAGTTTTTGACCAGGACGTCATAATCCTTAGTAATGCATTCTACATTCCTTAGGGTGTTATTTGTTCTCCTAGAATAATCACTGATTTTCAGATTTCTATCTCCAGATTTATAAAATATATATAGATAGACTTATATAGAACATATAGAGATTTACAGTTTGTAAAACTATAAAATTAGGTGTCCTCATTTAGTGATTAGTGGCTCCCATTTCTACTGAATTTGATACCATTGGTGTTTGTTATTTGGTGTTTAGTACTCCAGTGAAATAAAAAGTTCATGAATGTGTCTGTTTTCATGCAGCTTGTTCAATTGAAAAATAAAATGAAATGGAAATAATAAAAAGAAATTACAGTCCAGATAAAAGAAAAAAATAATCAATTATTTTTGACACCCACTTCTTGGCTGCTGTGGGGTGAACCATGCATCCAGAAAAGGGATTGTGGATCAAAGGGCAGGGAGGTTCTCTGGCTCTACTGGACATGGGGGTGACAATAGGGTGGAAAAGGATGTCTCCTGCCTTTAGAGGCCTGTTTATATGGACGTGTATATTTAAAAAGCATGAGGATCACTATGTATATAGATTATTTATGAGACTATTGAATAGCTATGTTTTTTTAGCAAGTCTGATTTTATGCTATGTTTATATGTATATAAATATATACATATGTGTATATTAATATCTATCTAAGTTTTCTTCTGTTTAAGGGAGGTAGCTACGATCTGCCCAAATAGTTTAATCAGTTAGTCAATAAGTCATTTGCTAAGCACCTTCTATGGATCAGGCACCATGCTAACTACTGAGGATATGAAGGCAAAGCAAAAATAGTCTTAGCCCTCCAGAAGTTTACAGTCTGGGGGCAGATAGGTGTTGCTGTGAATAGAGCACTGGCTCTGGAGTCAGAAGTACCTGAGTTCAAATCCAGGCTAAGACACTTGACACTTACTAGCTGTGTGACCTTGGGCAAGTCACTTAATACTAATTACCTTGCCTTCCCTCCTCCAAAAAAACCCCCCAAAAAATAAAAATAAAAGAAGCTTATGTTCTATAGGCGGAGAGAGGATTAGCAACCTGGGGAGATACATAGTCTGTATGTATTTATTTTATAATTAAAGATCATCTAGACCAAATTTCTCATTTTACAGATAAGGAAACTGAGGCTCAGTGAGGTGATTTATTCAAAGTTGAATGGTATATAGTAGATGCAAGATTTGATTCCAAAGCTAATATTATACCACATGAAAAAGATTAATATTCTATCAAGGGGATTTCCAGCATTATGATATTAAGATATGGATTAGTTTTTAATTATATGGTATGCCCTCATTAAAGATCAAACCTTTGAGAAAATGTCTGGCTGCATTTTTTTAAAAAGTTTGCTTGTTTTCATCATTACTGCTGCATGCATTGGTTTTGTGCCATTTTCCACTCTAGTATGGAATGCTGCCCTGAGAATGTGTCTAATGAGGAGAAGAACAGAACAGTCCTTAAGACAGCTGGCACAAGGACTGGGTTCACAGGGGACTCACGGCAGCCACTCCTGCACAATAGGGCCATAGTTCTCAACGGCCCAGAATGATAGGAATGGAACACAGGCCCTTTCTGTCCTGTCTGGCCCCAACTGGGGAAAGCCTCTCTTTGGGAACAAAACATTCCATTTCCTTTGGAGTTAGTAGCCCTTCCTGGGGATGTTTTTGACAAAGATGAATTGTCTCTTCTCCCTTTCGTTTTTTTAAAGTTTAAAAGGAAGGGAGTCTCTTTGCTTAGAAAGAAGCCCAGGGACTCAGGACCATGACTAAGGCCCAGGTTGCTACTTAGTAGAATGCTAATGAAGTGGAAGGTTTCCTGGTTCACCTGGAGGTGCCACTAGTGATAGCTGTCCGTCCCTCTTGCAACACTCTGACTTTCCAAGTACTTTGCTTTTCTATGGCTGATTGAAAAGAATTCTTTGTGTTCATTTGCTCCTCACTGCATTTATAGGACAGAAAGATGCTGCTAAATGTTTAAATGGGCCTTAAAAAGTAGCTCTTCAAAAGGAAATGAGAGATTACTCAGCACTTACTATGGGCCCAAGTGCTTTACAAATACTATCTTGTTTGATCCTCACAACGATCCTGAGATGTAGATAGGTGATGATGTTATCTTCATTTTACATTTCAGTAAACTGAGGCAGACAGCTTAAAAGTGACTTGTCCAGGATCACAATAGTTAATCTGAAGTCATATTTAAATTCAGGTCTTTCCTGACTCAAGGTCCAGTACTCTATACCCCATGCCACCCAGTAGCCCAAAGTTACACTGATTCTTCTGAAACTTCCCAGGGCGCTAAGAGCAAAGTGCCTGAGCCTAAGGCCCAGTAGGAACCTTCATCAGACCATCATAGCATTGTAGGTTCAGAGTTGGAAGGGACCTTGGAGGTAGTTTAATCTAATCAACTCATATATTCAAATGCAGGTCCTACTGACTCCAAATCTAGCCCACATTTTGGAGTCATCAGATAAATACTAAGAGAGCAACCACACCAGATAAAAATCCATAGGTGGGAGGGTTTGTGGGAAGTGGCAAAAAAAAAGCCCCTGTTCTTGGATACTGTCCTTACTACACAATCAATCATTTACTAAGCACCTACTATGTAACAGAACTGCTATACTGTGCTAAGTACTACTCCTGTCACCCACAGAGTTGTAGGTGAGTGTGGCAGAAGATGATCAAAAGCAATGACATCTAAAACTCTAACAATTCCTCATAGTTATAAAGTACTTTACGGTTTACAAAGCTCTTTATTACACGATCCCTGCAAAGTTTTCATTTCAGTCTGGATTTGTGACTTCATTGGGATAGGTAACTTTGGACAGCTAGATGGAGACTTTGTGGATAGGAAGCCGGGTCCAGAATCAAGAAGAAATGAGTTCAAATCCAGGTTCAGATACTTGCTAGTTATGTGACCTTGGGCAAATCACTTAACCTATATTTGCCTCAGTTTTCTCAACTGTAAAATGGGAATAGTTACAGCACCTGTTTCTCAGGGTTGTTGTGACGATCAAATGAGATGACATTTGTAAGGCACTTAGTACAATTCCTTATTATTCAATCATTTCAGTTGCATCTGGACATGGCCCCATTTGTAGTTTTCTTGGCAAAGTCACTGAAATGGTTTGCCATTTCCTTCTCCAGCTCATTTTATAGATGAGGAAACTGAAGCAAACAGGGTTAAGTGACTTGCCCAGGGTCACACAGCTAGTAAGTATCTGCAGCTAGATTTGATCTCGAGTCTTCCTGACTTTGGTCCCACTGCTCTATCTACTGTGCCACCTAGGTGCCCTCCCTAGCATGTGGTAGATGCTTATTCTCCCTTCTCCTGCTATGGAAATCCCCTCCTCTGGAAATTGGCAATTTGTCTGTAACTTATATCATAGAGTTGCACTGGACACTGTGAGGTGGTGCTTTGACTATAGTCTCAGAGCCAAAGGTTTGACTCTGGAGGAGAGTGTGAGGCTGACAACTTTGCACAGATTCACACCCAAGTCAAGATATGACCTTTATGACATCACTGGTCCTCTTCGAGAATGAAGAGCCAACAACAACAAGGATATCTACACAAATGAGGAAGTTAAAGATCATGATGTGTGACTTGCCTAAAATCACAGTTATCACTAAATGTCGGAGACCAGGACTTGAACTCAATCTTCTGACTTCAAATTCTGTATTCTCTCCATTATACCCATCTCACAAAAGATATAAACTTTGCTACTGAGTATAAAAACTAATTTTAAAAATAAGAATGATTATTTTCCAATCTGGCACCTAGGCTTGATTTTTTATGGTACTGGGCTCATATGTGGAGGCTAATTTGCAAGCCTTGTTTGCCTGGTATTTTGCTGGATGGCGAACAAAGGTTTACAACACATGAGGAAGAGAATCACTTCCCATCTGGCCCAGAAAGAAGTGGCCTAATTCTG
Organism: Petaurus breviceps papuanus; assembly: GCF_028583685.1. NCBI lineage: Eukaryota > Metazoa > Chordata > Mammalia > Diprotodontia > Petauridae > Petaurus > Petaurus breviceps. The sequence goes on from NW_027187372.1 coordinate 25,374,586, forward strand.
AACAGATACACTGCTGTACATACAGCATGATTATGTTTAGAGTACATGTTAACTCTCTCTTGTCTATTACTGTGGCCAGCTTTCTCCGCCTTTGCATATATTTTGTCCAACTCCCATATGCAACAGCCCCTCTGGAGGCAGTCAACAATATGCTCTCTTTGACTGGACACAAACACAAATAACATTTCCTTTGTCCTTCTGGCAAGAAGGGTAAGGGGAACAGTTTTGCTTTATGGGCAAAACTTTCCTCTTCCCCCCTCCTCTCCATCTCCTGCCCATTTTCTGATATGCCCTCTGACACATCCAGAATGAAATAAAAGTATCCAGATTTGTAATTTATTCCTGAAATACATCTTCCAAGATCTACAGATATCTCACCATGTCAACTTCTCTTAACCTGAACCTGACCTGTCACCCACATTAAATTACTTTCTAAACCAGAGGCAAACTTTATATCATAAAATACCATTCATAGCCACATCAATCCAACCTGAAATCTGCATTACTCTCTTGACCTGAACTTTCTAGATATCCACAATTCATAGATCGACCAGCTTTCCTCTATCAATATGCCTCCCCCTGATAGTGTATTACACTAATATATTATGAGAGGCCCAGCTCGCTTTGTTGATGTATAAGGGCAATGCATTAGGAAAGCGGTAGCTCACTTCCATGATGTATAGCCGTAATACATCGTCAGAGGGAAGCACGTGGGTGATGAATAACTGCGACAAGGGCACCAACGGGGAGAGAACAAGTTCAAAGTGGATTCGGTTTTGCTTGCGGAGTCAAGATGAAGCACATCCAAGATCCGGCCAAGCCCACCTCCTCACCCACCACAAACAGTGCCGGGTCTGTGTGTGAGGAAGGACCGTCGCACAAACTCAAAGGCCTAATTTTTCAGCCCACGTCTTCCCTGGCTTTCACAGTGACAACTCATACAGAAGCAGGGCTGGAAACCAAAGGAAATTCATAGAAACATTCTATTATGATGGCGCCAAGGCTTAGAGCCCACATTTCAGGTCAGGCAGATTTTCACTTCATCCCCTCCTTCCCTCCTCTGTCATCATGTCACTTTCTCAAATCGAGAAAACTGTCTGATGCCAAGTCAACCAACAAAGGGAAATGTCGCAGCTTGTTGCTTCATTGCTGCCCTCGACACCCAACAAAAGGGCAAATCATCCAATGTTGTTATTTGGGGCCAGTCCAGCTAGACTTGGACTCAGGAGGTCAAAGGTGAAAAGGTTCACCTTTAATTTGATGAGGTCCGGACGCTTCATAAAGTTCAGGCTGTCAGCACAGAGTGCTACTGGGAAATCAAGCCATAGCTGAACCAATATTTCTTTGGAATTTGGAAATGAGATGGAGAAGTCATATTTCTTCTGATTGGGAATATTAAAAAGACTATGATAAGCACATGCATTATTTTACAATGGCATTTTTGCAAACAATATGATACATGTTTATTGTGGGAAAGAGAGAGCCAGTCACTTCACAAGGAGGTTTGTTTATATTACTGTAGGACTTTACAGGCCCCAAGAGCTTAAAAAATGTTTATTGAATGAAATCAAGGTGAAATATTTGCATTTAGGGGTGGCATCCATATTACTAGAGTAGCATGCTTTCAATCATTCATTCAGCAAACCTTCACGTTGGCCCTCAGATTAGAGCAACCTTTGGACAATACTCTGATGGATCAGTAACTTGCAAGTTATGGATCTGAGGGTTAGTTAGTGTGGGCTCTTTCTCCATGGATAGAGATGGCAACCTATTCACACCTTATCTGGGGCAATTCTCCATTCTTTCCATAAATCATATAAAGATCTCAACTCAACAACAGGTAGATGTTGCAAAGAGGCTTGCTGGGAGGGAAAATGTTCTAATTTAGACCCAAGACAACTTTGAATGGGCAGTCTTTGGTGGTAGCTGGTTCCTCCACAACGGAGGTCTTCAGATAGTGGCTACAGGGCCAGTTATCAGATTGTTTTTGTCAAGTCAATTCATTTTCAGGAATGGGTTAGATTAGATAAACTCTGAGATCACTTCCCAACTCTGAAATTCTTCAGTCCTATGAACACAGCGATTTTCCTCCAATTCTTCTAATTCTCTTTGGAAATAGGTACAGTTTTTAGGCTGTCCATTTGTTCTCACTTTACACACAGTTAACCTGTCTCTTTCTTCTGTCATACAAATCCTCAATGATGCTATATATGCTAAGTCATCACTGGTAACATATGGTTGCTACTTAACACAGTACCAGAAATGTTAGCAATAGCAATAAAACAAGAGAAAAAAATTAAAGGCATAAACATTGGCAAAGAGATTATCCAATTATCTCTATTTGTAGATGAAATAAATGTTTACTTGGGAAATCTCAGAGAATCAGTAAAAAAAAAAAAAGAAAAAGAAAAATGGAGATAATTAATAATTGAGGTAGCTAGATAGGAGTTAGGAAAACCTGATTTCAAATACAGCCCCCAACGTTTACTAGCTGTGTGACACTAGGTTAATCATTTAATCTACCTGTCTCAGTCAAAAACAAAACAAAACAAAAATTGGGGCAGCTAGGTGGCACAGTGGATAGAGTACTAGCCCTGAAGTCTGGAGGACCTGAGTTCAGATCCGACCTCTGACCAGACACTTGAGAGTTACTAGCTATGTGACCCTGAGCAAGTCACTTAACCCCAATTGCCTCACCAAAAACAAAACAAAACAAAATCTACCTGCCTCAGCTTTCTCTAATATAAAATGAGAATAATAATAGCATCTACCTCCCTGGACTGTTATGAGGATCAATCAGGGTATTTTTTTAAACTAGCACATAGTAGGCACTTACTTCTTCCCTTCCTTTCTTCTCCTAATGGTTTCAATAAAGTTCTGAGATACAAAATAAATCTACAAAATGATTAGCATTTATATGTAGCAGTAACAAAATCCAAGAGTAAATAATATAAAAGTAAATTCTATTAAAAAAAACACATGAAATATCTGAGACTTGGTCTATAAAGCACATCCAAGATTTTCATAAGTACATTTAGAGAACATTAAGAACTAAAGATTGGGGTGGCTAGGTGGTGCAGTGAATAGAGCACTGACCCTGGAGTCAGGAGGACCTGAGTTCAAATCTGGCCTCAGACACTTGACACATTTACTAGCCATGTGACTTTGGGCAAGTCACTTAACCCCAATTGCCCTCCAAAAAGAAAAAAAAAAGAACTAAAGATTGATAAATGATTAGAAGGATGTTCATTGCTAATAGTTGGGCTGTGCTAATATAAGAAAAAAATACTATCTAAATTAATTTAGTCATTTAGTACTATACTAAAGTAGTAAGCAGAATATTTTATTAAATAGTTATTATATCTAATATATATAGGTAACTAACATAAAAGACAAAAAGCCATCCAAACAAAGATCCAATGAATACATGGTCAAAGGATGCAAATAATACTTTGCTTTACAAACTATTGTCAGTCATAAGAAAAATTGTTCCAAATTACTAAAAATAAGAAAAATGAAAATCAAAACATCTCAAATTTTACCTCATACCTGGCAAGCTGGTAAAGATGACAAAACATGGGAATAATATTGGAACATTACACACATATACACTTGGTGGACCTGTGAAATAGTGTAAACACTCTGGGAAACAATATGGCATCGTTGTTGTTTTCAAGTGCTTAAAATGTTTACGTTCTTTGACCCAGGTTCCTACTGCTAGACATATGCTTCAAAGGAGTTAAAGAGATAAATGAAGGTCCCCAAATTTTCATAGCAACACTTTTTTTTTTGGTAACAAAGAACCAGAAACAAAGCTGACAGCTAAACAAATTGTTCTATAAGACTGTAATAGGATATTACTGTTCCATGAGAATTAAAAAATATAAAGAATTTAGAGACCCATGGGAAGACATTTTTGAACAGATGCAATGTTAAGTAAGCTAAGACAAGAAAACAATCTACACAGTGAGTATAACAATATAAAGGAAAGAACAACAAAAACTTAAATGTGATTATTAGTGACCAGCTTTGGTACAGAAGAAAGTTGAGATAATCTTAACCTTCCTCCCTTCATTACAGATGTGGAGGGCCTCTGGACTCTCAGACCAGTAATAGGTTAGTCAGTTTTGTTGAACTGCTCCCTCCTCCTCCCTTATTATTTTGAAATTTTTGTTACTAGAAAGAGCTTGCTAAATTTGACAAGATATATTTGGAGGTAAATGTATTGTAAAAACAAAGGGCATCAAAGAAGTAAGATTTTAAGACAATTAAAAGAATATGTGTGTGGTCAAAACATGCAGCACTTGACTTGGAAAACCTGGATTCAAATCCAGCCTCTAAAAATTATTAGCTATGGGATCAAACAGAAGTGACTCTGGGCCCCAGTTTTCTCTCAGTTACTACAGCTGTAGTGACTACATCAGAAGGTTGTTGGAAGATCAAAATGTATATAAAGCAAGCATTGGAGGGCCATATAACACCACCTATGACCATTTTTATCATTCTTTTGTTCAAAACCCAGCATAATTGGCTCTTTGTTGAATCTAGAATAAAATCCGGACTCCTTAGCCTAGCATTAAATACCCTCTAACAATCTGGCTCCAAATTCCCTTCCCAGGGTTATTTCACATTTCCCTTCGTACACTCTACAATCTAGCCAAACTGGCCTACAAGCTGTTCCCTGGCCTTGATATGCCATCTTCTATCCCCAAATATTTCTAAAGGTCTATAGAATGGTCTATCTTCATCTTTGCCTTTCAAAATTTCTCTAAAGCTCAGCTCAGGTTCTACTTCCTCCATGAAGCTGTCTTTGATTCCTCATTCTATCCCCAACTGAAAGTTTCTTCTTCCTACTGAAATTTACACTGGTTAATGTCCATTGGGACATCACTGCAGCAAGACTCCTCTTCCTTCTCCTTCTCCTCCTTCTCCCCTGATTCCCCAACCTAGTAATTCTTCTCTTCAGTTCCCCATAATATTCACAGCATCTGTTGCAAACTTCTCTCAAGTCTCTCACACTGCTCCTTCTCTTAACCCTCTCAGCTAAGGGCTTTGCCTCTTGTTTCACTGAAAAAAAATTGAGGCTATTCACTGAGAGCTCCCTCTTCTCCCCTCACACTTCCTGGCATCTTCCCCAACTACGTCCTTATTAACTACAAGCTCTGAAGACATGGTCCTTCTGCTTGCCAAGGTCAACCTCACTACATGTTGCTTTGCTATCATCCTTTCCCAGTTTCTCCTGTAGATTGACCCTATCATCCACATTCTCTAATGTTCAGTCTCTATTTACACATTACTTCGCTCTTACCTGCAGATATGCTCAAGTCTCACTCATTCTTGAAACAAACAAAAAGCCCTCACTAGATCCTACCATGCCCGCCAATTCTATTCTTTCTCTCTCCTCCCCTTCTTGACTAAACTTGAAAACACCACAGACTCAGTACGTTCTCTTGCTCTCTCCCAAACCCTTCTGCAACCTGGTTTCTAACTTCATCCTTCAACCAAAATGGTTTTCTTTAAATTTATCATTAATCTTTAAATTACCATTAATTTGCCATTAACTGCCAATTCTAATGACATTTTCCTAATCTAAATCCTTCTTGACTTCAGCATTTGACATTAGTGACTACCTTTTTCTCCTATATACTGCCCCACCGCTGTTCTTTTTTAAAATTTATTTTTAACATTTATTTTAAAAGGTTTTTGAGTTCTGATTTTTCATCTTCCCACTCTTCCCCCACCTATTATCAAGGCAAGAAATGTGGTATCACTTATACAGGTAAAACACATTTCCTTATTAGCCATGTTGCAAAAAAAAAAAAAACACACACACACACACACACAAAAAGCCCCACAAAACAAAACAAAAAAATCTAAGCAAGAAAAAGAAATAAAATGAAAAAGTTATGCTTCAATCTGCATTCAGATTCCACCAGTTCTTTCTCTGGAGGTCAATAGCATTTTTCATCATAGATCCTTCAGAATTGTCTTGGATGACTATATTGATTAGAATAGCTAACCCACTCACAGTTGATCATACAATATTGCCATTACTGTATGTAATGTTTTCCTGGTTCTGCTCACTTCACTTTGAAACAGATCATATAAGGCCTCCCAGGTTTTTCTGAAGTCATCCTGCTAGTCATTTCTTATTGCACAATGGTATTCCATTATAACCATAAACTACTTCACATCCTTCTGACACCATCCCGATGTGGCCCTTTCAAAGTTTTTTTTTGCTGCATTTTCTTTCATGTCCACTTCCACTTCTCTGGCTGCACTCACTTTGGATTTAACTTCTCCTCCTTGTCCCCAGTAAACTCATCACTGGGAAATCTCACCATCTTATAAGATTATATCAGCCTTGGTACTCACACCTAATTGGTACCATCTGTCTCTGATTGGAGGATAGATCCATGAGTTCCTAATTCTCCATTTAAGGAGGGGAGACAAGTATGGTATCTCATTTCCCACCCAGCTGCACTTATTTTGGACTTTTGACTTCCAAGGTACCTTCTCTATCCCATTTCCCACCCCACCCCCCTTTCAGTTTTCTTTGATGTGTTGACTTTCCCAATAGATTACAAACTCGTTGAGGGCAGGAACGTTTTTACATTGTATCCCCAAAGCTTAGCACAATACCTGGCATATAGTTGACATTTAATAAATGTTTATTGATATGGTGTCATGCTCACTAACTGTGGGTATATCCCAAGGCTCTGTACTAGGCCCTCTTTTCTTTTCCTCTACTCTCATGGGAAGATATCAGCTCTTATGGGTTCAACTATGATCTTTATGCAGATGATTCCAAGATTTATTCAATTCTAGTCTCTGTCCTCAGATCCTGACCTACCTCACCAACTAGATGATCCACAGGAATCTCAAACTAAGCATATCCAAAACAGACCTCATTATTATCTTTCCCTCCAAACCTAGCCTTCTCCTGAATTTCCCTATCACCATCAAGGTTACTACCATCCTTCTAGTGACCCAAGTTTGCAACCTCAGTGTTATCTTAGATTCCCCTCTCTTACTCCACATAATCAATTACCAAATTTCATAATTTTTCTCAACAGTATTTCTCACATTCTATTCTCTTGATTCATACCCTAGTTCAGACCTTCATCTCTTCTCATCTGAACAATTTCAACAGATTTCTACCTAGACTCCCTGCCTCAAGGCTCTTCCCCATTCCAAGTCATTCTCCATACAAGTGATTTTCCTACAGCTCAGGGTTGACTATGTCGTGCTGTACCCAAATCCCCAAATAAACTTTAAAGGCTTCATTTTACTTCTAGGATCAAATATAAACTCCTCTGTTTGGCACTTAAAGCTCTTCAAAACCTGGGCCCCCTTCAAACTTTTCCAGTCTTTTACCATATTATTCCCCTCTATACAATCAATGGTCTAAACTTACTTGGCCACCTTCCAGCTTACTTCCTAACCCACAATGCTTCTTCTCATCTTTGCACTGGCTGTCTCTCATGCCTAAACTGTTCTTCCTTCTTTTACCTTGTGGATCCCTGGCTTCTGTTCAGACTCAGCTCAAGTGTCACCTCCTCCAGGAGGTCTTTCTCACCCCTCTAGCTACTAGTGTCTTCCCCTTCAAGGTTTTCTTCTGTCTACTCTCTATACTGTGTGTACCCATTTACATATATGTTGTCTCTCCCATTAAAATTTATATGCATAATTAGGAGAGTCAATTTTTATTACAGCAAAGTAATGAAAATGTTATTTTCAATCATGAATTGGGGAAATGGCTAAATAGATATTAATAAAATAGAAAAAACTAAATATTGTGACACTTCTGATCCAGACAAGATTTATTAAAAGCATTTTTGTTACAGTATTTTGCAGTTACACGCATGATTCTGAATAGCAAGATATATGTTTCAAAGCCCATTCAAATACAGGGACAATTATTTGAGAATATAAATACAAAAGATTTACAGAGACTTTAAAAAGTTTTGACTGATATAGTCCTAGGTTTATATGAGATGAGGTAAAGATTAAAATAATGAATGTGAAGACAAAACCTACCTTAGCAAGGTCATATGAAATAGTAAATTACTATGCTAACATTTTAAAGAAGCACACCAAATGTGTGCTACTTCTAAGCAAAAAAATAAAGCATGCATAAATATCCAGACTTCTGAAAAACGTGGGAGATGAAATTACAATACAAAGCATATAAAAAATATCATGTTGAGGTTTAGAAAAAAATACAGCTCAAATTCAACAAAGCCAATTCATTTTGGAAAATATTGAAAATAACATTCAGATTACATAATGACTAAGGTATAATGGCAGAAGCTCACTGGACGTTTCCTATTAATAACTCAATTATCAGACAGATGCATTATACCAAACAGCCAATTTCTGCGAGACAAGTAATGTGCTATATCAGTACTTAAAGAGAAAAAAGGCAAAGTGCTTGTGTTGTTTAAAAGAATTACTTTCCAGGAACTGTTCAATGTCAAGAAAATGGTCCTTTCAGTCCAACCACACAGAAACACAAATTATCCACATTTCTCAAGCAGTTCAAAGATGCTTAATTTCATCTTTCATATAAGATCCTACAAGTTAAATGAATTTCTTGTTTCTGTGCCCAAGTGTCTCACGGACTTCAGTTTCCATCCAGCTACAAATTCTTCTTTTAATCCATAATGAAACAACTGTGCCATGAGTGAAAAGTCCTACCTTTGATTCCTTAGGTTCTTTCAGTAACAGGTTGAGATTCTGGCATCAGGATACAATTTTTAATTAGGCATAAAAGATTTACTAAAAAGGAAAGTAAATTCCCCTCCTATTATAATGTAGATTTGGATATTAGATGGAAAAGGTGATTTTCTTCAGTTAACTAAATCACCGTTTAAGGAAACAAAGACTCATTTGTCATCATTCTCTAGGATAGGAAAATGAGACTCAATACTAATTATGAACACTGATGATATAAATCAGGCCTGCACAACCTGTGGCCAGTCAAAGCATTTTGGGCGGCCCGTGAAAAACATTTTTCTGCAGACCGCCCAACATCCTTTGTCAGGCCACAGGTTGTGCAGGCCTGATTTAAAGAATTAGACATTGCCTCTCAATTTTTCAGAAAATGGTATCTACAGTTTTACTTCTGACCCTATAGCTACCTGAAAGCCATCAAGAGAAAATATAAGATAATGATAAACTAAGATAAGGGGTTCTACAAACACAAAAACAGATTCTATCTTTTCTTACTTGGATTGAAATTCTGACATTATCCTCATTCATAAGATCCTATAAACACTGCATAGGTGCACACACCTTTTAGAAAGCAAATATAACAGAAAATTCATTCCTACTGCTTGCCTAAATACTGACACTTTTAGTAAGGGCTAGGAGGAAATCATTAGAGTATAATGAACTGAGAACATAAAATACATATATTTTGATAATTATCTTTACAGCTAGGGAGAATTGGGAAAACCCCTGAGTATTCTATTAAAAAATTATGCAAGCCCTCAAGAAGAATAATAGCGACAATGCAATTCAAATTACCAGAGAGCTAAGTTCTCATTAGCAACCCCCTTAAAAGCAATTTCCCTGTTATTTTCAGGTTTTCACAAACCCGTCTTAGCTGAAAAGATATACATACACATTTCACCAACTGTTCATATTTTCCACCTTTAGAGAACCAGTAAATATAACTAACAAACCCATGACTGGATATTTCGGTTAATAGATAGTACCAAAACCTCAAACTCCTAGCACCTCAAAGTAATATAATTCCATCAGAGACTAAAGACATGACCACACATTTGATCTTGGATGGCTTATTTCATTTTGTCATAAGTATTTGGGGATTTTGTTTAAGATATTCCAAGAACTCACAATTAACTAAGTGCTTGTTTAATAGATTATCTTTTAAGTGTCTACTGATTTTTCACAGGTAAAATTGTCAAGTGGCTTTGTGGGTGTCACATACATACATTTATTTCCTTTAAAATAAAGATTCCATGATACTTTACTTTAATATGATAAAGGTGTTCTTCAGGCCCAACATAATGTTAACTGATATGTTATGAACTTCTGTGAGATCTTATGCAAAATATCCTCCTACATTAACAAAGTGGCTTATAAAGTTTTTTTTCATTCCCGGGTAGTTACAAAATATAAACACACATATGAGTTTATACCCACTGAATATTACTGGTTGAATGTTCCCCTGTGCAAAGAGCAGAAGATGGAGTCTGGAGTTTATAGACACGTTTTGGTACACCTTTACTCCTAGTAGGTTCAGTTCCCATTAGTTTATGTTTTTCTTCATCTTTACTATTCTGTTTAGATATTTCCTGAGGTTTTAACAAGTCAAGTCTTTCATCAGATTCAAAATCCAAGAGGAGTGATTTGGCCAGAGACTGTAATTCCCTGGAGGCAACATCAGATATTCTATCATCATAGGTGTTTGTCAAATCAGAAAGTGTTGTAAAGAGAGCGAAGTTATCATTAAAATGCCGAGAGAAGCTGCAAATATTTTCAACACAACTCTTGAGCAGAATAACATCACTGGAGGATCCTAATCCTATACAGGGAAAAAAAAAAGCAAACTAATCAATTTTTAATTTTTCTAGGCATTTCTAATTTTTTATGATGGCAATTTTCTTTTAGGTCAAATATAAGGTGAGTATATCAAGGTATTTTAAACTGAGGGAGAGAATATTCTTGTTATTAGTTTTATTAGTTAACAAGGAATTATTTATTAAATATTATTTATTAGTTAGCAAGGACTATACCTTACTAACTAGTAAATCTTTGTCTCTGCAGTACAAGTCACTCCATAGCCACCTTTAATTATGTGGACTTTTATTATCTGAGTAGAAATCAAGTGTCATAACTAATACCCAGACTTAGTTCATATCACTCCTGTACTTTAAGTGTAGATAATACTTGAGCTGAACATTGAAGGAAGAAAAAGATTCTGAAAGGCAGAAGGGAAGGCAGAGTATATTCCAGGCACTAAAGGACAGCCTGAATGAATGCACAGAGGTATCAGGTTGAGACTGGACAGTAGTCTAGTTTGATTGTAATGCTGAGTATATGAAGGAGAATAATGACAAAGCTGGGAATGTAGATCAAAGTCATATCATAGAGGGTTTTAACTACCAGGATGAGGAGTTTGTATTTTATCCTATAGACCTATAAACTCAAATAAAAATGAGGCCACTAAACTGTACATAAGGAACTCTGCAGGCACATGCTGACTTAGAAAACTATATCAACATTATCTACATTTTACTGTATTTTTACTTATTTTACTAAATATTTCTCAACTGTAATCTGGTTATAGTGGCAATTGGCAATATTGTAGGCTGAATGAGGCCTGGGGCTATATGTTGGGAGGGAATATCTCTGCTCTAGACATCAGTAAACCACCAAAGATTTCTAAGCAGGAGTGACATTATCATACTTGTGCATTAGGGAAGATTACTAGACAGACTGGAGGCAAGAAAACCAGTTAGAACATTATGATAAACCGAGTGAGAGGTGAAAGTCTAAACTAGTATGACAACATGAGTGAAGGAATGTAGGTGGAACTGAGAAATATGATAGTGGAACTAGCAACTGACTGGATACAGAAGATGAGGGGAAAAGAATCAAAGAGAATGTTGAGGTCAGGAGCTTGGGTGACTGGAGATGTCAGTACCATCAACAGAAATAGGGAGGTTGAGAGGAGGGACAGGCTCAGGAGGAGAGAAATTCAGTTGTTTTGGACATTTGGAATTTGAGGTACTGTTAGGACAACCAGGGAGACATGCCTAGTTAGTACCTGTATCACTGCATTTGGGATTCATCTGCAGAGGTAAAATTTGAATTTAGGAGAGTGTATGATATCTTAAAGGGAGAAACTGTAGAGAAGAGGGATTGCGCTCTGGGGGAAGCCCAAGAAGTTAAGGAAGCTTATAAGATAGAGGAGACAAAAAGGAAAACAGTCAGATAGGTAGGAGAAAACCAGGAGAGCACTGTCACAGATGTCAATTGATGAGAAAAGATGAAGGAAAATGAGTTGTCAATAACATTAAATGCTGCCAAAAAGTCAATCAGGAAGAAGGCTGAAAAAAAAAATCACCCCAAAACTAACATATTTAACATTTTAAGAATTTACTTGTGACCTTTAGAAACAATTTTAGTAAAATGGTAGACTAAAAAACCAAAGTGCAGTAAGTTGAGGAAAGAATGCACAGTAAGGAAATGGAGGCCACACTTTGCCTTAATTTTTCAGGAGTGAAGTGTAGAACAGAAGCTTGAAGATGTCGCAGAGTTAAAGCCAGGTTTTTTGAGGATAAGGGAGATAAGTAGCAGGTGCTAAATAAATTAAATGAAGTGGAAATGGGTATCAATTACTATTATGTCAATTATGTCAGTAACTACAGTTGAACTTAAAGTTGATGAAGAAGATAAGCAAGAGTCAGCTACTACTGAAAGTACTAATGAAAATGCAAGACAAGTGTGCTTACAATAAGATGCTTTGATAAAACAATGAGTCTCGTTTGGGGTAAATACCTTTCAATGTAGAAATAACAATATGACTAATTTGCTCTAAGCAATGCTCCAACTTCAAGAATTCTGTAGCAAGATTGATTAGCTTCTTCACATCTTGATAGACTGACTCCTCTTCTTTAACTTGAACTCTAAAATCCTTCTGTATTTATAAAGCAAAGCTTATTTAAAATATGCAGTAGAATCACAAAGCAGTAAAACTTTATCAGAATGACTTTCAATGGCTATAATCTTATCACTATGTTAAGTGGTTTTGAAATAGAAATTTTGCAACAATACTTTGAATGTTAAATATCAAGATAAAATTATAAAGCTATGCTTCAAATGAAATAAGAATTTCCTCTTAAAATTTAAATTAAGCTCTTTTACATTATCCTGTAACAAAAAAGTTATCTTTGATGAAAAAATGGAAAAGGGTTTAGTGGCAGAATGCAGAGGTAGTAGAAGGGTAACTTTACTATCTGACCTGGCAAGGAAAATCTTTATTATTACAAGCTGACACTTGTTAGATATCTACTAAACCAATCTGAATGAACTGAGGTCTTATGATCTTCATAAAAATTTAATATGTGACAAATCAATTTAATATAAACTTCCCATGTACATTTACAGAGAAACACAATATTGGAGCTGGTAGGGACCTTAAAGATCAACCAATCAAACCCCCTCATTTGACAGAGAAGGAAGCAGAGGCCCAGAGAAGATTAAGTAACTGGAGGTAGGTCCTATTATTATCCCCATTTTATAGCTGAGGAAACTGAGGCAGACTGAAGTGAAGTGACTTGCCCAAGGCCACACAGTTAGTAGGTATCTGAGTTCGTATTTGAAGTCACCTGCTGTCTGGTTGGAAGTGAAATCAAATTCCTGAAGAACTATTATAGGTGTAGCTACTTATTCTTGTACCCAAAGATAGTTCCAGTAAATAAGTCCAAATGGAAAATAAGTTTAGCTCACTACATGACTGGGGTCAGATTTACATTTTCTGGGTCAGAGTGAGGGCTCTTACTTCCAAGCCAAGAAGTACTCTGCTCTGTGCCCACGGTCAAGCCCTAAACTTTCTTCCCTTTCCAAGGAGTACCCATGGTAAATAACAGTTCCATCCTAACTGCTAAGATGGCTATTTTCACCACTGCTTTTCTGTTCTATGGCTTTATGAAATAGCTATTTCTATCAAATCCTTTATTTTCCCAGGGTGCTTCCAACAGATTAATTAGCACATATAATAATACATATGTGTATTTAGTATATATAAAGTTATTCTTAAACACATATTCTGATGGCATCTGTAAATCCCATTGCTAATATGTATGTGTTCTTTAAAATACCAAGTGTCAATCTAGAATATCCTTATTGATACATCACTCAACAATCAATTTATGCTTTTTCATCTTTGTTTATTACACAGAAAAGAATTTAACACTTTTCCTAATTCACTTATGCTCTCTCTTTATTTTTGCTTTTTGGAGGGGGGAGGGCAGGACAATTGTGGTTAAGTGACTTGCCCAAGGTCACACGGCTAGTAAGTGCTAAGTGTCTGAAGCCAGATTTGAACTCAGGTTCTCCTGACTCCAGGGCCAGTGCTCTATTCACCGAGCCACCTAGTCGCCCCTTATGCTCTCTTTATATACATATATTATTCACAATTTCCTTTTTCATCCAATTATTTCTTTGTAGAAAAAGCTGACTGAAGTACTATACACAGGTAGGAATTTTTTTTTGGTTTTTTTTTTTTTGCTTTTTGGAGAGGGGAAGGTAGGGCAATAGGGTTAAGTAACAAGGTCACATGGCTAGTTTTGTGTTTAAGTGTTTGAAGTCACATTTGAACTCAGGTCTTCCTGACTCCAGGGCCGGTGCTCTATTCAGTGTGCTACCTGGCTAACCCAAAGTAGGAAATTATTATCTTTGACTGAGATTCCTTCTAGATTCATGCTATGTATTTTAAACTGTTGAACAGAAATAATTAAGGAAGGTTAAAAGATTATGCTTCAATTAAATGAAAAAGAAAATCAACTGAAATAAATTAATGAGAAAAAATATAAAGACTTTCTTACCTTTTTCCAATCAGCAATGGTATTTCCAAAGGATCTGGTCAATGCCACAGCATTAGTTTTCATCTTTTCTATAACCTATAAAGAAACTATAGTATTTAGATATAGAAATAATAAGAACTACATGAACACAGATTCTTTACCTGGAAGGAGATGATGTTGGTATAATAAAAATAAAACAAACTCATTAGCCAGGAAATCAGGACATCGGGGTTCTAGTTCTGGTTCTGGCATGTTGTGTGATCTTGCATATAGTACTTCACTTTTCCTGGGCTTTAGTTACCTCAATCCATAAAAATAGTGGGTTAGGCTAAATCAGTGGTATCTAACTTCCACAGAAAGGGATCTTTGTGGGCTGCATATTGACTTAGAAAACCACAAAATAACATTATTTGTTTTGTATTGTATTTTTGTAAACAAATGTTTATATCAATTATTTTATTTGTTTATTTATCAATTATATTTTAATCTGGCTCCCCCTCTACTCAAGCTAGCTGCCCAAGAATTTGACCCCTCTGGGCTAGATGATCTCCTAAGTCTTTTCCAATTCTAAAACTCTATTATTTTATCATTTTATGCTAGATCATCTAGTTCAGGCCCTGCCTCCAGACAGAACACTTAAACTAGGCAAGAAAGATGGATGACTGAACAAGACCAATACTGTTACAACTATTGCTGCAACTCAAATTATTGCATAATGAAAAGACTTCCAAAACCCAATACATGGGTCACTCATTCTGAATCATATTCAATATGATGTTGATGTTTTGATAATTGAATAGATCTAGGATCTCAGTATGGGACACTCACTCCTTTGATGCAGACCACAACTCCTCCCTCCATCCATGTAATTCTTTTCTACATTCTTCACTAAATCTTCCATAAAGAATCCACTAAAAAAAAACTGGAGACTTTCTTCTATTTCTTTAATATCTTGGGGGAACCAATATAAGTATTAGTTTTAAGTATCTACTCCACTTTTAACTTCTAGTATGTGAATTTGTGTCCTTTATAATTGCAAACATGGTCAAAACTGGAAATCCTAATGCAAAGAGGCAAATTTGAACTCCTGGCCATCAGGAAGATTTGATGACATGGTACACATCCCTGGAATATGGCTCTGGAAGGGAATCCCTTATTTAAAAGGAAAAATAGATAAGAGGTAGGCTGAAGAAACAATATACAGTAATCAATTATACTCTTGTGAGAAAACACTAACAGGAGAAGGAAATATGATGAAAATAGGTAAAAATTAATAGAGGAAGAAATGAGCGATACAATTGTAGGAGTATACTAGAGAACATGTGGAGAACTAGGTGTTCCAAAAGTTTTAGTTCAGTCCATGACTATGACTTTTAGGACATCCTACAGAACAGTGAAGGAAGATTTCAGTTAAGCAAATATTTGTTAAAGTTCTTTCTCTGCAAAAGCTAAATAGTTAACTAATTCTTGGTTATCCTGCAAAAGGTAATGGAAATGACAACGTAAACTGCTATTTTGAAGCTGATTCTGACCATCAAAGAAGAGCTTTAGTTGTTGAAAGAGAATGATGGGAAGTTGATAAGGAGAGGAGTGACTACACCATCTTAGAATCTG
>NW_027187372.1:25390770-25408514 GCF_028583685.1 Petaurus breviceps papuanus
AATATAGTAAGCACTTAAATGCCTCTTGACTATGATATGAGAGATGTAGCCTAGATTTTTTGGAGAGACTCCAGAAAATTCAGGAAAAAAGATCAGTCTATCTTTATGGTAAAAAGTCTGCAGGGGAAATCAACCCAAGAGAGATGGCAAATACTTAAGGATGAAATTCAGAAAATAAAACAAAAAGTCATTTTGATGAAGAAGAAAAGGGAATCTGTCTAAAGATACTGAAGTAGATGCACAGGAAATTCACTGACCAACTTGGATTTTAAAAAGAAATTAATAGATAAGAATAACTGCAGGTAAAAGAAGATGAAACATGACATAATCCTGCCAGGACAGGGCCAGAAGCCCTAAAGCTCACAAATAGCCTGGGCTGGTAATCACAAAAAAACAATAAAAAAGAGCTTCATGGAGAAAAAGGAAGATTAAAGATAGTACGGAACACCTATGTGAGGAGATTAAGATGGTGACACTGGTTGATGGAAAGAATGCAGAACCATTCTACTTTCATTTTCTTCTGTTCTCCCTTCTAAGAAAAAAAGATCTTTAAACCAGAAAGGACAAAATTTAAAAGGTTAATAGGAGATGAAGCCCAAAACAGGTAAGGAACAGCCAGCTAGCCCTGAAGAGTTCTAGTGACCCAACTCAGATTAATTATGTCGCAGGACACTGAAAGAACCTGCAGGTATGATTGCTGAGTCACTATTAGGGATATCTGAAAGCACAGAGAAGTTACCAGACTGGAGAAAGACAAGTTATAACCTGATGCTCAAAAAGGATGAGAGAATAAAATCTGTAAACTTTAAATAAGTCAATGGGCTTAATTATGAGGCCAGGGAAAATTTTAGGAGGTATTATTGTTATTAGTCCATACCTATAATATCATCAATATATGCAGAGGCAGTCAGATGGAGAGTCAGGAAGACCTGAGTTCAAATCTGACCTCAGATACTTACCAGCTGTGTGACCCTTAGCAAGTCATTCAACCTCTGTTTGCCTTAGTTTCCTTATTTGTAAAACAGGGATAATAACAGCACCTACCTCTCAGGGTTGTCATAAAATAAATGAGATAATAATTGTAAAGGGCTTAGTATAGTGTCTGATACTATACAAATGTTAGCTATTATTATAAGCAATTCCAAGGGGGAGTTTCATATACCAATACAAATCATTAACTGTTCTACAACTTACAGTGTTAAAGCATTGCCCTGAGAAGTCAAATAACTTGCCTAGGGTCATGTTGCTAATTAAACTTGGGCAGGAAGAGAAGGGGCTCGGGCAAAGGAGAGGAATGACTTGAATCCAGGTCTTTCTCATTCTGAATCTGGCTCTTTATCCATACCAAGATGCTACTTCTCTAGAACATATTACTAAAAGGATAATTTGTTAATGAACAATGATTAAGAATCTACATGGTTCCATCCGGAATAGAGCACACCAGACTAATCTTACTTCTTTTTTCAATGTGATTACTGGAGTGATAGATCAGGGAAATGCCACAGAAATTACCTCAGCCTCAAATAACAGAAGCTATTCACTTTCTAAAGATGTGTAAACAGGATTGTCTATATACTGTCATCTCTTTATCAGGTACAAATTCCCCTCTAATTGGGTCAAGGCAACAGACTGATTAACCAAACAAGCAAATCACACCCCTGCGGGCTTAAGTAATGGGAGAAATACCAGCAGCTGTTCAGTCCAGGTCAGCAGTGGAGGACTCCAGGAATAGGCAGGGGAGAGAAGCAAAAAGTAAGGGTGAAATGAGTCCAGAGGATGTGCTACACACCCTCCTTCCACACCCAAGTCACCAGAAAGACAGCATCAATGGGAAAAAAAGTATCTAGCTAAGAGGAGAGAGACATACTGGAGTACAAGTCACCTAAGAAAAGAGAAGCTATACTTGTGAACAGAGAGAGACACACTAAAGAAAGATATCTGAGAGACAAAGAGTCTTCAAGGAGCATGACATGACCTCTTGTACTGTAAAACATGCTTGCTAGAGATTAAGTAAGGCCTTCTAGTAACCAAGAATCAAGAATTTATCTAGGGCCACACATACTCAACATGTGTGCTTCACTACCATTATATTAGTAGTGAACATAGCTTAAGGGGAAGAGTCTAGTACAAACATTTAAGGCTGGGGAAACCTGGGCATGTTTGTAGGCAATAGGTAAGGTGTCATTGGATAAGGAAAAACTGAGGACAAGAGAGGAATGATCCAAAGAGTTGGCTCCTCGAGGAGCCAGGGGGAATGTTACCAAGTACAAGCCTGGACAAGTAGAAGGGCCAATTCTTCACAAGTGACTATAGCAAAGGAAGAGACAATGGAGAATGATGTAGAAGGGTTTGAAGGTATAAAATTGGGAGGTAAGAGACTTGTTCTGCTTGGCCCAGAGGGCAGAACTAGGAGCAACAGGTAGAAGCTACAGAGAGGCAGAGTTGGGGTTAATTCAAGGAAAAATTTCCTAACAATTATACTTGTCCAAAAGTGAATCAGGTTGCCTTGAGAGGGAATGGATTTTCTGTCATTAGTGCATTGAAGCACAGGCTGGATGACCACTTGTGCTTTGAAAAAAACTAGGAAGTCTAAGAAATGGAAGTGAAGAGGGGGCAGAGAGAATAGCCCACACAAAAGCAATACATAAAGTGTCAGGTATGAGGAACACCAATTTTGCTGGACCAAACTGTCAAGAGTGTGTCAAGTATAAACAGGTTAGAAAGTTAGATTAGAACCAGTTTGTGAAAGACCTTAAATGGCAAAATCTGAATTCATAATATGATCCTAGAGTAAGAGGGAGATACTAAGGGAGTGTTATGCTCAGGCCTAAGCTTTAGGAATACCATTTAGGCAGCTGTGTGGAGGACAGACTGGAGAAGAGAGATTTAAGGCAAAGAGATTCCTTAAGAGACTATTTCAATAATGTAAGCAAAAGATGAGAGTCTGAACTAGGGTGGTGGCTATGAGAATGGAAAGAAGGGAACATATGCAAGAGATGTGGAGGTAGAAACAAGACGTGGCAACTGACTGGATATGTGGAGTCAGGGAGAATGAAGATTAGAGCAGGAGGCTGAGATAGCAAGCCTGAATAACTGGGACAATAGGTAAGGGCAGAAAAGGGATTTGGGAGGGAAAGAAATAGTTTTGGGCAGGGTAAGTCTAAAATGCCTACAGGACATTCAGTTGCAAATATCCAATAAGAAGCTGATTTAGTTCTGGACTAAGACTATAGAAGAAATGGCAAACTATTCCAGTATCTTTGCCAAGAGAACCCCAAATGGGGTCACAAAGGGTTGGACACAACTGAAAAATTACTAAACAACAAAAAGATTGTAGAGAGGGTTGGGAATCATGTGCATAGAGATGGCAGTAGATAAGGTGAAGAGAGGGAGAGAATTGGAGAGAGAAATGAGTTGAGAGAGGGAGAACAAAGCTGATAAAAAAGAACACTAAAATTAGAGTCTGTGATATGTATGATGATCCAGCAAAGAGAATGAGGAGTTATCAGACAAGTAGGAGAAGAACCCAAGAGACAACAGTGTCATAAAAATTCAAAGAGGAAGAGAGAATATTCAGGAGAAGGTAGTCCAATGGTATCAAATGTTGCAGAGAAATCAAGAAGGCTGAGAACTGAGAAAAGGCTATCTGATGTGGCAATGAAGAGGTCATTGGTAACATCTGGAAAGCAGTTTCAGCTCACTGATAAGGTGAGAAGGCAGAATTCAAAATATTGAAGTGACTGAGAGGAAAATGAAGACAATGGATACAGATAGCTTTTTCTAAAAATTAAGATGTGAAATGGAAAAGATTATAGGATATTAGTTTGAATATTTGATAGGGTCATGTTAAGGTTTTTTTAAGGATGAGGGACACCTGGACATTTTTGTAGGCAGCAGTGAATGAACCAATACAAAAGGAGAGACTGAAGATCAGAAAGACAAGAGGAGATGACTGTCCTTCTGTAGAAGGCAGGAAGGAAATGGGGTCAAAGTTCATGTAGAAGGGCTGACTCTGTTGAAGAGAAGGGCTATGTCTTTATCAGAGAATACAGTCTTTCCCTTACTCAATAAACTCCAGTGGCTTCCAGTTGCTTCTAGGATTATGTACAAAATGCCCTGTTTGGCAAACAAAGCCCTTCATTCCCTAGCTCCCTATCTTTCCTATCTTCTTACCTTACTCCCCTCCCAGCACGTAGTCTTTGATCCAGTGACACTGATCTTCTGGCTATTCCAAAAACAAAACAATCCATCTCTCAGCTCCAGGCATTCTCTGGCTGTTCTACCATGCCTGGAATACTCTCCCTCCTCTGCTCCAACTACTGATCTCCATTGGCTTCAAGTCCCAACTAAAATCCCACTTTTCTTCAACCACTCAATTCTAGCGCCTTCCTTACATGAACTATTTCCTATTTATTTTGTACAAAGCTTGCTTTACATATTTTACATATTTATGTGCATGCTGTCTAGTGAGGGCAGAGACTATCTTTTGCTTCTTTTTGCATCCCCGGAGTTTAGCACAGCACCTGGCATATAGTGGGAACTTAATAAATACACATTAAGTAATGAAGAGGAGAATGGGGGAGAATGTCAATGGGTTTTGAAAGGTGGAGAAAATAAAAAGAGGGAGACTGAAATATAGAGGAAGGTCTCCAACATGTTGGGCAGATCCTCTATGAATATCTATGGAAAGATAAGGACAATAATCACACAGGATAAAGTATAAACTGGTTGTGATCTGTAGGAGGACAAATATTTATGAACACACATATCTGATGAAGTATAAGTAGCTTGTTAAAATGTTAAGAGTTATTACAAATGTAACAACTAAATGAATTTACCAATATATTTAAAATATGGAAAGGTCATTTTTACTAGAAATGAGAAAATTAAATATTTATGTCATTTAATTCATTTGAATATGTTTTGCTATGCCTAATATATGAAAGGCATCTTCCACTCTAGTCCTATTCTAATGTTTCATCATAATGTATCAACATAAATTTGTGTTTTCAAAGACTGTAGAGCAGAGGAGTACAAGTTCTGGAAGGTACTGCCAAGCTAGACAGATTTGGAGTATGGGTCTAGCAATGGACCTTGTGGTTTTGTCTAAGTCTAGGTTAGATAAGACAAAAGGTATCTCTAAACTAAGAAAGCTTCAGGATAGGATTTTATTTGGAGAATGATCTATTGTGAAATAATAAAAAAAACTATGCCAACTGAAGGCACTCATTAAATATTTGCTGATTAATTCCTTCATGAGTTGAGATACAGCCAATCTTTAAAAATGGAGTTTCCAGAAAAATGGAAATGTTATACTAATGACACTTATTTATATTCTCATAGTTCAATCAATTATCTATATAATAAAGTATTCATATAAACTTGTCACAAAGACCAAAGGCCCAATAAACACATGTTCCCCCACAATGTGTCAAGTGAAGTTAACAACGTAGGAGGTATCTGAATACCATGAGTTTTTTAACAGGTCTGAGAAGGGATGCTTTAACACAGATTCACTCATTACAAGAAAAATGAAAGCATTAGGATGCTGCACCGAAATGTCATTACCACATCTGACCTATATTTTCCTAACTGTGCTACTGCAGTCCATAACTTATTGTTAGGATATTATTATTGTTATGTTACAGTATTAATATAAAAGCCTGTTTTACTATACTAGCATATTTTCTGAAAACTGCTTAAAATAATTTTTGTCCATTCCACATGAGAACTTGTACTTTTTGATCAGACAAGGCAAGGTAAAAAAATAAAACCAAACAAAAAAAAGAGCAGGCACAAAATGGCCACTAGGTGGCAGTGCTACATTTCAATTCCATAAATTGTTTCCACATTACTAACAAAGGACAGAACAAAATCCAGCAGAATGATTATGGAAAGGAGGAGAGAGAGTAACAACTGAAGTTGCAAGACAAAATGCTACTGTGACAGTAATAATATTGGTCTTCCGAATTACATCTGTAAAAACCTGTAGCAAATCTACAATTCATCAGTGTCTTCTTCAAGAAAATAATTCAACTGTCCACATTTCTAAAGGACTAAAATTATTCTCAAAGTCAACTATCAAATTTGTGACTGCAGCCAGCTCTTGTTTAACCTTTCTGCAGATTCCCCACTGCTCTAGCTTCTGGCCCTGTCCTCTCTGGGGCTCTGCTGAGGCAGCCAGAGGGGCTTCAGGGCCTGGGGCAGAGGACCTCTGGTAAGGGGCTGCACTGGCACTGGGGCTTGCTGCCACCACCACCACCCCTGCTGGTCTGCAGCCTGCCAGGGAGTCGAATTTTCCTAATGCAAATTTATATAAATCAAGAACTGTCCATATAGGATGTTCATTCTATTTGACTTTTTTTTTTTTACAACTTTATAATCAGTAAAGATTTTCTTTCATCTTACCTCATTTTGTGAGCATTGTCCTAAGAGTTCAAGTTCATGCTGAAGCTGCCTCATTTTTTCTAGTCCAGAATCCAAAAGAATGTTCAGACCAAACCTCACTCCATCACAAATGGCATTTATGAAATCCTCCTAAAAATTTATGCATTAAAAATCAAATACTATTTTATATTTTTAAAAAAATTATCACAGTGGTTTCACTGGAATTTACAGATGCTTCTGAGGACCATAATATATTTTATAATCCTTTGGTAAAGATAAAAGAATAAAGCAGTGATTAAGCTAAAGAATGACATGTGACCAATGTCCTACAATATTTGTAATTAGCAAATCCTTGATTTTGACTTTAATTGTACTTCTATTGAGAAGAACTGTTAGTTTAAATAGTCTTATGTTTTGATGACAAATAGAAAAAAAAAACATTAAATCTGCATTCCTGCTCATAGATAGCCTACATCAATTCAAATATATTTGTAAAAATTCAAACATTCATTTTTGACAAGGGAAAGGGGGAAGAAACTGTGATTCAATTAATATGGGGAAATCCAAATGTCAAAACTCCTCCCACCAATGCTGATCAACAACTCAAAAGAAATTTAGAGTTGGATGTAAATTACCTGTTGCCCTAAGAGGTTAAATGACCTGACTATGATCAGAAACGTGTATCACAGAAAGTCTTTCTGACTCCAAAGTTCACTATGACACACTGACTCTTACTATAATTTACTAATGACTAATGATTTTAATTAAAATAAAAGGTAGATTATCTTCAACACAAATTATTAATCTTTATGACAGTAGTAATAGGGCCTAATTTGTTATCAATCTTCTAGTTGTTTCTAATACAAAACTGATTAAGTTCTCAAAAAGGTAACAGTATCTGTCTGCCTTAAAAAAAGATAAAACCACACTAAAAAGCAAAAATAAATACATTTATAGGTTATAAAAAGAAAAAATTAGGATTACTCAAAACAGTTTAGATTTCAATTGTTTCGAATTTACATAACATTAATAAGGTCTTAATCTTCAAATATAATGCTATATTTTGAATGAAATGAATAACCAAAGTAAATGAATACAATACAATGTTGACACCTCAATACTATAAATGATTTTTCATCCATTAATTGGCTATTCTTGATTATATTCCTGATGGTAGACCATTAAAGCTAACCAGTGAATCATCCAGTGAATTAAAAGGGTTAACATCCTAAAGAACAAGTTACACATAAAGACTTTAAAATATTTTTAAGTCTTATAGCTAAATTTAAAAAAATTTATGCGCCATACCTTCTCTAGAAAGGTTAAAAAGAACTTGTCATCAACTAACAAAACTCATTAGAGTAGTTACCCTCTTACACCCGCCTACATATGTCTTAAAAATAATATAAGCCACTTTACCTGAAGATTCACCACTTCATCCCTACTGTTTTCTGAAAGATGCAATTTGGCTCCTTTAAGAACTGCTAACTGTCCCACATATTTTAATGCCTGTAGCATGGTTTCGATAATTTTCTTTTGAACCTCATTCACCATTGAGGAAATATCTGAGCAGCACCCCTGAAATATTAAAATAGGTCAGCTTTTTAGATTCTGAATACTGGAGATGAGAAAGCAGTGACAAGAAAATTTGAGAAAATTAATTTGACAGACAATGGCACAATGACAATTAGTTGTTGTTGTTCAGTTGTTTCAGTTGTGTCTAACTCTGTGACCCCCCTTTGGGATTTTCTTGGCAAAGATACTGGAGTGGCTGGCCATTTCCTTCTCCAGCTCATTTTACAGATGAGGAAACTGACAAGTTAAGTGACTTGCCCAAGGTCACACAGCTAGTACTGATCTGACAGCCATATTTGAACTCAGGTCTTCCTGACTTCAGGCCTGGTATTACAGTCATTGTGCCACCTAGCTGTCTGTATACTCCATAGAACTTAGAACAACTTTCAGATCTAAAAAACTACAAATATGTATAGAATTTTACAATGTGAATTTTCTTCTGTTTAAAAAAAGCAAGTTATCTTACTTCTCTGTTTTTAATATTAAACATATGAATGACAAAATGAAGTAGTTATATGACTGGCTTTGGAGTCAGGAAGTTCTGGGTTCAAGTCCTACTTTTGCCACATACTGACTGTGACTGGGCAAGTCACTTAACAAACTTAACTGTTTGCCTCGTTTTTCTCAACCATAAAATGGGAATAATAGTACCTACCTTGAAGGGTTGTTGTGAGGATCAAATGAGGTAATATTTGTAAAGTGTTTAGCACAGTGCTTAAGCACATAGTAAGCACTTAGTAAAAAAAAAAGTTTATTCTATTACATTCATTGAACCTATCAAGGGCCCAGACAACTGTCTAAGACTATAATTGGCAAAACAGTTGCCAATCTGCATTGGTGCAAAACATTTCTCACTGGAACTCTCTATTATAGGTCTATTAAAAAATAAAATGAAGATAAACTAGGTTCCTAGATCTTATGATTTCAAGGACAGCTTATTACAAAACTGAGAAGATATTTATGTATACCTACAATCACATACCTAGATGTACACATCTTCACTTAAGGCCTACTCTCATGGCCCATCATGGCATGAAGGTGAGATTAGGTTCTTGAAGCTACATTCTCAAAGGAAACACCAGTGAAAAAGAAGCTCTGAAAGGTCTTACCAGATTGTACAGGATTCAAGGAAGGGTTTAGTGACTAACTATATCATTAATATTTAACGATAAACCTAGTTGATTTCAGAGAGGCTCATGATGAGGTTGGCAGAAAGACACTAAAATTTTCAACCATTGCAATTCTGTTTGTCCAGTTCATAGAATTGTGACTGCTAATATCCACATTAAAAAAAAAAAACTGTCTTGGTTTGGACCTGATTTCATTAGTATAGGCAATTGACCAACCCCATCCAGACCTGCTTTGAAGCCTATGTTAACTAGTTGCCACTGTGAGGTAGTTTGTCCAAAGTCTCATAGCCAGTGTCAGTCAGAGTGGGGATCTGAAACCAGGTCTTCCTAAGATGTCAGCTCCCCATCCACGACATCAAGATGGCTCTCTCCATACACACTAGTAAAGCTACAGCTTCCTTACATATTAATGCACAGAGATTTATATATACACATAAACAAATATGCACATGTGTTCACATATGTGTTCTATTGACACTGTTAGGGCATCCTAACAATAACAAGAAAAACTCTTCATATTTGCCACTGATTTCATCTGCTGACACTCCCCAAGGGTTTAAAGCAAACTCTTACTTTAGAATGCTACCTCAGAATGCTAGCTACCCATGAGCTCTTTTGTAGCAAACCAGGAGAATATGAAATATAAGCCAGGTTAGTGGACTATACTAACCACTTTACTACATTGTGAGCAACCTAAAGGATAAACATTGTCTTTTGCAATGTCGTAGCTGAAAGGCATTTTTTTGGAGGGTACTGAAATGCTTTCTGGAAGCTCCTCAACTCTATGCCCATTCCACAGGGCAAGGGTGAGGCTGCAAAGGAGCTGCTCTTGCGCACAGGCAGATAGCATGGTCAGAGCCCAGGTTCAGCTTCTCTCCTGACCTCTTTCCTTCCTGTGTCACACATCCTCTCATCCTATTTCATGTTCCTTCTTTTACCCGTACTATATCTCATACACATGTTACAAGTAAAATTGTTGGATAGCTAACTTGTCTACTTACTACTAAATACTTTAACTAGTCAAAGCACAAATATATAATACTTTTACAGCATTTGAAGAGAGCCTAATTATGTTAATTACCTTGTTACCTAGAATTTAACTCAAAAACAGTTTTATATTACACTCACCCTTCAAAGAAAGCCTTTTCCAATAAAGCAAAGCTATACTTAGTAATTTTTTATAAAATTTTAAGGACTATGAAATCTTAGTTGTAGGTAAATAAATCACAAAAGCAAAAATGCAAATAAACATTATATGTAACTATTTGAACTTTTTACACAGCACATATGTCAAGCAAACTAAAATATACAAATCAAATTCTAAGTTATATCTAACATGATTTCCTTTTTTTTTTCTTTTTTTTTTGCTTTTTGGAGGTAGGAGGGCAGGGCAATTGGGGTTAAGTGACTTGCCCAAGGTCACATGGCTAGTAAGTGTTAAGTTAAGTTGGCTGGATCTGAACTCAGGTCCTCCTGACTCCAGGGCTAGTGCTCTATTCACTAAGCCACCTAGCCATCGCCGCCTCCAC
This sequence comes from Petaurus breviceps papuanus, assembly GCF_028583685.1. Lineage (NCBI taxonomy): Eukaryota > Metazoa > Chordata > Mammalia > Diprotodontia > Petauridae > Petaurus > Petaurus breviceps. Next base: position 25,401,392 of record NW_027187372.1, read on the forward strand.
CACTACTTCTTTAAGGAAACTTTGCAGAATGCTAGAAGAACAGAATAAAAAAAAATCTTCTTTGATGCCACTTTAGCCATTTCAAGTATTAAAACAGAAGAGAATACACTGATTAGAATAAGTTTTCCCTTTTACCTTAAAGCCTTTTTTGAGATCAGATAGTTTTGGTCCCTCAAGAAGAGAGTTTCTAAAGTACCTGAAAGTCAAAATTTCAGACAGTTTGATGTCCAGGGGCAAATTCAGATGAACTTACCTGCAAAAACAATTGTAAATACCCTCCCAATTTTTTAACTTCCTGTGTCAAATCATCATCAGGTCTTGAAGTAGACTGTGGAAAATCATCAAGCCAATGTTTGGTTAGAATAACAAGGTGCTCAAAAGCGGACGTCATCTGAATACAAAATGACTGGATTGCTCGATCGGCAGAAAAAACTACAAAAAAATAGAACATTGATTATAAAAATCTCCCAATAAAAGAAAATTTTATGCTGAACAACATAAGTACATTTTAATATGGTCAAAAATACATAATCAATATGAGAAACAATAATTCAAATCAGTACAAAAAACATAGAAAGTAATTGTTAAAAAGCTGAGGTGGCACTCACAGTTATCTTGACTTTCTTCATCTTGTTGTTCATAAGCTTTGGAAATAGCACTCATACAAGAATGAATTTTAAGAAAACTGGTAATTAAGCTGTCTAATATAGTCTTTTCCTCATCATCGCTTTGACTAAGGAAATCTAATGATGAACCAATCAATTCCTTGCAAATCCCAGGCAAGAAAGATTCTGCTGAGTTTGAATAAATGCTGTCTGATTTTTCCATTAAACCTATATAAATAGAAAATGATGAACAAAAGAAATAGCTGTTGTACCCAATGCACAATATTTGAAATAAATCTATCCTCTGAAGGAATAATCTAAGTATATCACAGAACCTACATACATACACTGGAATAAGCAACTATAATGAATATATGAGCAAACCTCATTTTAACCAAACTAAATTAACTTCATCTCCTTCTTTATCAGAAATCTTAACATAACTTAACATTCTCCAAATGCCTAATAATGTACTAATTAATACACAGGAAAGAAAGCAGAAAATGAAGCAAAAATAAAATACAGACCATAAAATCAGTTACTAATAGAGTATAATATGACTAGATATATTTTATACTAGTTCCTTCCATAGCTATGACAAGAACAGATTGATAATAACTAAGCCTATACTGTAACAGCCCATTTATTGAGAAGTCAAACTTTTAGCAACCTCAATGTTGTACTATAGTAATTGGAAGTAAAATAAAAACAGCCTTAAAGTAGCAACTTTATAACATATTCATTTACACTATTGAACTTTTTTTCTAATCTCTCTTACTGATCCTTATGTCACATATAATTCTTAATAACAACTTGAAGTTATCTGATGTCCCAATTCACAGGGCTAGAAGTTACAAAGTAGAAAGGGAGGCAGAGCAGGAACTATAAGAATTAAACATAATGAAAGCAAAAGTGACAGCGGGCAGTCTAAATGTAAAAGGAGAAGAGAAAAACTGAGAAGCACAGCATTATTGTAAAACATAATAACACATGTTCCTAGTGATGACAACAGGTCATCAAGAAAAGGTTAAATTATGCTCATTATCCTAACTAAGGTCCTACTTCAATGCTTCAATATGGAGGTGACACTGCATTGTCAAAGTATATACTAGAGAGCTCAGGAGAGGATGATAAAAAATATTTTATAACATGGCTTAAGTTTTTTCAAAAGTCTCACATTATGTCTCAAGAGGCAGCTAAGGGGTACAGTGGGTAAAGCACTAGGCTTAGAGTCAGTCAGAAAGACCTGAGTTCAAACCCAGCCCCAGACTCTTATTAGCTGGGTGACCCTGGACAAGTCACTTAAATCTACCTGTTTTCTCACCTGAAAAAAATGGGGATAATAGCACTTACCTCACAGGGTTGTTGTGAGGATAAAATTAGATAATATTTATAAAGCATTTAGCAAAGTATCTGGAACACAGTAGTCACTAAATAAATAAAAGCATATTTTCTTCCCCACTGAATATTAATTATAGCATTTTATGTCAAGCTAAAAAAGTTTTGGGTACAGTCTCAGGAATAGACTAAATAAGTATATTATCTAGATGTCAACTTAGCTAAGAATGGAAAAGTTTATCACCAGGAGGCTACAAAAATCAATGAATCAGGGAAAAATTTAAAACAGCCCTCAGTTCCAGTGACCTTCTGCTCCCACAGTGATGGTGATGGAAAAGGGGTAGATTGGTGCTAAGACTCAAAACAGTTTTTAGATCAACTATAAACATTAAATGTAGATAGCCTAAATGTGAACTTTTTGTTCAATGACCAAGAAAATAACATATTATTAGAAGAATTAAACCATAGACAAAAGGAAATTGTACCCAAATTAAAGGATCACTCATGGACTCTCCTTGGAGAAGCAAACTAAAGAATTGATTTCATTATATACCCAAAGATGAGCAATTTCATTTTATGAGACACTGTGTCATCCTACTATGTAGCAATCATAATAGTTACAGTTTATACATCAACATATGCTGCAGAGGATGAAAAAAGTAGAGAAAATCTCTGAAGAACTAAACACTTCATGAAATGCTCCAAACCAAATCAACACACACTTTGACACACAGGGACATCAAGGCAAAGGCTGACACAAAGAAGGCTAGTAACAAATGTTGGAGAATTGAGATTCAGGTTTGAGAAATTAAAGAGGTCAGAGGCTTATAGAATACTCAGAAGCCTCATATCTGTAAAGCATGAACACTTTCCTCAATAAAAACAGGCACTCAGAGAAGCCCGGATGCCGGAGCGTGCAGATGCCCTGACGAGGCCGGAGCGTGCAGATGCCTTGACGAGGCCTGAACAATGTGGTGGCAAGTTGACCCACCAACCACAAGGGCCATTGCCAGGCCTATCACTATAGGGCTGGCACTGGACAGAGATGGCTACAGAACCCACAAAATGACAGAAAGAAGCTAACCTCCCGCTGAAGACAGCCCGGCAGGCCGGCACGAAAGGGCCAGCGCAGCACTCTGGCAGCCTAGCCCAGCCCCACATGAGCCAGAGGTTTTAGACTCAGGACGGTCACAACCAGCCACCTGCTGGAGGGACTTCAGATCACCAGCAGCTGTGGCAGTTTGCAGAATTATCAACGCATAGATGCTAAGGACAAAGCGAGAGGTCAGTGCAGGGGGACTTTGGAATTCAGGAGTGCGGTTAGACCTTTGCCCCTGGGGCAAGAAAAGGCTGAGGTGCCATAGCAGTACAGCTGCCGCCACGTGGCTGCTTCACAGCTCCTGGCCTGCAGATTGCAGGGGAACGAAATGACCAGTCTGAGGGATGATTTCTGTTGCTTTAACCTGCTTGGATCTGGATTGCGATCTAGGGTGCAGGTCCTGGGGTGCATGACCAGTTTGCCAGAGCGTGTGGAGGCTTCAGAGAAGGCACCCAACTATTAGCTCCAGCAGCTAAGAAAACCTAGCTGCCCCTTACAGATCACTTTATAGAGAGAAATAGTAATGTGTTATAGGTTTTAGAAGCATTTGAGAATCTATTTTTACCTGTATGTAATAAGATTAGACCTGTATTTTCTTCACACTCTTAACCTTTATAGGACTCCAAATAGCTTTCATTATTCTATAAATAACTATTTTCCTTTCTCTTTACTTTTATCTTTGTTATACTAGTTACTATATTATGTATTCATTTTAATTACACAAATTTAAAAAAAATTATAGCATTTAATATCCTCCTACTGAAACACATGGTCAGGTTATTAAATCCTGGCACAAATATTTGCTCAAACTAATACAATGTATATAACATTTACAAATTTTTCCCCACATAATTTAACTGTATCAGTAAAATACTCCAAAATGCAAATTAATAGATTTGGTAGAAAAAAATACCTGATGAAAGTGAAGAATTCAGATTTGGAACTGGATGGACTTTTATGTCTTGTAAACATCCAGAAATTCTCCGATTCTTCATCAAACTCCTGCTCCTGCAAAAAAGAAAGGCCACAAGGTGAGGAGTTACATTACATGTTATATTCTTATAAAGCATCACTTTTTCCAAATGAATTTAGACATCTCATTTCATCAAATTATGATGAAGAAGATTTCAACAGTTAATTCTAGATTATATGTACTAATGAAGAGGAGAAGTAGATAGGCTAAAATATCAAATAACCTCCTAAATCATTTAAGTTGGCTCTTCAATAGATGATCTGCTAAATTCTTCAAAAAAGTATTTTAAAGTGAATACCTCCACTTCTATTGCTACCTGTCTCATAATCTGGCTTCTGACCCCTCCCGTCTTCTACAATTTCTATGAAAAGTCATGAATGAACTCTTATAGGATCTGTAGCCACTTTTCCTTGGGCTGCCCTGCTCTTGCCTGGCCTTCTTTTAGAAGCTCACAGTTTTTGATGAGAAACAATGATTTCAGGTCATATGACCCTGAGAAATGGGCCTGGTCCTTGGCCTTTTGAGTTTATTTTCTTCCATTTTAGTTGAAGACATTGGAGTCTCCAATCTTGAGCTTATACTAGCAGCAGGAGTAACTCTTAAGTGATGTCTAGGTCTTATTTTTATGATTATGAGTTGAAAAACAAGCTTAAAGTCTTATTAGAAGAATCAAATTAATTTAATGTCCTAGGACTTCTAAATTGGCTGTTTTTATTTGGTAGAACACCTTTAAATCGTTTTTTAATAATTTAAAAGTATCATATTTGTAAAAATATTAATAGTAAGTTTATTTTGGGCCTTACCTTATCTATGAAGTTTTAGCCTTGTGCCAATATTTATAATTGAACTGCAAATTTGAGGAATGCTGGCATAAAATGGAAACACTGACAGTCTCTTAATGATGGCACTGCTATCTGGGGTGAGATACTGTTGTTCTGCAATAGAGCAGTCTGGTTCAGCTGACTGTAAATTTGATACATACTGTTGACAGTTAAATGTAAATTCTACCTTGTCATTAAATTTTTAAAAATTTGAAAAAAATTTGACAAGGAGTTTCTTTATTTCTAGTGTAAATATAATTTTAATAGACTAGTATTGGAACAAAAACCATTTTCCTGCTTTAAAGTTGTAATAGTTATATTATATACCAAAACTAGTGTTTGAGAATTTGATTTTTCCTATTACTTCTTTTTTTTTTTCTTTTTGGAGGGCAATTGGGGTTAAGTGACTTGCCCAAGGTCACACAGCTAGTTTTTGTGTTAAGTGGCTGAGGCTGCATTTGAACTCAGGTCCTCCTGACTCCAGGGTCAGTACTCTACTTACTGCGCCACCTAGCCACCCCTATTACTTCTTTTTTTTTTTTAAGCAATTGGGGTTAAGTAACTTGCTCAAGGTTACACGGCCAGTTATTTCTGGGTGTGGTGCTAAGTATCTGAGCCCAGATTCGATCCCCAGGTCATCCTGACACTGGGGCCAGTGCTCTTACTCGCTGTGCTAGTTGGCCGCCCCACCCCTATTACTTCTAATATAAGATATGGTAAGATATGGAAAGAACTAGAAAGATAATGTTTTTAGATCTCTATGTTCTTTAACACCTAATAGAGAAACATTTAGATTTAGCTACCTTATATTTGGGCAAGTCAATTTATCTCTTTGGGCCTCTGTTTCCATATCTGTCAAATACATAGGTTAGGCTCTTTGATTTCTAAAGTTCTTTCCATTTTCGACTTTGACTTTTGTTTAGATAGGAAGTGAAGTATGGTCCTATCAACTCACTGAAGGATAAAGGAACAGAGACATGGATATCCCAAAGCAACAGACAGGCAAAGGAAAATGTTCACTGTTTTCCCTTTCATCCAATATATTGCTTAGAATATAAGAGGCAATTTTAACATTGAATGTACTCTAATTGCTAAGAATTACAAAATATTAACAACAATATTAAAAAAAACTAAAATCACTAATAGTAAGAGATATGCAAATCAAATCATAGCAGACTGGTAAAAATGACAAAAGATGGGAATAATCAACTTGGAGGGTCTGTGGAAAGAAGGAGACACTAATACATTTTGATAGAGCTATGAATTGGATCAACTATTCTGGAAAACAATTTGGAACTATGCTAAGAAAGAATTTTAAATGCGCATTAAGCTTTCATTAAGAGATTTCACTGCTATTCATTTGATCCAAAAGTCAAAGATACGAGTCTGATAAAATGCAAAATAGGAGCATTATTTGAAATGGTAAAGAACTGGAAACAAAGCAGATGTCTCTCAAATGAGGAATGGATACACAAATAGTGATACAAGAATGTAATGGAACATTATTGCCCCCTAAGATATAATGAATAACATCCTGCAAGACCGAATAAGCCCTAGTACTCGCATCTCATTGGTGTCCTTTGTCCCTCTAACTGGAGGGTGGAGCCATGAGCTCCCAAACCTCTAGTTAAAGAGGGGATCCAGGAAAACCATAGCCAACACCTCTTCTTAGCTTCCTTTTATGTGCTGTCTTCTCTCATTAGAATGTAAACTCCTTAAGGTCAGGGACTGTCTTTCTTTTTTCTATTTGTATCACCAAAGCTTTAGCACAGTGCCTGGAACAAAGCAGGTACTTAATAAATATTTATTGATTGGTTGATTGAACTGACAAAAAACAAAATAGGAAGAATCAGTCAAACAATAGACATGATGACTACAATATGAACAGATAAAACAGCAATGACAAAACTGAAACTAAAGGGGGTATGATTAGGACAAAATCTGGCTTCAAATAAAAGACAGAAGTGCATCTCCTCTCCTTCACAGAGTTGGGGACTATGGATGTAGAACCCTATATATACACTGAGGACCTCGGTGCTGTACTGGTTAGGTCTGCTGGGTTGCTTTTCCCCCCTCTTTCCTTTTTAATTAATTTTCAGGGGGGAAATGAGAACAATGTACAAACAAAAGATCAATACAAATTAAACTAATAAAATAAATATGAGAAATTTTAAAAATAGCTGAGGCTGCAAAGTGCTTACAGATATCAAAAACAAGTTCAAAGTTACAATTTCAGATACTGCTCCCCTCCCCCCCCCCCCCCCCCCCCCCCCCCCCCCCCCCCCCC